>NC_058130.1:716527668-716592243 GCF_016433145.1 Gracilinanus agilis | reverse complement strand
GGGGCCGGGGGGGTGGGGGCGGGCTTGGGGGTCATGGGGGGGCCAGAGTCGGCGCGGGGGCGCGAGGGGCTTGGGGGGGGACCTAGGGGGCTGCGCGGGGAGAGGAGGATTGGAGGGTCCAGGGGGACCCCTGGGATGGGCGGGGCTTAGAAAACTGACCAGGACCTCTCTTCTGGGGGCATGGGGAGAGCCGAGACCCCCCTGGGAGAAGGGGAGGGGCTGGGCCTGGGGGAAGCTCTGGGAGGAGGGTAGGTAGAGAGGATGGAGGGCCCCGTGGAAGGCTCAGGGAAGATGGAGAAGCCGGAGAACTGGGGCACCTTGGGGATCAGAGGGCTGTGGGGGAACCCCAGGGGATTCTGGGGTTGGGGGAGCTGGAAGGCCCCAGGGAGGACTAATTTAGCCAAGGGAGCTGGGGATACTGGGAGACTTGGTGAAGAGGCACCTGAGAGAGATTTTAGGGGTAGGGTTGTGCTCTGGAAAGAACCCTGAATGGGTTCAGACACAGGTTCTGCTACTTGTGTGACCTTGGGCAAGTCCCTTTTCCCTCTCTGGGTCTTAGTTTACTCATTCTAGGAATAAGAGATTTGGACTAGATGGTCTTCAAGGTTATCTCTGCTCAAAGTCTATATAATGTCAATGAACTGGAGGAACCCAGGGATGAGGTAGCCTGAGAGATTCAGCACCTCAGTCCAAAGGACTTATTAAAAGAGTGAGAATGGGAGAATTGGGTGGTATGATAAGGATATTCCTATAGAATTGAGGGCTTTGAAGGAAATTAGGAGTACTGAAGAGTTTGAGGGGGCCAAGGAACCAGGAGGATAAACTCCCTTGAGGGCAGAGACTATTTTTTTGGTCTCTTTTTGTATCTCTAGTGCTTAGCATCATGCCTGGCACATAGTAGGCAGTTAATAAATATTTATTGATTTGAAATGAATTGAATTAATGAAGAAAATGGAATTGCTAGATGGCATATCTTCTAAAGGGTAGGTAACTTGGAATGCTGAAGGACCTGGAGAAGACCATGAGAACTGGATTGGCATCTTGTGGCCTATAGGGTATAGAGTGAGTGAGTGAGTGAGTGAGTATGTGAGTGAGTGTGTGTGTGTATATGGTACTGATGAAGAATGACATGCCAAAGTAAGGGGAAGTGGCATTTGTTGTAGTTAGTAGGGTTCTACAAGGATTCTAGAGTGGTTAACTGGTGTCAGGAAATCTAGGGTGTGAAAAAAGAGACAACCAAACAGAGTTGCTAAGGCAAGGCCTCTGTTGGATTTCAGGATATAATGAATCTCTGTTCTCTGCATCCCTAAAATGGGATTAGGCAGAAAAGCAGTGCTTGGAATGATGATACGGAAATACAGACAGGAAATATACTAGAATCCAAGTCAAACTGATTGGGTGTCTGGTGCTAAGCATTTAGGGGCATTAGGATTCATAGATACATATAGGATATAGTGAAGTAGTCTGAGACTTGTAGAGTTCGTGGAATCTCTCATTTAGAGGAACTGTTAAAATTTGCTTTGAATTGGCTAGTTGGTAACAAGTTCGGAAATGGATGGATGGATGCTTTTTTTTTTTTTTTTAAATTATCTTACCTTCTGTCCTAGTAACAGCTCTTAAGACAGAAAAGCAAGAGCTAGGCAATTGGGGTTAAGTGACTTGCCTAGGGTCACAAAGCAGGAAGTGATTGAGGCTAGATTGGAATCCATCTCCAGACCTGGCCCTAGAGTCACCTAGCTGTCCCAGATGAATGCTTCTTTGATGTATATATTTGAAATTCTTTAGGAGTTTAGGTACTGCCTTAGGTTAATGCTTTTCACTGGTGTCTTGAAGGTTTTTGTGTAGAGAAGAATGCTTTGAAGGGAAGAGTTTGTATGCCATGTTTGTATGTTTGAAGAATGAGAAAAATTAAAGGAAGGACAATAGCATAAATCCCAAGGGGAGGGAGCTACCCTTTGATATATTTGAAAGAGTTTAGAGATGAAGAAGGTGCTGAAAGGAGGCTGTCAGAATGTGCCAAGAGTTATGGATGGGAGGTATTGTTGATGGGAGACCTGTAGGGCATCTGGTCCATGCCCTCATTTCAAAGATGAAGAGCCAGAAATCCTTAGAGGTTAAGTGATTTGTCCAAGGTCATGTGAGAAAGTGGCAGAACTGGAATTTGAACTCAAGTTGTTGATTCAGAATCATTTATACCATCCTGGTTCCCCAAGTACCTAAGTGGATGATTAAATGAGCTAAATGAGATGTTCCTGGGGCCAGTAACAGTATGAATGAGACATGACAGGGAGCCAAGGAAATTGGAGGGGACTGGTATAAGAGTGGTAGAAAAAATGGTCTGTGGGGCAAGAAAGATTAGAGAGAAAAAAATTTCTGGGTTAGGCTAGGCTACTACTGTTGATACTGGTAACTATAAAATTCTAGGAGAGATGTGGAGAAATAACTCTTTATAGAAAATTTCCTTTACTTTCCTCATCCTGTTGCCCATGGCAAGAACCCCTTTCATTTTCCTCCTCTACAAATTTCCTTCCATCCCCAAATATTTCCAGGCACCTGATTGGAAACTAAGAGGTTTTGCCATCTTCCTGTGGGGAGGTGACTGACAGCTGTTTCAGCTCATAGTCCTGCAAAGAGAGGATGGGACTTGGATACCAAAGTCCTGTCTCCTGGAGTCCACTCCCTTCTCCATCCTTTTTGCTTGATCCCTGCAGCTTGGGTTTCCTCTGGGGCCAGCCCCCAGCCACACTATCCTCAGGGATCCCTATTATGGAATGTCCCTTTGAGGGGAGGGGCCAGGGTAAAAGGACTTGAGGAGTCCCCTGAACCACACTTATCACCACCCCCGGCATTGGCTCCAAGAAAGGTATTTGACTTCTTGAAGGTGAAACATCTATATTGGGGATTCTGATCCTAGCCCCTATCTTTGGGGTGAGATGAACTTATCTGGGGTGGGGGAAGTACAGTCCTCATGTTTAATCACTTAGCCTCTTGCTACTTTAATGGTACCCTTCTTTTACCAAGATAACCTGGCATCTTTCTTGATCATCTCATGCTCACAGTATTCACTTTGGGGGTGTGGAGTGATGATGCTTATCACTTTTGACCATTCTTTCTTATTCTTGTAGATTGATGATATTGCAGATGGGGCAGTGAAACCTCCCCCAAACAAGTACCCCATCTTTTTCTTTGGCACTCATGAAACGTAAGTATCCCCTTCCTTCATCCAGTGTGTTTGACATAGACCTTTCCTTGGTATTATATTATGGTTCTTGGACTTATCTGCATCTGTCCTATGATTTATTTCTCTAGAGCCTTCCTGGGACCCAAGGACTTGTTCCCCTATGAGAAATACAAGGATAAGTATGGGAAACCCAACAAAAGAAAAGGTTTCAATGAAGGCCTATGGGAGATCCAGAATAACCCCCATGCCAGTTACAGTGCTCCTCCGGTGAGTACTTTCTCAGAAACTGATTCATAGATCTTTTCTGTTTCTTGGTCTCTGCTCGGGTAATGCCCCAAAGAGGGGGCACCAGAGCAGATTCTTCGTTCGTTGACCAGTCACTCCCCCTACTATACCATATGAAACCCAAGTAGCCCAAGATTTTAGACTTGTCCTGGTCAATCTGAGGGTCACTTTGCATTTCATTCTGGAGATGGTGACTGCTTACTTGACTGACAGGAAAGGGAAAGGAATGTATAAATCCTTGGCCCTAATTTAAGTAAAGTACCATAACTTTTGGAAACATCTCTTTCCCCCAAGAAAAGACAGCATGGTGTAGGGGGTAGACAAGGAGGCAGGAGATCTAGGTTTGAGTTCTGTCCCTGACAGCTAGCTGGGTGACTAAAGGCAAATTCACTTCTCTGGGTCTTAGTTTATTCATTTATAAAATGGAGACAATAACATGTTTGCTACTTGTTGTGGGGAAAGTGATTTTTCTTTTTTTAGCCCTTTTCTGTCTTCTTAACAATTCTAGGACAGAAGGACAAAGGCTAGGCAATGGGAGTTAAGTGACTTGCCCAGGGTTTCATAGCTAGGAAGAATTTGAGGCTAGATTTGAGTCCAAGTCCTCTTGGCTCCAGGCCTGTCACTCTATCCCTCGAACCACTTAGTTGCCCCTGAAGAAAGTGCTTCTGAACATGTCAAGAACTTAGAGAGGTGAGAGCTGTTGGGGTCTTTCTTCTTTCACCTCCTCCAAAGATGTCAGACTTTGAAAGAGTCTGTGATAAATTCTAGTGAAACGATCTCCAGAGCAGATAAAAGTGGCAGCAGGGATATCTGTCATTTGGAATACTACTATACTGGAGTGTACTGTCAGATGGCTAGTAGAGTAGAAGTTGGAGAATGTGGAGACAGGCAGGAGAAAGTAGGAGAGAATGGGGCTGGTCTTTTACTAGGGAGAGGATGAGCTGTTGATTCATTGTGCAGATGAGTTTTGCTCTTTGCCTTTGACCGCTGCTTTAAAAAAAATTTATCTATTTAATTTAATTTAATTTTTTAATTTAATTTTTATTGTCATGCAAGACACTTCCATATTGGTTTTACTGCTCTTGAGGTTTATGTAGATCAGTGGTTCCCAAACTTTTTTGGTCTACTGCCCCCTTTCCAGAAAAAATATTACTTAGCGCCCCCTGGAAATTATGAAACTATTTATTGAACTCAGAATAGAATGTAATACAAAAAAAGTGTGGCCATCACTGCCTTCCTGGATTGCTGCAGCACCCACCAGGGGATGGTAGCGTCCACTTTGGGAATCATTGATGTAGATAGATAAGGGGGTGTGGAAGCATGGCAAAGATCTAAGTGGAGAACAAGAGCCTGGCCTGAGAAAGATATATAGGCTTTATGGGTAAATTAAGAGATAACATGAATGGGTGAAACAAGGGACTATCATGAAGGGGAATGACAGCTGGAAAGGTCTGAGGGAAAATACACTGGAGATGTTTTTGATGTTCTTGGTCAAGGTAGTCCTCTGGGGTAGAAGGTGTCAGAACCCTGCTTTCTTTCTCTCTCTCAGAAATCTGTTCCATCTTCAGATTGTGTATCCACAGGCCAAGTCTTGGATTTGACCACTTAACCCTCATAAACCTTTGGCAAATCCTTCCCTTTCTTTGGCCTCAGTTTCCTTGTCTGTAAAACGTGGTGGTTGAACTAAAATGGTTAAAGCCCCCTCTAAGGTTCTTGAGGCCAGAGGGTGATACTTACCTGTTCCATATCTTGTTTGTTGGAAATTCACACATAGGGTTTGATTGGCTTGATCCTTCATGAGGGCAGTTTTTCTCTTCTGCATCTTTGGCAGTATTGGAAAGGCCTTGTATCTGTCTCCTTTATTGAACTACCAACCCCTTTTCCCATTGCTTTGCCAGATCTGGAATTTGGATAAACAGTTCAGAATGTGGTTGAGTTTCCACCAGCTCCCTTTCTGGCCCTGGCTCAGTTTCTCTGGTTACGTCCTCCCTATGCTGCTTCTCAGTGAATCATCAGCACCATTTAATATTTATTGGACACCCACAACTTCCTGGCTACTACATAAAACAGACAAAATACAGGCCCTCGAGGAACTGGAATTAGGAAACACTGACCCGAAGGCTGCTCTTCAAGCCCAAACCGCTTTAACAGTGCTGAGCCACACTTATACCTCATAATGTGCACATTTCAAGTTTAAAATAAGTAGATTTCTCACCAATAAAGAGAGGTATGTGATTGACTTGTAGACTGGGGAAGAAGAGGCTGAGGACCTCAGTTCATCTGCATGCTGTCACGGCTTCCCTTTTTTTCCCTAGAACAGCAACATGATACAGCTTAGTGGATAGAGTGAGGCCTGGAGATGGGAGGTTTGGGGTTCAGATTTGGTCTCAGACACTTCCTAACTGATTTTGGGCAGATCACTTAACCCCAATTACCTAGCCATTACTGATCTTCTGCCTTAGAATTGATAATAGTTTCTAAGATAGAAGGTAAAGGTTACTAAAAAAAAAACCCCAAAACAAAGAAAGGAAGCATTATGTAGTGGCTTTGGAGGCAAAAGGCCTGTGCTTATGCTGTTGTTCTCATTTAGCAACTGTATTATTTTGGGCAAGTTGGTTCACTTTTCTCAGATTCAGCTTCCTCATCTAAAAGATGGAGGATATTTTTCTTTAATACTGCCTGCCATACAGGATTGGGGTGAGGAAAGAGCCTTATGCGCTCTATGGTACTTTATGATTGTTGTCATTGTTGGCATCTGAGAATCTGAGTCTTGGGCGTGGCCACTTTTTGGTGCAACCTTCAGAAAGTCCTTCATTTGTCTCCTTTATGTCCTTGTCTGTAAAATGGGAATAATAATACTTGTACTGCTTACCTCACAGGGTGGTTGTTATGGGGAAAATACTTGGCAAATGCATTCCAGAAATTTAGTCTCTTATATTGTTTGATACTTTGCTATTATTGGGAAGCAAGAGGCCAAGGCTAAGGTTCAAGAAGGAGGGAACCATAGAAGGTAAGAGATATTGAGGAGGAGACAAAAAAATAAGGGACCATGTGTAAAATAATCATGTAGAAAGGGGTAGGTCCCCTAAACCACTGTTTGCCTAGCTCTTGCCCTTCGGTCTTAGAGTTGTTTCTAAGAAAGAAAGTAAGAATCAAAAAAAAGAAACCCAGAACTCAAAAAGCAAAGAGATTTTATTTGCAAAGAAACACCCTGGAGGTATAGGAAAAATCCTGCACTTAGTGCTTTATGATTTGAATTTCAGTCTTGACCGTATACCATCCACCTTAGCAACCTGAACCGTAGTTACTTCACCTATAAAATTGATTTCATACTTGCACTTCTGACCTCACTGAGTTGTTGTGGGGAAAATATTTTATAAGCCTTTAATACTGTAGGAAAAAGTGAATTACTTCTCTGTGTTCATTGTACAGATTTATTCTCTCTAGCCTTTTAAGAGAGACATGGTAGTATTGTAGCAATTAACTCAGCCCTTTGCAGAGGATAGGATAATTTATCATCTTTGAGAGTAGTACAAAGAAAATAAAAGTTACTCTGCTTCCATGGCTGGCTTTTCCCCTTCTTTTCTCATGTTACATGTTGTAATTCTGATTCTTTTTAGATATCTTTTAAGATAATGTTAGAAATCAAGTGCCTATTTTATTTTATTGGGACTATTTTAGAGGATTTGAGGTTGATTATTTCTTGGGTCTTTTCCTGGTTCTCCTCAGTGCTGGTTATCATTTCACAAGATCTAGGATGGCAAACATTTATGATATCAACATATGTTCTCTTCTATCTGATTATGTGAATCCATTTAAAAGAGGTAATGAGATTCTAGCAGAAACTGCCTTGGGAGTCAGAGAGTCAGAGTTTTAGTCCAAGGTCTTACAATGAATTTATGTGACCTTTGGTCAGTCATTCAGCTGTCCATGTCTCAAGTTTCTGAAAAATGGGGATAATCCTACCCTACCTGTTCGATCACAGGGATGTTGCAAAAACAAATAATACTCATATTTTAATTGTGCTTTATAGTTTACAAAATACTTAGTTTATAATTACCTGATGAATATTATCTTTATTTTGCTGATGAAGAAACTGAGGGAAAGTGGCTAGAAAGTGGTGGAGTTAGAACCCAAATCCCAACTTCTTGAAGTTTAGGTCTCTTTCTTTAAAATTTAAAAAAAATATATATATATATATATGTATATATATATATATATAGTTTAATTTTTAAAACGGTTACCTCCTGTCTCAGAATTGAATCTTTTCTCTTTTTTAAAAAACTCTTACCTTCTTTCTTAGAATCAGTGCTATTTATTGGTTCTAACCCAGAAAACAATAAGGACTAGGTATTGGGGTTTAAGTGACTTACCTAGAATGACATTGCTAGGAAATATCTGAGACCAGATTTGAATCCAGGATCTCTACCTTCAGTTTGGCTCTCTATTTACTGGTGCCACCTAGCTTTCTCTGGTCCATTGTTCTTTTCATTGTACTTCATTGAATTTAGGTTAGAAGTGAAAAACTGAAAAACTTACAAGCTGAAAGGAAGGTAGTATCCATTGCCAGAATAGTAGCCAGTTGTAAACCAAACTCCATTCCTGCTTCTTTGTGCAATATTGGGAAGATCACAGACTCTCAGGTCCTCAGTTTTACTCTGTACAAGTACATTTAGTTAGTTCAGCAAAGCTTTATTTACTTTATTTAATGCTTACTATTGTACAAGACATAAAATGAGAATTATTAATAACTGTTCCCCCCCATTGTAACTGGAGTGTGGTAAAAAGAAAAAAAATAGACTTTACAGCTTTTTGGAGGAAAGGTGTGACACCAACTCACAGTGGCAGCATTACTATTCTATCTTGGCTTGTTAGACTTTGGGCTTGACCTACTTAGAATTATTCTTTCAAATCTTGTCAAAAATGATATGGGATGGGGCAGTTGGGTAGCTCAGTGGATTGAGAGCCAGGCCTAGAGACAGGGAAATCCTAGGTTCACATCTAGCCTTAGACACTTCCTAGCTGTGTGGCCCTGGGCAAGTCACTTAACCCCCCTAGCCTTTACCACCCTTCTGCCTTGGAACCAATACATAGGATTGATTCTAAGATAGAAGGTAAGGGTTAAAAAAAAAGTGTTATAGAAGAAGTCATATGGCATTGACCAAGAGCTGTAGGCCATTACAATCCAGAAGATTTTTTTGTTAAATCTTCAATTAATTTTAAAAAATCTTTACCTTCTGAGGGTAGCTGGGTGGCTCAGTGGATTGAGAGCCAGACCTAGAGATGGGAGGCCCCAGGTTCCAATCTGACTTCAGACACTTCCTAGCTGTATGACCCTGGGCAAGTCACTTAATCCTCCTTGCCTAGCTTTTACTGCCCTTCTGTATTGGAACAAATACATAGTATTGATACTAAGATGAAAAGTAAGGGTTTAAAAAAAAATCTTTACCTTCTCTCTTAGTAAAATTCCCAAGACAGAAGAGTGGTAAGGGCTAGGCTATAAGGGTTAAGTGACTTGCCCCAGGATTCACACAGCTAGGAAGTGTTTGAGGCCAGATTTGAACCTGGGACCTCCCATCTCTAGGCCCGGCTCTCAATCCGCTGAGCTACCTAATTGCTCCAGTCTTCAGTACTTTTTGACTCCCCATAAAATAGAGATAATCTCTTACATTATCGTTGTTTTTAATAGTTAGAAATGGTTTTAGTGCTTCTACCATCAAAATGCATTTAACAGTTTTTAATGGAGCCTTTGAGAAAGACCCAGAAAAGTGAAAGACTATAGAAAGGTGAAATATTGGGGAGGGGGGAGGAGAAAGGAAGATGAGGAGCCAGCAGTGAGTGCTAAGACTTCAATGATTCCATCTGGGTGGATGAGTTCTGAATTTGTGTCTCCATCCCTGACTTTCACTTAAGGCCTAGTCATCCATTTCCATCTGCCTGCTAGGTGTCTTAAGAAAGTTGAAAGAGACATTTTTTGGCTGCTTTGATTTTCCTTTATTCCAAGCATTTGTGCCCATGTTTTTGTTTGTCTATTCCTGTGAGAGCATTGGGTGAGTCTTTCTTTGAGCAGCAAGTGTCCTCAAACCTTATGGTCTGTGTTTCTGCCCTTTAGCCTGTGAGTTCTTCTGACAGTGAAGTCCCTGAGAATGATCCGATGGCTGGAAGTGATGCTGAAGATGAGGCAGGGCTCATGGCTGTTGCAGCAGTGACAGCGGCCAGTGCCAGTGAGAAGATGGAAAGTGATGAAGACTCTGACAAGGGCAGCGAACACAGTGGGATAAAGCGGAAAGCACCACCATTGAAAGTAGGTATGGGGTGAGCTGAGCCTGGACCCCAGGCCCTTGGGGATGGAGAGGGGAGAAATAGCAGAAGAGCAGAGGGAGGGCCACTGAGGGCCAAGGAACCTGAGGCCTTAGCCCTAAGCAAGCCATTCTCTCTGTCTGAGTCTTTTTTCCCCCTCCTTGTTTGTCAGGAGAGGAGTTTTGATTCAGGAAAGACTCAAGTTCAGATCTGAACTCTGACATTGTTAAGCTTGTGTGAGCTTGGACAGCCATTTAACCTTCTTGAGCCTTAGCTTCTTCCTCTGGAAAAGAGGGATAATAACAACATGCTTGAAATTATGACTTCATTCAAGGTGTTAAGAACATCAAATAAGAATTTACATCATGAGCTTTGCAAACCTGAGAGTGCTATATAAACCTTAGTTGTTATTTTAGTGCTAATATCCTGAGACTTTTTCAGTTATTTAATATAATATAATCATTTAATGAGAAGCCCTCTCTTCAAGGAATTGTCATGTTGATTCTTTGATAAAGAGAGGAATCCATGTGGAATACGAATCTGTCCACTTTGCCTGTCAGTACAATTTAAAAAAAAAACTCTTAGGGGCAGCTGGGTAGCTCAGTGGAGTGAGAGTCAGGCCTAGAGACAGGAGGTCCTAGGTTCAAACCCGGCCTCAGCCACTTCCCAGCTGTGTGACCCTGGGCAAGTCACTTGACCCCCATTGCCCACCCTTACCAATCTTCCACCTATGAGACAATACACTGAAGTACAAGGGTTAAAAAAAACAAAACAAAACAAAACAAAAAAACTCTTAGCATCTGTGTTAGTGTCAGTTCTAAGAAAGAAAAGTGGCAAGAGCTAGGTAATCAGGGTTAAGTGTCTTGCCCACAGCAAGGAAGTATCTGAGGCCAAATTTGAACCCAGAACCTCCCAACTCTAGACCTGGCACTCTCTCCACTCTGCTACCTGGGTGCCCTGTCAGTCCAATTTTTAAATATTTGGGTCATCTTTCTAGGGTGAGGTGTGGGAGAAAACACTCCTGTCCAATATTTCTCGTTCATAGTTACTATTTCAGGGCAAATTTCTTTAAAGCCAAACGAGTGTGCCAAGGTGTCCAAGTCCAAGTTTTATTACTTTCATACAGTTTCCTAAGAAGTCAAGAATTTTATTTATTGGTCTTTTGGAAAAGATTGCTATTCAGTGGGTTTCCTGATTCCTTCTTTTCCTCTCATGCCAGATTCTTAGAAAAAACCAGATGGGTTGAGAGGTAGGAGGGGAAATTCCTGCATAACTAGAATATAGCACTTTGTGGTTGACAAGGCGCTTTGCATACCTTTTCTGATTTTATTCTCACAATAAGCCAGTGGGCTGGGGAGTTTAAATATTATCTTGATTTTATAGATCAGGTAACTGAGGATAAGAGGAATTTATTATTTTTCTTAAGTCTTCTAAGTGGTGGAGGTGGGACTTGAATTTAGGACTCATAGAGCTCTTCAGAAATTGTTTAATTATTATTGATACATTTTGTTTTGAGGCAGCAGGTGCTGCCTGCAAACACCTAAACAGTTCCAAGTACATTCCCTTAAAACAGTTATGCAGAAGCATTTGTTTCAGTGACTGCCCTAGTGATGTATCCTGGTTTCACTTCTTGTAGTTTGTTCAGTTAATCATCAGGCGTTTTTTAAATGCCTCCTAGGTGCTAGACATTATGCCAGGTGTTGAGCATAGAAAAATCAAAGTGAATAGACCCTGCCTTCAAGTAGTCCATATTCTTTTGGGTGAAACAACATGTAGCTATGTAAGTCAATATAGTGGGAGTGGGAGGTGCTGGCAGCTTGAGATCAGGAAAGGGCTTTTGGAGGAGATTCCTCTGAAGCCATTGTGAAGGCAGCTGGGGATTTGAAAAGGCCAAGGAGTCCAGGAGGGAGTGAATTCCAGGCATCAGTGGGGTGATGGAATGTCACACACGAGGAATAGTGGAGAGGCAAGTTTGGCTTGAATTCATGAGGGCAATAATGTGTCTTCAGCCTAGAAAGGTAAACTGGAGGCAGGTTGTTAAGAACTTTAAAAAATGTTATTGATATATTTTTGTTTTTACATCACTTCAATTTCCCAATGTATACTTTCCTTCTCCTCTTTCTGGAGGGTCATCTCAACAAAGAATTAAAAAGAGAGGAAAAGGTTTAAGGAAAACAAACAACATATTGAAAAAAGTGTGATTTATGCCCACAGACTCTCACCTCTGCAAAGAAGTAGAGGCAAGTGGGTAAAAGGCTTTAAATGCCAATCAGAAGTGTGTTATATTTATTCCAGAATGGGTATGCTTTATTTGAGATCAATGAATTAAACAAAATATGTTAACTATTTCAATAGAATTAGTTTTATTTGTAATTCTGTGCATTTTATGCATTTAAAAATATTAGTCTGAGGGGGCAGCTGGGTGACTCAGTGGATGGAGAGCCAGGCCTAGAGATGGAGGTCCTAGGTTCAAATTTGACCTCAGATACTTCCTAGCTGTGTGACCCTGGGCAAGTCACTTAACCCCCATTGCCTAGCCCTTACCGTTCTTCTGTCTTGGAACCAATACACAGTATTGATTCTAAGATGGAAGGTAAGGGTTTTAAAAAAGAAACACAACAAAAAAATAAACAAAACATTAGTCTGAGAAAGGGGCTGTAGACTTTAACAGACTAGGCCCCAAGAAGGCCTAGAACCCCCCAAAAGTTTATAAGCCCCTTTTCTAGAGGCAACAGGAAGCTGCTGGAACTTTTTGACTAGGGGAGCAACATAGTCAGATCTGTTTTTGGAACATCATTTTGGCATACATATGGAGGTTGGACTGGAGAGAGAGGACCAACTTGAGGCAGAAAAATCAATTAATACCCCAGGTGAGAGGTGATGAGTACTTGTGGGAGTAAAATTGATAAAACTGGACAATTGATTGAATGTGTGTTGAGGTAGAATAGAGTTCTGTATAACTCTTGAGATTGTTAACTTGAGGGCTTAGAATAATGATTCCCAAAGTGGGCACCACCGCCCCCTGGTGGGTGCTGCAGCGATCCAGGGTAGGTGGTGATGGCCACAGGTGCATTTTGGGGCAGTGAATAACTGTAAGGGGGTGGTGATAGTATGTGACAGGGGGCGCTAAGTAATATTTTTTCTGGAAAGGGGGTGGTAGGCCAAAAAAGTTTGGGAACCACTGGCTTAGAAGTATAGAGGGGCTTTTAACATAAACCAGGAAATTAGGAAGAAAGTAGGTTTGAGGGAAAATATCAGTTTTGGGTCAAACTGAGTTTGATGTTCCTCTGGGACATCCATCTAGTTGGAAATATGTAATAGGCAGGTAGAGATTCACATCTAGAGCTTATGAGAGAGATTATATATACACATAAATTTGATTGTGGTTTATGTAGAAATAATAAGACGCTCTGAGAAATTGTGAATTGAGAATAGACTAGAACTGACAGAGTTTCTGGTACCTATGTGCATGAGAAATAACCTACCAGAGATGGAGAAATGGTAGCCACCTAGAAGTAGGAGTTGTAAAAAAAATCAGAGCAGAGAGTATATCTGGGGAGGAGAGAGCACTTAATTATATTAAATGCTGCAGAAAGGTCAAGAATTAGTTAATCACTCATTTAAGAGCCTAATAGTTTTCCCCATTTCACTCCCCATATAGGCTATTCCAAACTTCTCTTCCCTCTTCGAATTTTCTATACATTTGTACCTCATTTCTTCCTTCTCATATGCGTCTTCTTCCCTTGAGGAATTTCTCTCTTATTTTACTGAGAAAATTGAGGCCATTCTTTGTGACCTTCAACCTTCTGTTCTCTTTATCTCAAAACCCCTTCACAAAGGGGCAGCTGGGTAGCTCAGTGAATTGAGAGCCAGGCCTAGAGACGGGAGGTCCTAGGTTCAAATCTGACCTCAGACACTTCCCAGCTGTGTGACCCTGGGCAAGTCACTTAACCCCCATTGCCTAGCCCTTACCACTCTTCTGCCTTGGAGCACACAGTATTGATTCCAAGATGGAAGGTAAGGAAGGGTTTAAAAAACAAACAAACAAACAAACAAAAAAACCCCTTCACAGTGCTTAGCACAATGCCTGGAACATAGTAAGTGCTTAATAAATGCTTATTGATTATTGATATTTCCCAGGGTTCCAATAAAGATATGGCTCTTTTTCTTGCCTGGACCAAACTTCTACTTGTGCATATGGTCTGTAATTATCATCATCAACAAACATTTACTAAGTGCTTGCTGTGTGCCAGGCACTGTGCTAAGTGTTGGGGCTACCAAGAAAGACAAAAGACAGTGTCTGCCCTCAAGGAACTTCCATTTTAAAGGGGAAGTCATTGTGCAGACAACCGTGTGCTCAAAGATATAAATAGAAGTCAATATCAGTATTGATATCTCTGGCTGAATAACTGGTATATATTTGTGATATATATATTCACAAAATGGGAGATGAACTCAGAGGGCAGACACTAGGATTGACAATGAAAAGAGTAATAGAGACTGAGAAAAGCTTCTTGTAGAAGGTTTTCTTTGAGTTGAGTCTCAAAGATGAGGAGGAAGAGAATTTAAGGTATGGGGGACAGCCAATGCAAAGGCAAAGAATTAGATGATAGGGTATCCAATTTAAGGAAGAGAAAGAAGACCAACATTTTTAGATCACAGTGTGTAGAAAAGATAGGAAAGGGCCAGGTTATGAAGAGCATTACAAGCTAAATAGCAGATTTATATTTGATCTTGGAGATAAAAGGGAGCCATGGAAGCTTATTGAATTGTTTGTGTTTGTAAGTGTGTATAACATGTTCAGATCCCATGCTTTAGGAAGATTAATTTGGCAGCTGATTGGCAGGATGGACTGGAATGGGGAGAGAATCAAGGTAGGGAGACCATCTAGCTGGCTGTTGTAATAGTCCAGGAATGAGATGACGGAGGTCCTGCACTAGAGTAGTTGCTTATGGAGAGTGGAGAGAAAGGGGGTGTATATGAGAGTTGTTGGGAAGCCATAGTATTTGGCAGCAGATTGACCTCATGGGCTGAGTGTGAATGAGGAGATGAAGATGACATGTTGGATGTGAGTCTGGGTGACTAGAAGTATTTGTGGTGCTCTTAAGAGTAATAGGGAAGATAGGATTAGGGAGGGTTTTCAGGAAAAGATAGATCCATTTTGGTCATCTTGAGTTTGATTTGTCTTTAGGAAATCAAATTTGAGAGATCCAGTAATCCATTGATGATGCAAGACTAGATATCAAGAGGTCAGGAATTTGGTAAGGGCTGGATGACAAGATCTCATTATCTACATAGAGATTATTATTGAATCCATGGGAGCTGATGAGATCACCAAGCAATATATTATAGAGGAGAGAAAGAAGAGGACCAAGGTCAGATCCTTCGGAGATACTCATAGTTAGTAGGCATGACCTAAATGAAGAATCCAACAAAGGAGTCTGAGGAATGGTTCAATAGGTAGGAGGAAAACTGGGAGAGAATAAAATCACAAAAACTTAGAAAAAAGAGAACATTAAGGAAAAAGAGGGTAACTGGCAGAAGTATGAGAACTGCGGCAGGTGGCTCATTGAATAGAGCACCAGGCCTGGAGATGAGGGGTCCTGGGTTCACATGTGGCCTCAGACACTTCCTAGGTGGGTGACTCTGGGCAAGTCACTTCATTTCTGCCTAGTCTTTACTGCAATTCTGCCTTGGAGCCAATATACAGTATTGATTTTAAGACAGAAGGTAAGAGTTTAAAAAGAGAGGATGAGAATTGAGAAAAGGCCATTACTTTTGGCAATTAAGAGATCATTGGTGACTTTGGAGTGAGCAGTTTCAGTGGAATAATGAGATTGAGAGCCAGATTGCAGAGTTAAGAAGGAAATAGGCATTTAGTAGGCACCTACTGCATGCCAGGCACTGAGCTAAACACTTTCCAAATATTATCTCATGTGGTCCTCACAGTGACTCTGAGGTAGGTGCTGTTATTATTCCCATTTTGCAGATGAAAAAACTGAAGTAGATAGGCTAAGTGACTTATTCAGGGTTACTTGGTAAGGTGTCTGAAGCTAAATTTCAGCTTAGGTCTTCCTGAATTCCAGGCTCAGCTATCCACTGCACTAGATAGTTGCTTTTCAATTAGAAAAGAGAGTGGAAGCCTTAATTATATGTGGACTCTTTGAGGAGTTAACTGATAACTAGCAAAGTTTGATGGTCAAGTGTGGGTTTTTTGAGGAAGAAGGAGAAATGGATATGTTTGTAGGTAATACGGAATGAGCAGTAGACAGGCAGAGATTAGTCAGAGTAGGGATGATAGAGGAGGCAGTTTGCTGGAGAAGACAGGATGAAATGGGATGAGTAGGATCAAATCCCCTCCCATCTTCAGATTGGATTGCAACCTCAGGCATTGCCTTTCTCTGGTCTTTGACCTCTTCTTATCTCCTGGTTCTTTTCCTGCTGCCTTCAGAGATGCCCAAATCTTTCCAATCTTTTATTTTAAAAACCTTTACCTTCTGTTTTAGAATCAATACTAAATATTAGTTCCAAGTCAGAAGAGCAGTAAGGGCAAAGTAATTGGGGTTAAATGACTTACCTGTCTATGCTTTTCCTCTGTCTCTAGATCACACTTCCAAACTAGGAGTTTCTCAAATTTCTCTCCTAGGCTGTCTTCTCTCTTTCCTCTTCTTTCTGTCTTGGTAACCTCACTAGCTATTGTGAATTGAACACAGATGACTGTAGATTTATGTGACCATCCCCAATCTCTTCCCTAAGCTTTCCCATATTTCAAACTGGATGTCCCAAAGACACCTCAAACTCACCATGTTCAGAACTGGACTCCTTATCTTCCCCCTAAACAAATGTCCCAACTTTTGTCTCTCAGCTTTATAAGTTTGGTATCATCCTTGACTCCGCACTCTTTTCATCCTTTACATCCAAGCATATTCTACCTCCACAGGCCTTCTCACATCCAGCCCCTTGTCACTTCTCGTCTAGATTGCAACAGCCTCCTAATTGCTCTCCTTGCCTTTAGTCTTTCACTACTAGGTTTCTTCCCACGCATTGCTACCAAATTTTCCTTAAGTGTAGATCTCACCCTGTGACTCCCATATTTAATCAACTCCAGAAGCTTCCTCTTGCCTCTATGATAAAATGTAAACCCCTCAGTTTTAGCTTTGAAAGCTTTCCCTAACCTAGCCCAATTTCTTTCCAGACTTATTGCCCTTTATTTCCTCTTCTTTCACTCTAATCGAGCTGGCTTTCTCTCTGTTCTTCCCTCTTCTCCTATCCCTGGGCTTCTGTACTGACCATTGGTCCCTCATGCCTGAAATAAACTCCTTCCTTCCTGCCACTTCAAAGTCGTCTTCTTTAGAATACAGTTCATAAAATTTGCACTCAAATTACCTTGTTTTTAATGACTGAATATGTTTGTATTTATTAATTTTGTATTTATGCCAAATATATATTTGTTGTCTCCCCAAATAGAATTAAGCTCTTTTTTTTAATCTCTTCTATTTTTATTCTGTTTCATTCTTTCTGGGCAAGAAGCTTTGTCCTATACCAGTGATGGCAAACCTTTTAGAGACTGAGTGTCCAAACTATACTTTCATGCCTCATGTGAGCTGCTCCCTTAACCCACCAGGGGAGGGAGGAAACATTCCCATTGGGCTGCTGGGCAGAGGGGTAGGTGATAAGAGAAATGTCTTCAGGCTTAGTTGAGAGGGGGGAGGGAGCAGTCCTCTCCAGCACGAGTGCCATAGGTTTGCCAACACTGCCCTGTACTGATAGCCTCCCATACTGGATGCCTCTTAGCAGATAGAGATAGTTCCATTCTTTTCTGCTCCCATCCCCAGTACCAAATATAGTGTCTTGACTGATTATTACATGTCATTGTGCTTAGGGGTTGAGGATTTAAATGAGTACAAAAGTTGGGGATACAGAGACAATAGTGAAACAATCCTTGGCTTTAAGAGCTTGCATTCTCTAGGATGAAACAACATGTTCGTGTAGAAATAGATAAGAAATAGATACAAATAGAGGTAAACTGAATTTGGGAGAGGGAGGCACTGTCATCTGGAGTGGGGACCAGAAAAAGCCTGGTAGAATCTTGGAAAAACTCCCACACAAAGATTTACACCTGCATAGGGTTCAGAAAATAAGCAAATATCCAGGATCCAGGTAGATTCCCAAGATGCAGATCAAGGCATGACCATTGAATTTGGCAATTAAGAGATCCCTGGAAACTTTGAAGAGCAAGAAATTATATGTATCTTAACATTTAATACTGTGATGTCACCATCTCCCCCTTCCCCTCATGTGAGCATTTTGGCCTTTTTATTGTCTTTAGAATGTTTATTATAGTGATTATGTGAATTGGCATGCTGTCCTTTTTGTTTTACTTTCCTCACTCTGCAGTACTTTATGGGAATTTTTATATTTCTTTAAATTCTTCCTTTTTTTGCTGTTCCTTAAGTGTTCTTTCCACTTCATGACAACAGCCTCTCCAAAGGAGAGATGTGAATTTGGGATGCTGTTAGGCATTGATGATCCTTGGACCTTTCATCTAAAATGGCTAATGATTTTCAGGCCAGGTGATTGATTCTAGAACCTCTTCCCAAATAAAAACAGCTTTTGGTTTATGTAGTCAAAAAGTTGTTCTTGACACTTCTTTTACCTTTTCCATTTTCATTCTGTTTTATTCTGTTCTGGGCAAGAAGCTTTGCCCTAAACCAAAAACCTTCCATACTGGGTACACTCTTAGGTTTAGAGTGGATTTGAGACCCTCTTACCCTAAGAGGGTAGCAGGCAGAGTCTCCTAGGAGTTGGGGGTGGGTAAAGAGTGGTGGGAGAATCACAGGGGAGCAGTGGCGCTTTCAGTCTCTGGCATACCTATGTTTTGTCTTTTTCAAGATGCCAGTGGCTAAACGGGCACGGAAAGCCTCCAGTGACCTAGACCTGGCCAGTGCAACTCCATCAGAGGATGAAAACTCAGAAAGCTCATCAGAATCAGAAAAAAACAGTGATCAGGTGAGTGTGGGTTTGGGTCCTTGGCAGGAAGGAGAGGGTAGGGGGGAGTTGTTTAGGGAAAGACACCAAGTGTCTTTTGGAGAGAGCAGAATTCCTATTCCATTTGATTCCATTTTTCCTGGACTCAGGAGATCATAAAGTATAGTTGGAAGGGAACTTAGAGATGATCTAGTCCAGCCTCTTCTGACAGGAGATAACTTAAGTCCCAGGGGAAAAGGAGTTTCTTAAGGGCCTATAACAAATGAATAGTAGAGCCAGGTCTTGAACGAACCCAAATCTCTTCACTTTGAAGTCATAGTCTTCTGCCTGCCCCTTGGGTGCTTTGATGATAATGTTATCAACTTCTATACTTCTGAAGTTTTGGTCCTAACTTGAATTCCCTGTATGTTTCATTAAATCTGAGATAAAGAGATTTTGTGAGATGGCTTTGCAGAGTGACTGAGGCCAGAGTGGGTGGGCTGTCTGGTTTGGCACAATACTTAATATCCTGTGAACTCTCTCCTATACCATTCAGGATTTCACTCCAGAGAAGAAAACTGTTGTCCGGGCCCCACGGAGGGGTCCAGTTGGAGGAAGGAAGAAAAAAGTGGTGAGCTCTCCTACTTATTCTTTGCCTTTGGAAAAGCTTCAGGGGCTTCTTGATCATGGACTCTTACCTTGTAAACTGGATTGGGACAAAGAACAGGACTTCAGGGGCTGTTCTGAGGTGCTTCAATTATGCAGCAGTTAATTGCTGAGCACCTGCAGTTGGCACAGCATGGCAGTTCAGTCTCTCATTACCTCTTGTTTGGATTGTTGTAGAAGGCAGTCCATTAAGTTGGAGGTGTCCACTAGGCAGGTGGAGATGCACAGCCAGAGGCTAGAAAAGAGACCTCAGCTAGGTTTAGAGATCTGGGTATGGTCTGCATGTGAATGGTAACTGAGCCCCTGGGGGATGAGAGAAAAAGAAAGAGAAAGGAAAGGGCCAAGGTCAGAGCCTCTACTTTCCTGCCTCTCTGTCTTTGTCCCATACCATTCTTAGGCCCAGAGTGTCCTTCCTACTGTTTTTTTTTTTCTTTAAATAAAACTTTTCTCTTCTGTCTTAGAATCAATACTCCAAGTATCAGTTCCAAGGCAGAAAAGTGGTAAGGTAATTGGAGTTAAGTGACTTGTCCAGGGTCACACAGCTAGGAAGAGTCTGAGGCCAGATTTGAGCCCAGGACCTTTTGTTTCCAGGCTTGGCTCTTTAATCACTGAGCCATCTAGCTGCCCTTTCTTCCTACTGTCTTAATTACTTTGCCCTCTATCTCTGTCTTTTAAAATCAGAGGGCCCAGTTTCTTTATGAAGCTTTTCCTGATTCTTCCCTTGATTCCCTATCACCAGAGTATTCTCAGCAGTCTTCTGAACTTTCCTAACACTTTTCATCTGTCATAAACTGATCTAATTTTACTTAGTATTATAGTTATCTACGCCATCTAAATTGGCAGCTCCCACAGGGCCTAGGGCATGTCTCTCTTTATGTCATTAGTGACTGCGCTTAGCACAGAATGATTGCTCAATAATTAGGAAATTGTTGAAGCTCAGTCCTTGAAGGAGCTTATTCTCTAGATGGGGAAAGAAGACAGATGTAGAAAAAAACACCAGGCACTATCTTACAAAAGCATTAATTGCCTATTGTATTAATGTGATTAAATGCTAGTTGAATTGGACATAATTCCTAGAAAGGATAAGTTAGTATTATTGGAGTGGTTGGAAAAAACTTTGTGGAGGAGAATGGTTTTTGGCCAGGACCTTGAAGGACATAGAGGTTTTAGGTAAGCTTAGAGGATGGAGGAGACTATAATCAGAGATGATCTGGCTGGTGTGGAGGATCTGTATTGGGGGGAACAGTGAGAGGTGAGATTGGAAGGTCCATCATTTTGAAATGGCCTTTTGGCTATTTATAGTTACCAAACCTTTTGGCTCCCTCTATCCTCACATACCTTCTCTAATGCTTCCTCTTCTCTTATATCCCCAGAAGGTGGCTTCGGGTTCTGATTCAGACTCCAAGGCTGATTCAGAGGAGGCTCACAACAAATCAGTGGTTGTGACAAAATCAGACTCAGACTCAGACTCGGACTCGGACTCGGACATCTCTGTCAAGAAGCCTTCCCGGGGCCGAAAACCAGGTAGAACCTCAGTGGGAGGACCAGGCCCTCTTGTTCCCTTGTTAGTCCCTCAAAGATCTTGTTTCCTGAGGCAGTGGGATGTGTTTTGTGGGGACCCTACTTCTTCCCTGGAGGCTCCCTTGGGCCTTTGGAGTATCTCCCTCAGATTGAGAGAGGCAGCAGGGGAACATTCCATTCTTTTTGTCCTCTAGTTGAGAAGCCTCCCCCCAAACCTCGGGGAAGAAAACCAAAGGTCGAACGTGTTCCCAGCAGCTCCAGCAGTGACAGGTGAGTGTGGTTTAGGGACTGGTACCCGAGATGGAGAGATGGACTGGGAAACCAGGTTGTGGATCCCAAAACATTGTTATGCTAATACCTGACCAGAAAGAGAGGAAATTGGACTCTCCCTTGCTGGTTCTCTGTGCTGTCCTTTTGAGGACAGCTAATTTCTGTCCTTTTTCCATGACTCTCTTGCTGATTTTTTTCCTCACTGGCCTTCCCACCCCTCAGCGACAGTGACAGTGAAGTGGACCGCATCAGCGAGTGGAAACGAAGGGATGAGGAGCGGCGTCGGGAGCTAGAAGAGAAACGGAAGCGGGAGCAGGAAGAGGAGCTCCGACGACTTCGGGAACAAGAGAAAGAAGAAAAGGAGCGGAAGAAAGAAAGGGCTGAGAAGGAGGAGACACACCCCAACAGTGACAGCAGTGAGGCTGAGATCAAAGATGATGAGCCCATCAAGAAGAGGGGCAAGAAAGGTCGAGGCAGAGCCCCTACGTCCTCTGATTCAGAGCCAGAACTAGAGAAGGAGGTGAATGACTTAGAACTTGGAGAGTTCTTAGAGTTCTGGGCTGCTGCTTCCCATCTTTCTGACTGCCATTGCCATATGCTTGTTCTAGGTAAAGAAGCCAACAAAGAAGACACAGTCTCAATCCTTAGAGCCATCAAAGAAACCAAACCAGAAGGAGAAAAGAAGTCGCCCAGAGGAGAAGTCCCGAGCCAAGTCAGCACCAATCCATATTCCCTCTTTCCCTCATTTCTGTTCTTCCTGTGGAAATGATCTCTTTGGGGCCTCATCCTCCTTGTTTCTGGGTCTTGGCTAGACTTTTTGTCCCTTCCGGGAGTTTCCTCACAGGAGCTCTTGGACTATGTTCTGGAGCCTGATTGAATGAAGTTTATTTTTTCCTGGGTGCCCATCAGGGTGTGTGAGAACCAACATCCAAGGGGAACAACTGAGAAATCCATTCTCCCAGGTTCTGGTAGGGAGGGGAAATCCCTTTGAGAGGTGGGTGGATTTTGCCACATCCCTCAGTTTTGGAGATTCTAACCTTTTCTTTCATGATCTTGTCTGCTAGGGCCATTGTGTAGTTTTCATTCTGAAGAATTGACATGCTGGTCTAGCTTTGGAGGGAGTCTCTCCCTCTTCCCCCCAGTTACTGTGACAACATGAATATTTAGAGGATTGCAATAGCTATGTAGGGCACTAGTCCAGCAAGGGCTTTGGTGGTGAGGGTAACCTTACCCAAATCCTTCCAGGCCTGTGAAAGTGGAGCGAGCCAGGAAGAAGTCAGAGGTGCTTCCAGAGAGGAGGGTTGAAAAGAAGAAAGGTAAGAAATTGAGTTTCTCTTAGGGGAAAGTAAATGGTGGGACCCTCAGTATTTGTGATTGGGTGGGAGAGAAGGAGATGACATTTCCTCCTAATGCTGAAAAATCCTGTAAACAAATAATGATCATGGCTCCATAACATTTGTCTTTCCCTCTTTCATCATCACCAAGACAAAGTGGGTGGAATTGCACCTCACCCACCCTCTGTGACTTTTGTTCTCTTTCCAGGATGCCCTTTATTTTAGGTGGGCTTTTGTGTGGGTGAACATAGAGTCTTTTGGTCCTGATAAGATGGATGAGATCTAGTTCCAGGGTGACTATAGCATGATAATAAAAAATAATCACTTCATTGGGGAAAGGGGGAGCGCTCAGAATTTGGATACCAAGGACAGTTATGCATGAGAGCTCAAGTTCCATTTAGGGTACTTATTCAGTTCAAAAGAGGGAAGTTCCACCTCTGATACTTATTAGCTCTGATGCCAGATATTTAACTTTCCTGAGCCTCAGTTTCCTTATCTGAAAAATGAGTATATTGACTCATCTCTCTGGATGGTTGTGAAGATCATATAAGATAATGAATGTAAACTTTAGTTAATTATTCATTCAGTGGGCATTATTAAGTGTTACAACATTATTTGGAGATTTTGGTTTAAGAACAGGATGCCTGCTTTCATTGACTTGAGTCTTTCTCTTATTTTGGGGCATGGCTGTTCTCTCCTGCTTAATAGAGCCATCTGTGGAAGAGAGGCTTCAGAAGTTACACAGTGAAATCAAGTTTGCCCTGAAGGTTGACAATCCGGTAAGAGCTGTCTTAGGCCCCATGTGTTTACCTCTGCTCCAGAAATCTAGGCACTAGTTTGATTCAAGAGACACTCTCCACATCTGTCTCTTCCATTGTGGAGTTCATAGTTATATTCTTTTCTCCATTTAATCCTGTCTCTAGAAACTTCCTCAGATGCCTCCTGGTAGTAGGGAGGTAACCAAAGTTCTTGAAGGGTCTATGCCAATGGAGTCCAGGCCTGTTGTCCAGGTCTACAGACTATCCTTGGTATATAGGTCAACCATCAGAGAATCATTTTTTTGGCCACAACATGCATGAAATCATCTTAGGATGTGTTGAAAAGAGACTATAGTCAATATATTATTAAAGCAAATTCAGTGTGGTTCTCTTATTCTCACAACAAACCTATGTGGCAGCTAGGGCCATTTGATGAGCAAACTGTGGCAAAGAGAGGTCAAGGGTCTTGTCTTAAGTCAGAAAGTAAATTAGGCCTGACTGGTCTAGAACTCATTGTTTTCCACTGTACCATTCAGCATGGAGCCTAGGCCTCTTTCACCCCCTAATTTCTTTTGTGCTTGGCTGCCATTCATATGCAATCTCTTGCACGAACTTGGGACCTACTACTGAGAAAACTGGTACTATCAGTGACCTATTGGTTGGTCAAATAGTGGTTGTTATAGGGGCAGTCTATCATTGAAATAGTATGCCAGGTCTCACCACACGGTGGCGCCCATACAGCAAGTTTGGGGCATTTTCCCAAGGTTCTATCCAACCCATCAGTCTATCTTGCCACCAGCCTGTCTGTTCTTTGTTTGTGGTTGTCTTGGGCTTCCTAGTCAATCAGACAACACAGATTTGTTAAAAAGGCTAGCCATGTGGCTGATACCATGCTATGTGCTGGGGATGCAAAGTGGTGCTAGGACTGGGGTTTCATAAAGTCTCGTAATGCTCTACCAGGATCCCCACATTTAAATTGTTGCCTATTGATTCCTATCAAACCCAACCCTCCCTAATCCCTCCACTATGATTTCTACAGTAGTAGTCCTAGGTCTACTGGTGATCACTTAGCTTTCTCTTCCCCAACCTACAGGATGTAAAAAGATGCCTCAATGCCCTGGAGGAGCTGGGGAGCCTACAGGTGACCTCTCAGATTCTCCAGAAGAACACAGATGTGGTGGCCACATTAAAAAAGGTACAATAGGAACTGCTGAGGCGGGGGGGGGGGGGGTCCAGATAAAAGCAGGACACATGGCAAGATAGGCCTGGTGGAGGTCAGAGCCATAATCCATAATAATTTCTGGCATGACCTCTGAGGACAGTGGGCTGAGTCACATTGGGGGCATTGCAGTTCAGCAGAGGAGTCCATTAGAGTAGAGGTTTAGTTACCAGGAAGAATGAGGTATAACTTTATAAGGATGATTGGCTGGAGAAAAGCACGCCAGCAAAGTTACTCTAGTAGAAGAGAACAACAAGGGATTTAAGTCTTTCACTTGTGTTTAAAAAGTCAAGTATAAGATGAAGGGGTGGAGTGGCATGGGTTATATATGTGAGGATGTGTGGCTATAGTAGCAACAAATGATGTGGAAGATACCTGGGAAGTTTTCATGGATTGACTGCAAAATTGATACAGATTAGCAATGAGATGTGACTGGGTGATCTCAGGTGGCATTCATAGACAATGTGGTGTAGGTTAAGGAATCTAAGGTTAGTGCTTTCCTCTGCCCACATCAGAGGACTTTCTGCCATTTGAGAGTCTGTTACAGGAACTGTAGGTATTTAATCCAGAGAGGAGAAAATTTTTGGGGAGTGGTCATATTTTTAAATATTTGAAGGATTATCATATAGAAGACTTATACTAGTTTTGCTTGACCCAGAGGGCAAAACTAAGAGCATTGGGATTTGGGGGTAGAGAATGATGGGAAAGCAGATGTCAGTTCAGCATGGAAGAAAAACTTTTCAACAATTGTCCGAAAGTAGTATGGACTATCTCAGGAGGTAATGAACTGCCTGGAAGACTTTAGTTGGAGCCAGATGACCACTTGGGTCTGTTGTAGTAGTAGAGACCCATACTTCATTGGGGTGATTGACTTCTGAGGTCCTGTTGTTTTTTGTTTATTTGTTTGTTTTGTTTTGTTTTTAAATTCAATTTAATTTTACTTCCAGTTCCAAATTCTATCCCTTCCCTAACTATTGAGAAGGCAAGAAATACAATACCCAGTTTATGAAGTTGTGCAAAATATATTTATGCATTAGCTATATTTTAAAAAAAAATAAGAAGGAAAAACATGCTTCACTCTGTATTCTGAGTTTGTCAGTTCTTTTATCTGGAGGTAGATAGCATTTTTCATCATGAGTTCTTTGGAATTGTGGTGAATCATTCTATTGACCAGTTATTAAATCTTTCACAGTTGCTTACCTTTACAATATTACTGCCATTGTATAAATTGTTCTCCTGGTTCTGCTTTCTTTACTTTACATCAGTTCATATAAATCTTTCCAGGTTTTCCTGAAATAATCCTCATTATTATTATTTTTTAAAAATACCCTTTACCTTTTGTGTTAGAATCAATATAATTTCCAAGGCAGAAAAGAATAAGGGGGCTAGGCAACACAGCTAGGAAGTATCCAAGACCAAATTTGAACCCAAGGACCTTCCATCTCCAAACCTGACACTATTTACTGAGCCATCCAGTTGTCCCCTCTTCATCATTATTACAGGATAATAGTATTCCATCACATTCTTATACCATAACTTGTTCAGCTATTACCCAATTATGATACCCTCAGTCTCCAGTTCTTTGCTACCACAGGAAGAGCTGCTGTAAATATTTTTTGTACATATGGGTCCTTTTTCTTTTATCTTTTTGGGATATATATATACCTAGTAGTGGTATTGCTGGGTCAGAGGGTATGCATATTTTCATAGTCCTTTGCGCATAATTCCAAATTGCTTTGCTCTCCAGAATGACTAGACCTGTTCACAACTCCACCAACATTTCACAAGTGTAACTATTTCTGTACATCTTCCCCAACATTTGCCATTTTCTTTTTCTGGCATTTTAGCCAATCTGATAGTAAATTATTATAATTTGATTTTCTCTTTTAGTGATTTAGGGTTTTTTTTAATATGATTTACTATTTTTTGATTTTAGAAAACTGTTCGTATCTGAAAACTACCTGTTCATATTCCTTGACCATTTGTCAATTGGGGAATAACTCTTATTCTTTTTTTTTTTTTTAAACCCTTGTACTTCGGTGTATTGTCTCATAGGTGGAAGATTGGTAAGGGTGGGCAATGGGGGTCAAGTGACTTGCCCAGGGTCACACAGCTGGGAAGTGGCTGAGGCCGGGTTTGAACCTAGGACCTCCTGTCTCTAGGCCTGACTCTCACTCCACTGAGCTACCCAGCTACCCCAATAACTCTTATTCTTATAAAAATTTGGATCAGTTTCTTATATATTTGAGAAATAAGACCTTTATCAGAGAAACTTAATGTAAAAAAAGTTTCCTGCCTTCCTTCCTCTTCTTTTTTTTAAGTCCTTACCTTCAGTCTTAGTATAAAAACCAAATGTTGGCTCCACAGCAGAAAAGTGGTAAGAACTAGGCAACTGGTATTAAGTGACTTGCCTAGGGTTACACAGCTAGGAAGTATCTGAGGTTAGAGTTGAACCCAGTACCTCCTGTCTCCAGACTTGGTTCTCTCTCCTGATTTTCTTCTAATTTTGGCTGTGTTTTTATGTAATCAAAATTATAAGGTCTCTTGGTAGCCAGGTAACTATATCTTACTGTGGAAATGGCTATTGTGGGCATTAATCAGAATGAGGGAAGGGAATGTGGTGAACTGAAGTTTTTTTCTCATCCTGAGGAGGGATATTTTGCACCCAGATTCGACGTTATAAAGCCAACCAAGAAGTGATGGAGAAAGCAGCAGAAGTCTACACTAGGCTCAAATCGAGGGTCCTGGGACCAAAGGTTGAAGCAAACCAGAAAGCTAACAAACCAGCACTGGAGAAGGTCAAAGCAGAGGTGGAGAAGACTGAAGATCAGTTGGCAGGAGGAGAAGCCCCTAAGGAAAAGACAGAGGAGGAGCCTAGTGCTGGTAAGGGGTTAGTGCCCTGGTTTCCTCCCACCTATTCCCTTTAAGACTTAAAGTTTAAGGCAAGTGGGAAGTTAGAACTTCTGAATCCTTTTATTCCATTGATGTTCTGGGAGATGAATCCTTAGAAAGAGAATGTGACTCAAGACTTTTTCAGACAGACCAGAGATCTGTCTTGGGGTCTCTGGGCATTTGAGGAATGTTCATAAGGGGACTTAGCAGGCAGAGGCACTTATCAAGCTTTCAGGTTGGCCTGATGAAGACAGTGTTCATCCCAAAGAGTGGGTATGATCAGGCCAAGGTACAGAGGGTTTAAAGGTAGTCTTGCAAACAGGACTCAGTTTCTGTCCAGAATCATTTTATGATTCAAGTCCTCTTGCTGCTCAATGATCATTTCATGTTCCTTAGGCTTCTTTCCCACAGTTTAGTTTTTTCAGTTGTTTGAAATATATTTGTCAGGCTTTCTGGGATAGGTGCAAGAAGGATCCAAGAGGGGATGGATGTATATCAATCTGCATGGTCATATTGAAGTTGGTTTCCTTAGTGAGCAGGTGTAATACTAACAATCCAACATGGAATAAGTTTCTTCTGGCTCTCTCTTCTTGGCTCAGATCTTTCCACTCCTGTGAATGGTGAGTCCACAACCCAGAAGGGGGAGAGTGGTGAGGACAAAGAACAAGAGGAAGGACAGAATATGGGAGAGGGGCAGAGATGCGGCTCATCTGAAGACCTGCACAATGAGTGAGCAATATTATGGGCTGCCTTTATGGGCAGAGAGGGGAATGGATTTCTCTGGAGAGAAGGAAGGAGGTGTGATATACCCAGGCTATCACTGGGCCCCAGATTGGGGCCTCAGATCTGTAGGACTGCTGCCATAAGCTTGCTCCCAATCACATGACCTAACAATCTATTTAAGTCAATCTTTCTCTTATGAGTTAGAAAGGTCCTCAGGGATCCTCTCACTTTATTGATGAGGAGGGAGGAACCTGATGTTTGGAGAATTTAAGTGACTTTCCTGAGATCACACAGATGGTAGAGAGAGACAGGATCAGCATCCGGGTCCTTTCATATGAGCCTCTCTGTAGGCTTTTTAGCACATTATATTTCTCGGATGGGCATCTAAAGGTCCATCAGAAGATGCTGGGTAAAGGGAAGCTGCTTAGATGGGCCTTTGTTAAGAGTGGGTCCCACAATAACCATTGGCCCAGTTTATTGCTGTTACTGAAGGTTGGAGGTCTCATTTATTGGGAAGGCCACTTAAACTTAGCTGGTTCACCCTCTCTACCTCTTCTTGGACTGCCACTGACTAAACTGGTTGTAGTTTAGCCACTGTGGCAGCAAATGGCCCTGCCTGATGAGGAGGGATACCCACTACCCCATTGATCACCTGTAGTTACTCTTCCAGAATTATCTTTGGAGCCAACACCTGACCCCTTTTCTCCCACCTTGCCTCCCCCCAGCAACATTCAAGAGGATCCAGAACTGGACAGGCCAGGGAACGACCGGCAGGACAGGGAGAGGGTTCGGATGGACTCGGAGTCCCTTGATGAGGAGAGCTGAGGTCCTGGGGTGTGCTGCCCCTGGCCTCTGCCTGGCCCTGGGTTTGAGCCCCTTCACAAAGTTACACAGTAGATGATGTATAGGTCTTGTCCCCCTCCTGTCCCCAGCCTCTTGTGAAAGCTGAGAACTTTGGGGAGACACTGTGCTCTTCGGTTGTATTTGTCCCCTTGGGTTTTTTTTCCCTCACCTAATTTCTGTGATTTCGAAACAAGATGAAATGAATATAAAGGGTTTTTTAATGAAAAAAATTCATTTTTATTGGCTTGGTTTTCTGATGTGGTTGACTGCAGCGGAGCCTGAAGCTGAGAGCTTGGCCAGCTTTGGGGCAAGACAAGAGAAGCGGCACTGCCCCCATTAATGAGCAGTGAGCAGCAGCTCTGAACCAGCAGTGCTTCCAACCTGGAGTCGGGCATGGGTGACTGAAACAGGAATGGGGACAAGAGCCTGAGACTATTAGGCTTGGATTCCCTGGCTCTGCTCACAGCTGGAAAAGTTCATCTTTACAAAAAAGAAGAAAGAAAATAAAAATCTAAACTTTCTGGCTCAAATGAGGCTGTGGTTTGAATCTTCTCCCATTGAACAGCCCAATGGCCAGGCCAGCCAATGTCAGCCTTTGGGCAGATGTCGGGGGACAAGCTGCATGGGACATGCAGAACATGAACCGTTGATCTTGGACTCGGCCTTGCTTTTCAGGTGGAGGTTGGCTGGACAGGTGGAGCCCCAGGCCACTATGCATTAGTATTAAAGGGGGATGTTAGGCCTGGGGGGGCTTCCGAGGTGAGCCCTGAGGCTCTTGGATGGGCCCCTTGATGTACAGACTGCAGCTGCTTCCTGTCCATCAGGCTGGAGGTGGAGGTGCCTCTGCCTGCAGAGATCTGGGCTCACGACACTTGGCAGGATGCACGACCCCTCGAGCCAGGGGCTTCTCTTCACAGCCCTGGACACCAGCTCGGGTTTGTAACCTAGGCCCAGAAGGC
Organism: Gracilinanus agilis; assembly: GCF_016433145.1. NCBI lineage: Eukaryota > Metazoa > Chordata > Mammalia > Didelphimorphia > Didelphidae > Gracilinanus > Gracilinanus agilis. The sequence continues at coordinate 716,562,325 of NC_058130.1, read as the reverse complement.
TTGTGGCAGGTAGTTCCTTCAACTGATCTTTCTCCTGCCGCTGGTAGGTGAGGGGGTCAGGGGCTCAGTGAATGAATTCCATGCTGCTGTGGGAAGGTATTATCTGAGGCCAGATCCATAACAAGGATTTAACTGTAACAGAAGTCTTGATTGCTGTTGGATCTATGGGGGCCACTGGGTCTGCTAATGACAGGCCCTAACTTAGGACTCCTATCCCCTGTTTAAAGTTGGGGAATGGGTATGTTGGGTCAGAGAAAGGGAAATTGCCCTGCTGCTTAGGTGTGTGAGGCTGTCCACTGCCTTTTATCTGAAGGACACAGACGAATCAGTCTGTCCAAAGCAGCCCCTCCTGCTTGTTCATATAACTTCATTAATGCCAGGTGCCAGCTTCCCTCATGGTGCTTGTGCTCATTTTCTCCTAGGCTTCATCCAGCTCCAGAAAACTCTTAATAGGTAAATAGGGCTTTATTTAAAAAAAAAAAATTTTTTTAACCCTTACCTTCTGTCTTGGAGTCAATACTGTGTATTGGCTTCAAAGCAGAAGAGTGGTAAGGGTAGTCAGTGGGGGTCAAGTGACTTGCCCAGGGTCATGAAATAGGGCTTTAGATGGCAGCTTCCCCTGTCCATCTCGCAGGAGCTTAGAGGGTTGAACCAAGTAGCTCTGGAAGCAGGAAGACTGAAATTGTCTAAAATCCCCCTCTCTGAAGGACAGAACCAGTTTGTTAAAAGATGCTTCAGTTGCTGTCAAGGGCAGCAACATTTTGCTCTGGTAGCTGCCTCTGGCCTGAGCAATGTTTGAAGATTTAGTGGAGAAAATGGATGGGGCATCTCTGCCTATTAACATCTCAGTTAGTCCAGCCGGGTCACACTGAGGTTGTGTTGCGTGTGGGTAGGTGAAGGTTATTAGTATAAAGTGGGGTGGCTGGTTTCCCTAGATTCCATTGGAGGACCCTTTTCCTAAGGGGAGATCAGACATTTGTGTTCTGGATCCCACTCTGGCCTTCAGTTGGCTCAGCTCCTGCACCAATTGATATTTGGAAGAATGGGGCCAGTTAGAAGAAGGCAGGATTTCACATCCAGGGGTCTATACCTTGAGAGGGATGGGGTGGGGCGGTATGAACTTGAGTTGCTCAGCAGTAAGCAGAATAAATGGAGTGAGGTATGTGGGAGAAGTTGGGAAGGATTGGCTCTTTTTTAGCCTAGTCCCTGAATCAAGTCCCTTACCTGGTAGACAAAGCCTGTTTATTGTGAATGTGGAATTGGGGAGGCCTCACTCTCATTTTGAAGCCCTAGGGCACAAGTTCAGGGGACCAAGACTTAGAAATCTGACTAGACAGCTTGGGAGAGACAGGATAAGTAGAATCCAAGCACCAGGCAGGATGAAGGGGGTTAGGGTGACCTCTGTGAGGGGAACTGATTTTCTAGCCCCTCAGGAATGGCAACATCAAATCCATGCTCTTGTGGTGGTCAAAGTTCAGGGATTATTTTGAATGCTTTGAAGGAGACTCACACTGGAGCTCTTTAAGGGTGTTAGGGGATCCATGATTGGACACGTAATGAGGATACTTTCAGATATCAGTTGAACTAAGATGGACATTGAGATTTCTTCCAGCTCTCAAATTTGATTTTGTTACTGCTTCACCCTGCCATTGAAGCTATAGTTTGGAGCTTAGGAGATCTTACTATGTGAAGTGGAAGGACACACGAAAGAGAACATATCATAGTGGAAAGCAATAGATTTAGAATTGGGCCCTGGATTCTAATCTCAGCCCTGCTACCTAACTCCTTGTCTGACCTTGGGCATATTACCTTCCATGACTCCCATTTTCCTTAAAATGGGGACAGTAATTATATAGTTATTATAAAGGAGTATGTAAAGTGCTTTGAAAGATGGAAAATCCTAGACAAATGTCAACTGTCACCTTTTTATCACTTGAAAGCCCCAGCTAATTCTAGGGGCTAGGAGGGTAGATTCATCTTGACATTGATTCTAGAGTCTAAGGACCTTCTCTCCCTTGTCTTGCACCCACTTGGTTTCTTAGTCCCAAAGTTTAGGAGTTCTGCAAAGTTCTTAGCAAGAAGAGGCCTCCAAAAGTGGAATGGACTTTTAGAGGTCTTCAATGAAGGCTATCATCATCATCAGGGGTCTTCAATGAAGGCTAAAGGACTCCTTGTCAAGGGATATTGTACTAAATGCTTTCTGAAATTTGGTGTTTTGGAGATTAGACCAAAATTCTCTGACTCTTCCATTTCACCCCCAGATCCTAGGAAAGAGACCGTGTGGGAAAAAAGGCAAGGGCAACAGGTATGAGATTGCCTTGGTGCCCAAGGCAACGTGGATTTGTGAAATTGTGAAAAAATGTGAAATATTTGCGATGAGAAGGAAAGGAAGTAGCATGGAGGCAAGCCTCAGTGCTGGGAGCTTAGCCCTGACTAAGTTTAGCTTGGGAGGGTGTTCTCTTCAACAGCTGCTCCCTTTTTCAACCTTGACCCCAGCCTAGGCCTCAGCTTCTTCCTGCAGCAGGGCAGTCAGGCCTTGGGCAGCTAGCCAAAGAAGAAGGAAGGCCTTTGAAGGTAAAAGGGGTGGGGAAGAATAGAAGGATGAGATTCAGGGAAGTTCAGGCACAGGGCACCTTAAAGCACAGGGTGGTTTTACTCCCCAGTTCAGCACTTGTGGGAGGGGGAAAGAGAGACTCTTCCCAGCATTTTACTCATTAAATTAATGAGAAGGGTCCCATCAGCCAGGTGAGTGGGGTCATATAGGCCAGGCCCTCCATCAGCCCCTCTAGCCCCAGCCATGTCTGGTTCAGGCTCTGACGACTCTGGGCCAGCTCCATGGTAGACAAATCCCAAAAGGTTCGAGCAATGGCAAGGAGTCCATGAAGCTCTCCAACACAATAGCGTGCCCGCTGAATCCCTTGCTGAAACTCACTGGGGAGGCCTTGGAGGCAGGTGCCCAGGGCCTTGTAGCTGGCATGCAGTTGTTGGACTAGGTTTCGAGCTCTGGGGAGAAGCCTGGACTCTGGAAGCTGCAGAAGGAGGAGAAAAGTGAGCAGGGGAGACAGATAAACTCTTGCCCCCCACCTCCCCCTGCCCTGGGTAGGAGTGTGTACCCCTCACCATACCTCACTTTGGTTAGAGTCCTGGGACTGCCTGCAGTCCAGCCCCACTTCCTGGGCTTGGCTCTTCTCTATGTTCTCTTTGACCTCTTCAATCTGAAGGAGAGCAAAATGAAGGGGGGGCAGGTTGGGATGGGGTTCTTTCCTGAATCAGGGTAGTTTAGGAGTTCATAGGTGGCTCAGTGGATGAGAGCCAGGTCTAGAGACAGGAGGTCCTAGGTTCAAATTTGGCCTTAGACCCTAAGCTGTGTGACCCTGGGCAAGTCACTTAACCCCCATTGCCTATCCCTTACCACTCTTCTGCTTTGGAACCAGTACATAGTATTGATTCTAAGGTGGAAGGTAAGAATTTAAACAAAAACAAAAGTAAGTGTCATTGGAAGGGATAAATCAGTCACTCCCCAGGAGAATCTTGGTTTAGATGGTTTTTCTCCTATTGCCCAACTGAAATGCCAGGCCTGAGGGGATGAGAATTTAGGGTCAGGATGAAGAAGGGCTTTTGGCACTCAGGGCACTTGATAGGGGACTGGGTGAGGTATGGCATTGAGGATGGGGTGGGGCTAGAGGGAGTTTTAGACAGAGAGGGTGGAAACAGGGCCACACCTTGAGAGGAACATAGAAGGGGACATGGAAGGACAGTATAGAGCTTTCATCTCCCTGTGGTGGTGCCTGTGGATGGAGGGGGGGAATGGTACATAAACTCTTACGTAAAGCACTTTGAGATCTCTAGAGGAAAGGGATGGTGTGCTGAGGACAAAGTTCTACCAACCCTGACTGAAGTAGCTTAGAGTGAGCTGACCCAATGATGATGTAAGTGCAGCTGAAGGAAAGACAGGAGGGCACGGGAGCTGGAGGAGGGTTTTCCTACCAGTCTGAGGGTCTCTTGCAGCTCAGAAAAGACCTCCGAGGTCTGTCTCTTGATCTCCTGCAGTTTGCTTAGGGTGTGCTCATAGGCCCGAAGGCGCAGACTGGTGGGCAAGTTTTTCAGTTCCACAAAATAGTTCTTCTGGTCTAAGGATAACACCTTTGGCCCCAGACCAGAGGCAGCCAGCTGAGCTGCAAAAAGGAAAATGGAGGTAGTAGTTAATCTGGGACAGGGGGTGGGGTGGGGTGGGGGTGCAGGGTCCCTGAGTCCTCATTCAGTCCCTTTTTCCTTTTCTCAGTTCTTCCCTTCTCCTTCTCCTTCCCCTTCCCCTTGCCTTTCCCCTTGCCCTTCCCCTGCCTGGCAAATGGTGGTTAAGTGACTTGTCCAAGGTCAACCAGCTGGGAAATGTCTGAGGCCAGATTTGAACTTAGATCCTCTGGACTCCAAGAGCCTAGCACTCTATCTGCTGTGCCACCTAACTGCCCTTTATTTTATTATTTATTAAGCATCTACAATGTGCTGGGCACTGGAGGAAAGTCCCGCCCTCATGAAGCTTATAATGTAGCATTTTATATATATGTGTATATATAACAATTATTAACAAAAAACCCCAGTAATAAGTGGCCTTTTATTTGTGGACTTTCTGCTCTAAAGTCATATCAAACTGGGAATTATGTTTTGAACAATTTTCACCTGTGAGTTCTCCCTCGATACCTTTTCATCGAAGGAGGATGGTTCCCACTATTCGCTAGAATGAAATTGAAGGTGCTGAGAGAAGGGAGAGGTGAAGGGTGAACTAGAAAGATCAGAGCCCCAGAGGCAACCTTTCAAACCAGAGGAGTAAGGTTCTCCAGGAACCAGTAAGTCAACACTGAGAGTTGGCAGTCAGCTAGATTCAGTGCTATGGGGGTGACCCAAGATTGAAATAAGGGCAAATGAAATATTGGATACATCTTGAAGCCTATCCCATCTCCCTCCTTGTTCTTCACCTTGTATGTCTTCTTCAAGACACACTTACCTAGTTCTTCTTCATTCATGGGGAGGAAGACAGCCAACTTCTCCTCTGATTTGTGCTCTGGGTTTTTCCAGCTGCCTATTAGCATTTGGTTGACACTGGGCTTTTCACTTAGGCCAGGGCTGTTAGGTACATTTGCTTCTTCCTGGGTGACCCCTTTATCAAAATCCATCATAGTGGAGGCCAGGCCTTTGGTGTCTTTTGCAGCTACCTTGGGGATTTCCAGACTTCCATGAGGAGCTTCTTTAGTCAGGTCCACTGCACTGGAGACTCCTCCAGACATAGCGTCTTTGGTGACAGTAGGGATTAATTGGGTAGTGTCTAATCCAGTCTGAATGGCTTCTTTGGCCACATGTTCTACATCAGTCACACCACGGAAGACAGAGTCCTTGGTTCCAGTCACAAAAGATTTTGTGTTGTCTAGACCTCCCTGGATAAGATTTTGAGTCACATTCACTGTACCAGTGATTCCAGTACAAACAGTATCTTTAGTGCCAGTTGCCATGTTTTGTGCAGTATCTAAACCACTCTGGATGACTCCTTTGGCCACATTCACTGCACCAGAGACTCCAGTACAGATAGTGTCCTTAGTGCCAGTTGCTATTTTTTGAGTGGTGTCCAAACCACTCTGGATAGCTCCTTTGGCCACATTCATAGTACCAGTGACTCCAGTATAAACAGTGTCTTTGGTTCCACCTAAAACCAATTTTGTGGTTTCCAGACCTCCTTGGACAATTCCTTTGGCCACATTTGTGGCACCAGTGACACCGGTGCAGACAGTGTCCTTAGTGCCAGCTGCTATGTTCTGTGTAGCATCCAAGCCAGTCTGGATAGCTCCTTTGGCCATATTCATGACGCCAGTGACTCCAGTCAAGACAGTGTCCTTAGTGCCAGTTGCTATTTTTTGGGTGGTGTCCAGGCCACTCTGGATGGCTCCCTTGGCTACTTTTGTGGCACCAGTGAAACCAGTCATGAAAGTGTCCTTGGTTCCACCTAGAACTGATTTTGTGGTGTCCAGACCTCCTTGGACAATTCCTTTGGCCACATTTGTGGTACTAGTGACACCAGTGCAGACAGTGTCCTTAGTGCCAGCTGCTATGTTTTGTGTCGCATCTAAGCCAGTCTCGATAGCTCCTTTGACTATTTTTGTGGCACTAGTGACTCCAGTCAAGACAGTGTCCTTGGTTCCACCTAGAACTGATTTTGTGGTGTCCAGACCTCCTTGGACAACTCCTTTGGCTACATTTGTGGCACTAGTGATACCAGTGCAGACAGTGTCCTTAGTGCTAGCTGCTATTTTTTGGGTAGTGTCTAGGCCACTCTGGATGGCTCCTTTGGCTACATTCATGGTGCCAGTGACTCCAGTCAAGACAGTGTCCTTAGTGCCAGTTGCTATTTTTTGGGTAGTGTCCAGGTCACTCTGGATGGCTCCCTTGGCTACCTTTGTGGCACCAGTGAAACCAGCCACGATAGTGTCCTTGGTTCCACCTAAAACTGATTTTGTGGTGTCCAGGCCTCCTTGGACAACTCCTTTGGCCACATTTGTGGCACTAGTGACACCAGTACAGACAGTGTCCTTAGTGCCAGTTGCTATGTTCTGTGTGGCATCCAAGCCAGTCTCGATAGCTCCTTTGGCTATTTTTGTGGCACTAGTGACTCCAGTCAAGACAGTGTCCTTGGTTCCACCTAGAACTGATTTTGTGGTGTCCAGACCTCCTTGGACAACTCCTTTGGCTACATTTGTGGCACCAGTGACACCGGTGCAGACAGTGTCCTTAGTGCCAGCTGCTATGTTCTGTGTAGCATCCAAGCCAGTCTGGATAGCTCCCTTGGCTACTTTTGTGGCACCAGTGACTCCAGTCAAGATGGTGTCCCTAGTGCCAGTTGCTATTTTTTGGGTAGTGTCCAGGCCACTCTGGATAGCTCCCTTGGCTACTTTTGTGGCACCAGTGAAACCAGTCACGACAGTGTCCTTGGTTCCCCCTAAAACCGATTTTGTGGTGTCCAGACCTCCTTGGACAACTCCTTTGGCCATATTTGTGGCACTAGTGATACCAGTGTAGACAGTGTCCTTAGTGCCAGTTGTTATGTTCTGTGTAGCATCCAAGCCAGTTTGGATAGCTCCCTTGGCTACTTTTGTGGCACCAGTGACTCCAGTCAAGACAGTGTCCTTAGTGCCAGTTGCTATTTTTTGGGTAGTGTCCAGGCCACTCTGGATAGCTCCCTTGGCTACTTTTGTGGCACCAGTGAAACCAGTCACGACAGTGTCCTTGGTTCCCCCTAAAACCGATTTTGTGGTGTCCAGACCTCCTTGGACAACTCCTTTGGCCACATTTGTGGCACTAGTGATACCAGTCAAGATGGTGTCCTTAGTGCCAGTTGCTATTTTTTGGGTAGTGTCCAGGCCACTCTGGATAGTTCCCTTGGCTACTTTTGTGGCACCAGTGAGACCAGTCATGACAGTGTCCTTGGTTCCCCCTAAAACTGATTTTGTTGTGTCCAGACCTCCTTGGACAACTCCTTTGGCCACATTTGTGGCACTAGTGATACCAGTGTAGACAGTGTCCTTAGTGCTAGCTGCTATATTTTGTGTAGCATCCAAGCCCGTCTGGATGGCTCCTTTGGCCACATTCATGGCACCAGTGACTCCAGTCAAGACAGTGTCCTTAGTGCCAGTTGCTATTTTTTGGGTGGTATCCAGGCCACTCTGGATAGCTCCCTTGGCTACTTTTGTGGCACCAGTGAAACCAGTCACAACAGTATCCTTGGTTCCACCTAGAACTGATTTTGTGGTGTCCAGACCTCCTTGGACAACTCCTTTGGCCACATTTGTGGCACCAGTGACTCCAGTCAAGACAGTGTCCTTAGTGCCAGCTGCTATGTTCTGTGTAGCATCCAAGCCAGTCTGGATTGCTCCCTTGGCTACTTTTGTGGCACCAGTGACTCCAGTCAGGACAGTATCCTTGGTTCCGCCTAGAACTGATTTTGTGGTGTCCAGACCTCCTTGGACAACTCCTTTGGCCACATTTGTGGCACCAGTGACTCCAGTCAAGACAGTGTCCTTAGTGCCAGTTGCTATGTTTTGTGTAGCATCCAAGCCAGTCTGGATAGCTCCTTTGGCCACATTCATGGCACCAGTGACTCCAGTCAAGACAGTGTCCTTAGTGCCAGTTGCTGTTTTTTGGGTGGTGTCTAGGCCACTCTGGATAGCTCCCTTGGCTACTTTTGTGGCACCAGTGAAACCAGTCACTACAGTGTCCTTGGTTCCCCCTAAAACCGATTTTGTGGTGTCCAGACCTCCTTGGACAACTCCTTTGGCCACATTTGTGGCACTAGTGACTCCAGTCAAGACAGTGTCCTTAGTGCCAGTTGCTATTTTTTGGGTGGTGTCCAGGCTACTCTGGATAGCTCCCTTGGCTACTTTTGTGGCACCAGTGAAACCAGTCAAGACAGTATCCTTGGTTCCACCCAGAACTGATTTTGTGGTGTCCAGACCTCCTTCGACAACTCCTTTGGCTACACTTGTGGCACTAGTGACACCTGTGCAGACAGTGTCCTTGGTGCCAGCTGCTATGCTTTGTGTAGCATCCAAGCCAGTCTGGATAGCTCCTTTGGCCATATTCATAGCCCCAGTCAGACCACTGCAAACAGTATCTTTAGTGCCTGTTGTTATGTTCTGGGTGGTGTCCAAGCCACTTAGGATGGCTCCTTTGGCCACTTTTGTGGCACTAGTGACACCAGTCAAGACAGTGTCCTTGGTTCCACTTAAGACTGATTTTGAGGTATCTACACCTCCATAGATAGCTCCTTTGGCCACATTCACAGCATTAGTTACTCCACTGAAAACAGTGTCCTTGGTTCCAGTTGCAACAGACTTTGTGGTGTCTAGACTTGCCTGAACAACTCCTTTGGCCACATCCACTGTTCCAGTGATTCCTGTGCAGAAAGTGTCCTTTGTGCCAGTTGCTATGTTTTTTGTAGTATCAAAGCCACTCTGGATGACACCTTTGGTGCCTGATGCAATAGCCTGGGTTGCCCCTTTTGCTGTGTCCATAACATCAGAGACTCCTTTGCCCACAGTATTCTTGGTGTTGCTCACAAGTGACATGGTGGAGTCCAGACCACCCTGAACTATGCCTTTGGTCATGTCCATCATATTGGTCACCCCAGGAGTGACTGTGTCCTTTCCCTCTGTCACCTTTGAGTATATGTTCTTTGCCTCAGGCATTTCCTGGTGGACAGAGAGATTAGAGGTCACTTCTTGGAAAATCTAATCTCACTTCTTCCCCTCCCCTCCTTTAATTAACTTTTTTATGCATAATAATAATATCTCAGATTTGGAATGGACAGCAAGGATCCTCAAATCTGAATAAGAATCCCCTTTCCAATTTTCCTGACCAGTGGTCATCCAGCTTCCACCTTACAACCTCCAGAGAAGAGAATTTCACTGTTTTCTAATTCAGCTCATCCTATTTTTAGCTGCATCTCCTCACTTGGTCAAGAGATTTGGGTGGTTAAGCATGTTGGGGACCTTATAACTTCCATGTTTAATTTGAGTTTCACCTAAGGGATGTTGACTCAATCAGTTGGTCTGCATGTAGGCATTTGGTAAATGCTGATTAAAAGTTGGCCTTTATGATTGCTTATGCAGTGTGGAAGGCCAGAGAAGGAGAAGACCTGGGTTCTAACCTTTGAGAACTCCACATCAAGTTAGGCATATTAAAGTTTATGTGTAGGAAAAGACAGCTAACCATTCAAGACCTTGTGTGTCTAGGGTCCAACAAGTGGCCCAACTAGTTATGTCTGGAGAACATTCAAGGAGGAGGGGGCCAGATTGAATGCCAGGCTTGGGTAATGAATGAGCCTGTTGGGAATGGGAACCCATGGAAGGTGTTAAGTGGGGAGTCACATGAAGGAAGCAGCATTCAAGGGTGATTAATCTGGTGGCAAGTATGGCATTCCTCACTACCATTCCCAAAGCCCCAGAGGCCAGCTTATTCCCTATTCCCACATCCAGGGCCCCTGATTATTCTCCCTTCTACCCTTCTTACATTTCCTGGTGGTTTTTCCTCCAACTTGGCTGGGGTTCTGGGGTGGTGCACATCTACAGTAGAACCTGGGGAGACAAGACACTTAGAGACCAGAGGATAGAGCTAGAGTAAGAGTCAGGACAGACAAAGCAACATGGTTCATCCAGGTGTGAATCTGGCAGGCAGTGTTGGAGTACTAAAGAGCTCCCAAGATCAGAGACCAGTCTAGAGAGTCAGATATGCTCAGCCATCAAAGGCTTGAATGGGCATTCCAGTCCAAATAAGTACAGAGCAGACTTCAGTGAGGATTATGCCTTGCCCCGATCGTACCCAACCTTCCAGCCTACATCTGGCCAAACAGGGGTTGGCTCTCTGAGGCCAGAGGGTAGTCTCTCCAGGGCAGAGGAGCCTCCTACATGCCTTCCCACTTCACCTGAGTTGAGGATAAGGAATTGTCCCCGATATTCATCAAGAACCTTGATTATGCCAAGGATTACTCAGAAAGTCCAGTCCTTCCCACTTGTCTATCATTTCACTACTTCATCAGCTTCTTATAGATCCTAAAAGGTCAAGAGACCCCCCCGAAATTCAGGTGTGAAGAATTGAGGTGGCAGTGGCTCAGAAATATATCTGGAAAGTGAAGCTTAGGGGTGGGGGAAGTCATTCATTTTGGGTAACATGCTGTCCTTGAAGAGAGAACACAGAAACTTAACCCATCAGAGATGTTCCCTTCTCTCTCAGCTCTCCCTGGCCTTGGGCTCTGATGGGGCTCCCGGAGGGGTTTACAGGAGGCAGTGTTGCAGCTATCGCCCCAGGGCCTCAATCCATGCCCCCTCCCCTTAAGGACCCATTAGGCTGCTTCTTTGCCCCTCTGAGGGCCTGGTTCCATCTGAACTTTTGCAGCAATTCACTGACCAGGGCTTTCCAGCTGGGTCAGGGTGGAGGCTCGAAGATTCAGAATAGTAGGCGGCATCCCAGAGCCTCCCTCCAGCCCCCCTTTGGTGCTGAACCTCCAGGGGCAGGGTGCCAGAGGGCGGCTCCTCTCCCTGCTGCCAGCCCACCCTGGGCCTTGAATTGGCAGCTGTGATACCCCCTAGCTGAGGTATGTGGGACAGGAGTCAGATAGCTGAGGCTCGGAGCCCAGGCCTCAGATGGTTGGGGAGGGGAGAGGAAGGAGGAGTCAGCTTGTGGGGGAGGGAGCATCCCTGGCCCAGCACTAGGATAGATTCCCAGAACCCTGGGGCTACAAGTGACCTTGGAAATCATTGAGCTCAACCTGGGCCTGCCCAGTAATTCCTTCTATACCACTTGTATAAGTGGGCCCTTTGCCTCTGCTTTTGGAGACCGCCACGATGGAGGGCTCACACTCTCCTGAGGCAGCCCATTCCATTTCTGAACACCACTATCCTTCTCTTAAGCACAAAATCTACCTTCCTGAAGCTCCCCCCCCCATTCCTCCCTTCTATCAAATTCATCCCCTCAATCCTATCCGATCCAATTACTCCCACGTGGCACTCCCCCCTACTGCCAGCTCCCTCTTACACTCTTACAGGGCAGCATTCCCAAGAGCCCTATACATGGATTATTGCATCCTGCCTGGGGGCTTCATGATGGAAGCTCAGTCTAGAGATTCCTCAGTTTCCTTCTCTAAGTGGTAAAATGGGGTTCTCTACCAGCTTTTTTTGATTCTTGTTGCTGTGTCTCTTTTACACACACACACACACACACACACACACACACACACACACACACACACACAAAATATCATGTAGCAGCTGTACAGAATACTAACGATTGACCCCTTACCCACCTACCCACCCCCTGGGCTGGCATGGCAAAGGGAGGAAGCTGGCAGTAAACCAGCTGGGGTATACTTAGGATTCGGAGAAGCTTCTAGTCTGCACTGCTATTTCTTACCCAGGTGACTGGGAAAGTAGCACCCTCTCTGAGCCTCAGTTTTCCCATCTGTAAAATGTAGGTGTTGGATCATATAGCCTCTAAGATTCCTGGATTCTCTGAATCTCATGTCCAGAGATGGAAATTAGGAGAGTCATTCCCTGGGAAAAGCTGGATCAGTACCAAGCCTTCACCCCCACAGGGATGCTAGGATAGCCAGGGGGTGCAGTGGACAAAATCTTGGGCTTAGATAGAAGACGAAGTCAAGATTCGTCCTCAGACACATTTGTTGTGTGGCAAATCGTTTGACCTAGCTGCCTCAGTTTCCTGGTTAGTAAACTGGAAATAATTAAAGCACCAACTTCCTAAGTACTATTTAGATATTTATTTAGATGCTATTTAGATATTCCTAGGGTTTTTGTGAGGACAAAATGTAAATACATGCAAACCTTAAAGTACTGTATAAATGTTACCTACAATTATTATTGCTGTTGGTGTTATGCCAGAGAGCCACCAGACCTTCCCTTCTCCCCCAGGTTCCCTTCCTTCCAACACATACTCACTCTGTTGGGAGCTAGGTCCTGACTTGATGTTCTCACGAGCCTCTTTTGATGAACTAGAAGAAAATAGGCTTCGGGCTGAGCTAAAGAGGGGCAAGCTTCCTAGAAAATTGCCTAGAGACTGTAAATAGAAGAGATAGTGTAAGAGAAGGGGTGAATTAGGGAGGGAGGAGAAACCCCATGGCCTCAGTCCCTTTTGTAGTCTTTGGCTGACTGACTACAAAGCTTGTATAGAGGTAAGAACTCAGCTCCCACTGACTTGTCCTTGGGACAAGTTATTGTTTCTTCCCTCGACCTCAGTTTCCTTGTCTGTCAAATGGGGATAATAACCCTGCCCTGGCAACCTCCAAAACTCTCAGGGCTTTTGTGAGTATTGGATAAAAAGAACAGCTAGAAAAGTCACTTTGGAAAATACAAACAGTGCTTTGAACTGATGAGGCATTAACATCAGCAGGCAGCATCCCCCCATCTTTTCCCTCTTAGGCATCTCATGCTCATCCCCCATGGCCCCAAAGTAAGCCCTTGGTTCCTACCACATCATCCCAGTTTGTTTCCCAGCTTCCCTTGGGCAAGTGTAGATCACGCTGCAAGGGGGATGCAGTGGGATGGAGAAACAGCCATGCAGGAATTGGAACACCCTCTGCCCCCAGCCTACCTGAGACTTGGACTTGGGTTCTTGTTTCTGGTTTGGGGCAGCTACTGCTCCTTCCTCTTCAGTCGACATAGTAGTATTAGGGGGAGCTGAGACAGAAGAGAGGGTAAGCAGGACCAAGGCATTTGAAGCCTCCTACCATCCCACACAGCCCTTTGCCATTTCCCCATCCCTCCTTACAGAGAATGACTGTGGTGCTACAGGAATGATATCAGGCTGCAGTCAGGAGCTTATCTTAGTTCTGGCTTTGTCTGTTACTAGCTGTTCTGGAGGCAAGTTAATAGCCTAAGTCTAAAATGAGGGCCTTGGACCAACTGATCTTGAAGATTCTGTCCAGCATTAAGCCTGTGATCCTTCAGAGCCCTCTATTTCTTCCCTCCCATAGCTTGCTGCCCTATCTCCTTCAGACCTGCCTTCCTCCATCTATCTCCCCCAGATCTGCTTTCCCACAATTATCTCCCTCAGACCTGCTCTCCCACAGCTTGTGCCCATCTCTCAGATACTTTCTGACTTGTTGCTCTCCCATCTCCCTCAGACCTGTCCTTCCCACAGCTTGCTGCTCTCTTTCAGATTCGCCCCACTTGCTGCCCTTTCTCCCTCAGATCTGCCCTTCTATAGTTTGCTACCCATATTTCCCTTAGACATCTCCTCAACTTTCTGCCCTAGCTCCCCAAGACTCCTTTTCCTTAATACTCTACCATTTCTTTATCCCCATTCACCCCACAGCTTTCCTTATCTTCTGCCATGTCTGGGAGTAAGACCAAGGAAGTCAGAGCAATCCCAGCAGCCAGGAGGTCAGGCCTCAGGCTTGTTGGGTGCTTTTTTTTTTTTTGGGAAAAGCCAATAGAGCAGACTCCCAAAGTGCTAGCCCTTCCCTTCCAGTTATCCATGCGGCCTTTAGAGAATCTGGAAGCTTAGCTGAGGCTTGGAGCCCATGTTCACTGACCTGGGTTGGGAAGATGGGTTGAGTCTTTGCCCCCAGAAGAAGGGATAGAGCTGCTGGGTAGGAGCTATGGACTCCCAGCTTGGACCAAAGTTTCTGGGTACCTGTTCTCTACCGGCTATCCTGGCCCTTATAGTAACGGAGAGGGAAGGCAGGCCACCTGACAGGCTGGGGTAGGAGGGAGGAGCAAATCTGAATTGGGGAGGGGCCCAAAGCCTAGTAGGACAGTCCATGGGGGATCACATGTTGCCTCCTTCCCTCCCTCCTATCTAGCCTGGGCTCTGTGCCCTGCCCAAGCTGGAGGCCAGCTGATGACACCTTTGTTCCAGTCCCAGAGGCCTTGGAAGAAAGGAAGGATGGCTGGGGTGGGGGGGGGGTTGATGGGGGAGAGTAGAGGGCGCCATCATCCTCTACTTTCCACAATCCCTTCTCCCCCAATCCCTCCCACACTATCTGGGACAGAGGGAACTCTATATGAGAACATTATGTGACTCACGGTGGTATTAGTAGGGGAAAGAGTGGCCAGTGCCAAGTGGAGCTCAGTGGAAAAACTCAGGGCTTTGGGGTCCTCATCCATTTTAGAAGCCTTTGGGTAACTTTAGGCTGGTGATTGCCTCATTCTGAACTTCCCTTTTCTGGTCCATAAACTGGTCTGGACAAGGTGAGCTTCATATCCAGGGTAGAACAAGTTGGAGCAGAGAAGGAAACACTGTACATCTGGCTTATCGGGTAGAAACAGGGGAGTCACTTATAGGGGACCCTCAGCCTAAGACTTGCTAATTCCCTCTGACCCTCAGGACATGGAACATAGAATATCAGAGCTCCAAGAGACCTTGGAATATGGATAACAGCTGGGAAGAATCTTAGAATAGAGAACAGAGCCTATCAGAGTTGAGAGAGATCTTAGAATAGAGGATGGAGAATACTGAAGGTGCAGGACTCAAAGGGGAGGTGGGGAGGCTAAGTCAAGCTCCCCTGGGCAAAAGGTCTTATGGCTCCCCCAGACCCATTCGTGTGTGTCTGTGTGTACAGGGCCGGGCAGGGCTGAAGAAGCAGCAGGCTTTGGCTTGAGGGAGTTGCCATGGAAGTTTCCATCAACAACTATTTAGAGTTCATGTATTTGGGGGTTCAGAACTATGCTCTGCTGCTCTATAGTAGAGGCAGAAGAGCAAGTTGAATTCCCCCATATATGTAGCCAGAGGGACAGGATGCACAGGTAAGCAGGGAGAATTCACAATCCCAGGCCAGTGGAAGAGACAAAGGATCAGGGCTGGAGGAGTCTCAGAAACTTCCTAAAGATAGTATTTGAGCCCACTGAAGGAGAGCTCTGATCTGAGGGAGGCAGGGAGCCATTCCAGGGAGGAATAGTAGGACTAAAAGTGACTCATGGGAGAGGGGAAGAGGACCTTCCATCCAATGACTTCTTGTGTGACTCCAGGCAGGTCGTCCCAGCCTCAGTTCCTCTATCTGGACAATGAGGGTGAATCAACCCAGGTAGATGGCACGTGTCCTAACAGCATGTGGTGTTTCTGGAGCCTGATTTGTACTGAGCCTGGGTGGCAGAGGATGGGGAGGGGGAATGTGGACCGGATTGAACTCGTGTGTCTGGCCTTGGGAGTTGGGGCAGCTACCCTCAAAGGCCCTGGTTTCCTTGTCTCCTAGCTTGTTTGCTAAACAGTCTGGGGCTCAGTGCCCTTATTTCTGGCCCGTCCCCCCCCACCTCACCTCTCCTCTCATTCCAGCAAGACTGAGGCTTGCCAAGGAAGTGGGTGTCCAGCTTGGCCCACCCAGACATCACCTCCTCCCTGGATTTATGGGTGTGGGCATTTACTAAGCCAGGCTGTGGAAAGCAAGAACTCAGAAAGGCAGCTTCCTCTGGGGAGGAGGCAGGGAGGTCATGGGTCATAGAACCTGAGTTGGAAGGGACCATAGAGGTCATCTAGTCCTACCCTGTCATTTTATAGGTGAAGAAACTGAGACCCAGTGTAGTTAAATAGCTTGTTCAATGCCACACAGTAGTGCCAGAAGTGAGATTTAAATCCAGGTCCTTTGACTTCCAATCCAATACTTTCCCAGTGTGAGCCACCCTGCCTCTCCTGCCACAGCTGCCTCTCATTTACAGAGAGCCCATCGACTTTCTCTCCCCCAAATGGCTCCTCCTCTTTCAAGACTAGAGAGCAAGCTAGTATATTAAAAAGAGCCTCAGCTGGGAAAGTCACTCCCCTTCTCTGGGCCTTAGTTTCCTCATCTGTAAAAACAAAGAAATTGGAATCTAAGATCCCTTCTTACTTTAGATTTGACCCTTATTTGTAATGTAATTTCTGAGCCTCATTGTAAATAGGGACGATTTCTATTTGCAGATCACAGGCTTGTTTCCAAGAAAGCAATTTTAAAGTTTATTGAGTGTTAGCCAACAACCCTGTCCCACTAACTGTGCTATGTGACCTTGGGGAAATCTTTTCTCTCTGGGTCTCTATTTTTTCTTCTATAAAGTGAGGAGATTGTTCTTGATCAGGGGATCTAAGCCTGGCATCTAGTGATCCCTTGGATAGATTTCAGAGGGTCCATGAACTTGAATGAGAAAAAAATGATCTTTTGATTTCAATAGACTTCATTCCTTTTGTGATATTTTTTGGTGTATTTAGAAACATTCTTTGAGAAAGGGTCTCTAGACTTTTTCAGACTTCCAGAAAAGGTCCATGACATAAAGAAAGTTGGGCCCCCTGGCCCAGATGGTCTCTAACTAAGGTCCCTTCGCAGCTCTGATATTCCAGGTTCTAAGAGACCTTCCCACCTCTTAAGCATTCTATGACACTCTCTCTGGTCTGTAGGGCCCCAGCCTTGCCCCACCTCTAGGACAGCATCCTTTAATATCCCATAGTCTAATAAAACACAAACAAAAAATAACACCCTCCAGGACTGATGTTGCTTTGAATGCAAGAGCTCATTGCATGGGGCGGCTAGGTGGCACAGTGGAGAGAGCACCAGTTCTGGAGTCAGGAAGACCCGAGTTCAAATTTGACCTCAGACACTTTCTAGTTGTGGGACTCTGGGTAAGTCATTGAACTCTGATGGCTTAGCCTTTGCCACTCTTCTGTCTTGGAATTGATAACTATTCCAGAAGATAAGGGCTTAAGGGGGAAAACAAGAGCACATTTCTTGAATATTTCCAGGATTTCTCTTTTTGTTGTGTTGGTCTCTACTGAGGAAGATTAAGGCCACTGTCTAGCTTAGTAGATGGTCTTTGGGGAGTTGCTGTGGTTAAAAAAAATTTCTCCCTGGTGACAAGAGGCTTTTAGGCAGCCTAGATTTTGAGCTGGAAGGTACCTTAGTGTCCATCTAGTTCAGTCCTTCTTGTACAGACAGTAAAATGAGTCTCAGAGAGATTCTGAGACTTCACACAGTCGAACCTCACTCAACTTAATGAAGCTTTGGTCAACTCAGACCTTCCTTTCCTTCCTTTTCCCTTTTCTTCTCTGCCCTCTCCTCCTTTCCTCTCCCTCTTATGTGCCAGGCACTGTGCTAAATTCTGGGACTATGAAAAAAGGCGAAAGCCAGCTTCTGCTCTCAAGGAGTTCACGGTCTAATAGGGGAGACAACATTCAGATAATTTTAGGCAAAGAAGTTATATATAGGAGCAGTAGGAAATCATCAATAGAGGAAAGGCACTAGAATGAAGATGCCTTGGGAAAGACTTCTTAGGGAAGGCGGGACTTTGGCTGAGGCTTAAAGGAGGGAGCCAGAGAAGCCGGGAGGTGGAGATGGCTTTCAAGAGTCCAGTGTTACCTCCACCCTAGGATGAAGCATCAGTGTGGGATTTCAGGGGAGGAGAACATGTCACAGTTTATGCAATCCTGGCCTGCCTATGATATCCTGTGATCTTCACAATAGGCCTAGGATGGAGGTCAACCAGCTGTCTTATTTCAACATTTCACAATGAAGAAAATAACAGCTAGAGAGGAGAAGGGGACTCCTCTAAGGTCATACAATGAGTCAGTGGCAGAGTTGGGACTGGGAACCAGAGCTCCAGACTCCCCAGCCCAGTGTATTTTCCCTTGTTGTTTGTCCTTCGTTTTCCAAGAGGACCAAAGATTTTCCTCTAGGTTCAGGCAGAAGAGTTAGTATTCATGGCAACTCAGGCCCCCTAGTGGCTAATTCTACAGCTTCCTTGAGAGGAAAAGGGGAAGAGGTGCTCTTAAGCCCTCCATCCTTCCATCCCTCCATCTGGGTTGTGGAGCACCTTTGCACAGCTTCATCAGACCACTAAGCAGTAGCATATAGTCATCAGAGCACTGGACTTGGGGTCAGGAAGAATTGCATTAGAATCCAGATTCTGACACTTATTAACTATGAGACCTTGGGCAAGTCACTTAATCTGTATCAATCTTAGTGTCCTCATCTGGGAAAATAGGAATGATCATAACAGCATTTACCTTAGGTTTGTTGAGAGAACAGGTAAAGTACTTGGCAAGGCTGAAAGTGTTCTCTAAGTACTGGCTATCTAATAATTCCTGGACAGATAGATGTCTTTCTAGTCCTTTCTATTTACAGCTCAGTTATAGAATCATAGATTCTGGCAGAGTGCTTAGAAATTATTTAGTCCAATTCCTTCATTTTATAGAATATTAACGATGAAAAAGATGGAGGGGCTGAGAGCTTAAATCACACAGGTAGTAAATGGCAGACCCAAGATTCAAACTCGGGTTCTCCCATTCCAAATCCAGTGCATTAAGCAGTAGAACTCTGAACCTGGAGTCAGAAGACCTAAATTGAAAACCCACCTCTGCCATTTATTCCTGTATGATCTAGGGATAATCATTTAACCTCTCTGAGCCTTAAATTTCCCCCTCTTGTAGACAGCTTCTGACTCCTTCCAGTCTGTGCTCCAACTGCTTCACAACATATAGTATGAGTTTCCAAATCCTCTGTTTTTAGGTGGAATGGACATATGGGACAGGATTAGAACAGGTCTGTCTCCCTCCACCCCACAAGCCAGTCTGGGCCTTTGCTCTTTCTATTTCCGCTTCCCTTCCTCTGCTTCTCTCCAAACCCTCCCACCCTCAAGACTCAGTTCAAGATCCCACCCCTCCAAACCAATTTTCTTGACTACCAAGTACCATGAAGATCTCCAAACCTCCTTGAGATGACTCCTATGCACTGGTCCTGTAAAAAGAGGAGGCCGAGGAGTCAAAGACCAAAACTGGCCTTTAACCAACAAAAAGCCAACTTTATTTAGAGGTAGCCCCAAAAAGCCAACGGCACACAGTTTATTGCACACCCTCCCAATCCTCATTGCCCCTTGCCTCCATCTTGGCCTGGGTTAGCCTGTTAGTGTGTCAAGCTTGGATGAAGGTTAGAAGATAGGAAAGATCAACGTTGATATGAAGGAAAGAGTACTATTAAGTGAATTTAGTCTATACTCCTGAAGTCTTGGGCAGTAGAAGTTAGATTATTCCCAAAGCTGATGGGCCCTGCGGAAGGTGGCAGGGACTCTATATCACTACCTACTGATTGGAGTCAAGAAATTATCTCCCTACACTCCCTACCCCAAATCAGCAGCTTTGGGGGCTCAGGAACTATGTCCTTCCCTCTCTCCATCCCTTCTTTTCCAGCTCTAAATCTAGGCTCTTCTCTTCTTTCCTCCCTCCCTTCCTTCTTCTTCCCTCCCTCTGACTTATCCCACAGTCTAGATTGAACTTCAAATTACTGACCAATAACTGCAAAGACTGGCTTTTCCCACCTTTGAAAAGGCACCTGAACCACCATCCCTCCTGAGGAAGAAGAGACATTTCATTAGGTGTGACAGCTTCTTCCTTTCTTTTCCCCCAGCTTCTGGCCTCAGCCTTCCTCACTTGGCTTACCCCTCCTCAGGTAACTTCATTCCCTCCTTGGCCTTCCATCTTCACCCCTCTGCAGATGAGTCTGAGATCTCTATGGTCAACATCTGAGCGTCCCTCTATCCAGCCTCAAGCCCAGACTGGTTCTCTTCACTTGCACTCTCCCAAGTACTTCCCTCCTTCCCCAAAGGCTCAAAGAGAGGCCCAAGCAATCAGGGTCTGGTTGGCAAAAACAGGGCTTCTGGACCTCTGCCCCTTGGGGGAGGCCCTTAGAGGTCAGGCAGGGCAGAGGAAAGGGGGACGCCTGACCTTTTAGCCCTTTTTAAACCCCGCAGCTGATCATTGTTCATTGGTCAAGAAGGGAAGACTGCTTAGAAGTCTAGCTCGGGCATGATCGTGGGCTTCTTGACCTCCTGGCTTGGGGGCGTGGGTGGTTCTTCCACCTCCACCAGGGGGACCTGCGGGCCCACCTCATGAGCAGCTCGCCACGCTTCCTGCTGGGCCACCCAATCCATATCGGCCCAGCGGTCCTCCAGCAAGCTAGGCCTACGGCCCACCACCACCTCATCGACCTGGTCCATCAGGTCCTGCGGGGTGCAGGGCCGCTCCACTATTAAGGGGGAGAAGGGCCCCACCAGCCAGGGCAGGGGGATGCTCTGTAGGACGAAATCCAGGAGCTCGTCCACGGTGGTGTGGGCCTGTGCCATGTGGCCCCGGCCCTTTGCCAGAATGGCCGGCGGCAGATCGTGGAAGGAGCGGGCGGCGGAGAAGGCCTGGTGCAACTCCTCCACGCTCTGCTGAACTTCCAGCACCTTGGCCTGGATGGCTGGGGGCAGTCCCTGCACGCTGGCTGCCAGGGTCCCACAGGTGGCCTGTAGCTCCTGAGTCAGGTCTCGGGACAGGTCCAGGGTCTGGGATTCCACCTGGAGGAAGAAGCAAGAACTTGGCGAGGGGCCACAGAAAGTCCCAGGAGGGGACGAGTCCCAGTCCTAGGGGAACGGGAGTGAACTCCACCTCCTCTTTGACAAGGTATCGTCCAGGCTCTGCTTAAAGATTTCTGGCGATGAGAAAATCACGATCCCTCCTGAGAGGCAGCTCGTTCCACGCTGGGACGTCTCCTCCTCCTTCTCCTCCTCCCCTTCCCCAGGCTGAACATGCCCTGTTGTTTCAGCCAGGCTTCATTAGGGCCTAGATTCTAGTTTTAGCTAGCTGCAGTCATGAGGGTTAGCATTTATACAGCACTTTATTTATCCTCACAACTACCCTGGGAAGGAAGTACTAATATTATCCCTATTTTACAGTTGAAGAGACTGAGGCTGACACAGTTTCAGTGACTTGCCCAGGGTCACACAGCTAGTGATTAGGATTTGAACTCTGATCTTCCTGATTGCAAGTCCACTCACTCCAAGGTTATCTTGGAAGCAAAGCCACTCTAAGGACCCCTACTAGCTGCATGTTCTCATAACATTTTAAACTGTAATGTTATGTTTTAATTGTGTTTTTATTTTGTTAAATATTTCCCAATTACATTTTTTATTTTACATTTTGGGGAGTATTTCTGGCTACCCTCACACAGTGGATTTGACCCCTTTGCATATTTAGTATCCTGATTACCCTTCCTTTTAGTAAGCTTCAGCTTGTCAAGGTGGTTCTTTATTTTTTAAAAATCCTTATCGTCTATCTTAGAATCAATACTAGTATTGATTTATAGTAAGTATCATTTCCAAGGCAGAAGAGCAGTAAGGGCTAGGCAATTGAAGTTAGGTGATTCATCCCCAGGCCTGGCTCTCACTGAGCCTCCCAACCTTCATCGAGGTGGTCTCCCTAGAAGGTACGGTTTTTTTTTCAGTTCTAAAATTCATTTCACTCTGAGCTATGACCCACTCAGCCTCTGCTCAGGTGAGAACAGCTCTCAGTAAGCTGCTTGCCTGAGGCTTGATTTTATTACTCTATGTGAAATCTCTAGATAGATTTCTTTTTTTTTTAGCCTTAAATTTTTTATTTATTTCATTTAGAATATTTTTCCATGGTTACATGATTCATATTCTTTCCTTGGGAGGGAGCTCCCATGGCCAACGCACAATTCCACTGAGTTTTACATGTGTCACTGATCCAGACCTATTTCCATATTATTGATATTTGCACGAGGGTGATCGTTTTAGAGTCAATATTCCCAATCATATCCCCATTGGTCCCTGTGATCAAACAGTTGTTTTTCTTCTGTGTTTCTGCCCCCACAGTCCTAGATATGTTTCCCTCTTCTGCCTTGAACAGTCTTCTTCCTTAACTCACAACTCATGGACCTCCCCTCTACCCCTATCACATTTTACCTTTTATCACACATATTTGTGTACATGTCTTAGTTTCTCTACTAATGAGCTCTTTGAAGGCTCGGGTCTGGCTCATATTTTTTCTCTACCTAATATTTGCTGAATGGAAGGCTACTGTTGTGTATTCCCAGCAGAAAGAGCACCAGATGACCAGGTTTAAAGCCGTGCTATGGGGAATTCCATTCCCATCCTTCTTCTTAAAGGAGAAAGTGCATTCCTTGCGGTAGGTCCACTCCTGACTCTCCTGGGCATAACAGGATTCACCACAATGTCTGGTATCACTTCTCACTCTCTTATCTCCCTATCTCTCCCAGCTACTGGCTGCTTCCCAGCTGTCTACATCTCCCACATCTCCATCATCTTTAAAAATTCCCACTCGATCTCATCCCTGCTAGCCATTATCTGGTAGCTATTTTCCTTGTCTTTGGTAAACTCCTTGATAGAGCCTTCTTCAAGAGGTGCTTCCCCTCCCTCTCTTCCCCCTCTTGTCTCAACCCCTTGCAATCTAGCTTCTGATCTCATCATTCAACAGAAATTGTTCCCCAAACTTATCATTTCCTCCATTGCCAAATCAAATGAGCTTCTTTTCTATAATTTTTTCTACATTTCTATAATATTTTTTCTCATTGATCATGATTTCCTCCTGGATATACTCTTCTCTTTAGGTTTCACAACCCTGCCCCTCTCTCTCTTGATTCTTCTCTTATCTGCCCAGTCTACTTCTCCTCAGTTTTCTTTGCTGGTTCTTCATCTGTGTCAAGCCCACTAACTATGAATGTTCCTCAAGTCTCTTTCCTGATCTCTTTTCCCTTTTTACTATCTTCCTTAGACATTTCATTAGTTTTTGTAAGTTTAGTGATCATTTCTATGCAGATGATTCACAGACTTGCAAACTCAGCTCTAGTGTCTCTCCTGAGCTACATCACCTGAATCCTCCATCACTACCCTCTGAACAGCTCAAACTGGATGTCCCGTAGACATCTGATACTCAACATGTCCAAAGCTAAACTCATTTTCTACCCTTCCCAAGCCTTCCCCACTTTTAAACTTCTCTCATATATATTATCAAGGGTACTGTTGTAATTGAGTCATTTTTTCACCCCATTTGGGATTTTCTTGGCAAAGGGAGTGTTTTGCCATTTCCTTCTCCAGCTCATTTTACTGATGAGTGTTTTGCCATTTCCTTCTCCAGCTCATTTTACTGATGAGGAAACTGAGGGAAACAGGGTTAGGTGATTTGCCCAGGATCATAAAGCTATTTAGGTCTAAGGTCAGATTTGAATTCAGGAAGATTCATCTTCCTTACTTCAGGCTCTCACTCCATCCATCAAACCACCTAGCTGCCCCCATCAAGGTTGCTCCTAGTCATACAGACTCAGCCCCTTAGTGTCATACTCAATTCCTCACTCTCACTGATGCTACATATCTTTTTTCCCCCCAAATCTTGTTTGTTTGTTTCTTTCTTTCTCTCTTCCCTTACTTTCCATTTTGGAGTCAATACTGTGTATTGGCTCCAAGGCAGAAGAGTGGTAAGGTCTAGGCAATGAGGGTCAAGTGTCTTGCCCAGGGTCATGCAGCTAGGAAGTGTCTGAAGTCAGATTTTAACCCATCTCTATGCCTGGCTCTCTATCCACTGAGCCACCCAGCTGCTCCCCCCAAATCTTATTTCTACATTTATATCTACTTCTTTTTACTCCCACAGCTGCCACACTGGTGCAGATCTCATCACCTCTCTCCTAGATTATTGTAATAGTTATTTTTTTAAAACTCTTACCTTCCATCTTAGAACCAAATGTTGGTTCCAAAGCAGAAGAGCAGTAAGGGCTAGGCAATGGGGGTTAAGTGACTTGTCCAGGGTCACACAGCTAAGAAGTTTCTGAGATCAAATTTGAACCCAGGACCTCTGTCTGTAGGCCTGACTCTATCCACTGAACCATTTTGCTGCTCCCTTGTAATAGCTTTCTAATTGCCTCAAGTTATTCTCCAATGAAATCCATCCTCAATTCATCTTCCAAAGTGATTTTCCTAAGGCATAGTTCTGAGCATATTGCCCCCCATACTCAGTAGACTAGTAACTCCCTTATTACCTCCTGAATTAAAAAGAAAGTCCTAAATTTGTCATTTAAAACTTTGTAACTTGGCTTCTTCCTGCCTTCCTATCTTCCTCCCCCCTCGTCCATGCTCCAATGCACTGGCCTTGCTATTCCTCCCATGCGACACTCTGTGGCCTGCCTCTGTGTCTTTTCACTGGCTCTCCTCCCCACTAGGATGCTTTCCCTCCTCACCTCCACCTTGTAGCTTCCCTGACTTCCTTCCACCCTCGGCTCACATCTCACCTTGGGGAGGAGTCTTGTGTCGGGCTGTACTGCCTCCTTGGGCTGAGCTGGTCACATCTGTCAAAGTCTGGTAAGGTACCCATCCTGACAGAGTGGCGGGGTGGATGGGAAAAATAGCAGAGCCACCCCCCCCCACCCCTGCACCTTCTAAGAGTTCTCTGTGGGAATTTCTGGTCCCTGGCTCCCACCCCGGGGAAGGGAAGCTCCCTGAGCACGGGGCCTGCATCTTTCTTCTGCTCCCTCTAAACTCCTGAGGACCGATGTTTTCCAGCCGAGATGATCTTCATCTACTTTGTCTTGTATATACCTAATCTTTAACACGTGTCCTCCATTAGAACATGAACCCCTTGAGGGCAGCGACTATTTTAGCCTTTCTTTGTATCCTCAGTGTTTTGTTTTGTTTAGTTTGGTTTAGGGCAACTAGATGACACAGTAGATAGAGTGCTGGACTTAGAGTCTGGAAGACCTGAATTCAATGTGACCTTAGACTCTTAGAAGCTATGGGACCCTGGGCGAGGCACTTACCCCTGTTTACCTCAGTTTCCTCATCTGTTAAATGAGCTGGAGAAGGAAATGGCAAACTGCTCCAGTATCTTTACCAAGAAAACCCCAAATGGGGTTATAAAGAGTTGGGCACCACTGAAAATCAAATTTGGGGGCTAGATGGGGCACTGGCCTTGGAATTTGGAAATCTCATCTTCATGAGTTCAAATCCAACCTCAAACATTTACTAGTTGTGAGACCCTGGGCAAGTCACTTAATTCTGTTTGCCTCAGTTTCCTCATCTGTCAAATGAGCAGGAGAAGGAAATGACAAATGGGTCCAGTATCTTTGCCAAGAAAACCCCAAATAGGGTCATGAAGAGTCGGGTGCTCAATAGCAACAACAATATATTGAGCATAATAAATGCTTGTTGGATGATTGACTCGTTTGATAGGACCACTGGTCAGTCCTACAGAGAAAAGTAATAATAATAGCTGGCATTTGTATTACACTTGGAAGATTGCAAAGTGCTTTACAAATTTTATCTTGTTTTATCCTGATGACCTGTATTATTGTTATTATTGATAACATTATAATAATCATTTTACTAATCTCAGAAAACTGAGGCACAGAGCAGTTAAGTGACTTGCCCAGGGTCCCACAGCTAGTAAGTGAGGTCATTTTTGAACTCAGGACTTCCTAATTCCCAAGTCCAGTATTCTCCCTACCGTGTCACCTAGCTGCTTAGGGAAAATGAATCCTTTCAGTTAGGGCAGGAATCATCCTGTCCCACTCCCTCCTCTAAGCAGGTACCCTGGGAGTGATCATGGCCCGGAGAGATCCCCTAAACCCCATTACCTGGCTCCGGTGGCATTCCTTATCCTGGTGACTCCAGTCTTGCCACAGCTCCTGCAGCCTTCCCTGGCCACCCTGGAAGGTGGGATCGGGGCCGTGCTTCATATAGTGGATCTGTTTCAAGGGGGAAGGGGTGTCAGTGCCAGGACTAGGGCCCCCGCATCTAGGGATGCAGGAGCAATAGAAGGGTACCCAAGGGAAGGGTCTGGCTTTAGTGTCACCTCTGGGAAAGCTTCCCACCAAAAGGAATGGCTCTTCCCTTCTCCTGGAGGCTGAGTGTTCCAGTTTGTACTGCCTCCTCGAGCTGAGCTGATCCTATTTGGCTAAGTCTGTTCCTCTACCCATCCTGGAATGGCAGTGGGGTGTTTGGGAAAAGGAGCAGAGCCGTCCCCCAAATACCTGCTCATCTGTGGGAATCCCTGGCTCCTAGCTCCCACCCCAGGAAGGGAAGCTCCCTGAGGGCAGGGCCTGAGTCTCTTTCTGCTTCCCCTAAACTCCCCCGAGGACAAGGGACTGGGACTCTTTCTGTTCCTTACCCTGGCGTTCAAAGCCCTCCACAATATGGTGGGTCAGCCTGATTTATCAGGATTTTCCACTCTATTTCAGCCAAACTGGACTCAAGCTCTAAGTTCTCCCGGCACCCTCTGCCTCCAGTCATGGCTGGGCCTAGGGCTGGGATTTGGACAATAGATAGCAGGTCGGAGGCTGCCCTGACTGGGTGAGGGTGGGTGGCTTTGGAGGGCCAGGCATCCTGAGGAGAGCGGAGCCTCACCATCTCCAGAGTGTTCTGTAGCTGGGTGAGAGATTCCTGAGCCTGATGCTTGCTCTGGCGGAGTTTGCCCAGCGAGTGCTGGTATACCCTCTGGCGGAGTCGAGATGACAGCGATCCCAGCCGCACAAAGTAGCCGGGCTGGCTCTGGTCTGCCCCTGGGGCCAGGGCACCGCCTTCAGCGGCCGCTGCTGTGGCCAGCTCATCTGTGGCCCAGAAAAAGGGTGGTTTAGGGATGGCCACCTTTCCATGGGGGTACAGTTCCCGGTCTTAAACCTCCCTGGAAATGATGGGATTTGACCAAGTACTTGGTGTGAGAGAGGGAAAAGAAGGTGGTGCAGGGGAGGTTGGGGGAAATGATACTTTTAGTACTTAGAGCCAGCTGGAGGGTCTTTAGACTTTGCCTAGGCCAGTGGTGTCAAACCCAACTAGAAATGGACCCCCAAACTGAATAAAAGGATCCCTACGGGCCAGAGATTGCCATCGAATACCACACGTGAAATTTACCTATGTTCTATTGTATTTTTATTTGTTTTGTTAAGTATTTCCCAATTACATTCTCTTTCAATTTTATACATTTCTCTTTTGATTTTTCAGGATTTCCAATTTGGTGTTTAATTGGGGATTTTTTAATTTGTTCTTTTTCTAGCTTTTTGAGTTGCATGCCCAATTTATTGATCTGCTCCTCTATTTTATTGATGTAAGCAGTTGTAGATATGAATTTCCTCCTAAGTACCCCCAATTACATTTTAATCTGGTTTGGCTGTTGTGGGGAGTGTTACAGCAGCAATGCTGGCTCTGTGCTATGTGTTTTACCTATAGGGAAACTGAGGTCCAAAAAGAACAGTGACTTGTTCAAAGTTACACAGCTAAGTAATGACAGAGCTGGGATGTGAAACCATGTCTTCTGTCTGTCTGTCTCTCTGTCTGTCTGTCTCTCTGTCTTCTCTGTCTCCTTGTCTCTGTCTCTTTCTCTCTGTTTCTGTCTGTCTCTGTCTCTCTATCTCTGTCTCTGTCTCTTGCTGTCTCTCTGTTTTTGTCTCTGTCTGTCTGTTTCTCTTTTTAAAAACCCTTACCTTCCATCTTTGAATCAATACTGTGTATTGGTTCCAAGACAGAAGAGTGGTAAGGGCTAGGCACTGGGGGTTAAGTGACTTGCCTAGGGTCACACAGCTGGGAAGTGCCTGAGGCCAGATTTGAAATTAGGACCTATCTCTGGGCCTGCCTCTCAGTTCACTGAGCCAACTGACTGGCCTTCTTTTCTGACTTTTACTCCATTACTCTTTTTTGCTTATACCCTTAGCTCTCATGCTTCCATTGTCACCCCTAAATTCCAATATAAATCTGCTTCAGACAAATCTGGCTTCTCACTAGTTTCTCCAAAGAAAGCCAGCTTCTTCCCACCTCCAAGTCTTTGCTTATGCTGCCCTTGCTGGTGTGGGTTTCATCCTCCTTTTTATAAATCGATTAACAGTTTACAAAAGTCTGAGACCCAAACTGGATTTGAGAAGCCTAAGATTCCAAAAGGTCATCTTGTCCACCCCTTCATTTAGTCTTTACCCCACTGCTTGCAAGGAATTTAGGCAGAGATTATTCCCTTATTTCAAAAAAAAGCTGAGGTGAAGACAGGAGAAAGGGCTTGCCTAAAGTCACTCATTTAATTGAAGGCTGGGCTAGAACCCAAGTTTCCTGCCTCTCAGCCTAAATTCTTTCCTCCATATTATACATCCATCTCTTCTCAGATTCCTATAATCTTCTTCTTCTTTGTTCCTATTCCCCAACGTTATTTTTATAGATGGGAAAACTGAGGCCCAGAGAGAAATGATTTGTCCAGCGTCATACAAGAGCCACAGCTGGAACACTTTGGGTGTTCTCATTTTCAGCCTTTTCTACTGCCTGGCACGGTTGCTTGAGCAGAGGCCCTGGCCTTATATCTGGCCTCTAATGCTTACTACCTATGCAATATTTGGTCTTCCTGGAGCCAGTTTCCTCATCTGTAAGATGGGTTAGACTAGATGGGCTTGAGGTCTGTTCTGCTCCAGATCTGGTATCCTCTGAGGAGTAAGAGGAAATGGAAACTTCTTATTCTGTGTCACACATGTGCAGGTGGTCCATCTGGCCTTGGCCTTATTCTATCACTCAAGTGATCAGAACTCTGATTATTTAGGGAACAGGGTTGAGTCCTTTGTTAGGAACCAAGAGACCAGTTTTGTGACCTTGAGCAAGTCACTCCCCCCCCCCGGGACTCAGTTTCCCCACTTTTAAAAAGAGAGGATAGACCTAGATGATCTTTAAGGTCCCCTCTACTTCTGCTAGCATATTCTAACATCTTGTGCCCTGGGGTTCTGTAGTTTTCACAATTCTGTGATTCAGTGATTGAAAGCTGCTGTGAGCTCAGGACATAGTCTAATGGAAGGAACACAGAAAGCAATTTTGGGATGATTTGGGTTCATGTCCTGGCTCTAGTAATTACTAGCTGTGGGACCCTGAGGGAATTATTCTACATCTCTGCCTCAGATTCCTTATCTGTAAAATGGGGAGAAAGATGATGGTACTACCTGCCTCACAAAGATGCTATGAGGAGCACATGAAGTCATGTGGCCAAAGGATGGTGATAACTCCCATGATCATACTCTAAAGTTTATAAAGGACTGCGGAGAGAGGGCTGGGTCTGGAGTCAGGGAGACCTTAATTCAAATCCAGCCTAAGACACTTAGTAGCTGTGCAGTTCTGGGCAAGTCATTCAATCTTGTTTGCCTCAGTTTCCTCATCTGTAAAATGAGCTGGAGAAGGAAATGATAAACCGCTCCACTGTCTTTGCTAAGACAATTCCCAAAGGAGGTCACCAAGAGTTGGATGTGACTGAAACATTTGAACAACCATGACAAAGCTTACAAAGAATTTTCCTCACAAGCATCCTAATGTAAGGGAGTGTAAATATTCTTCTTCTCATTTTACAGATGGGGAAACAAAGGCATGGAAGGGCCAGGGAAAGTGACCTGCCTAGTATCAGAGATTGCTGGATCCAGCCCATGTCACTGTCATTAGTATTATTATTATTGTTATTCTCTCTGCCTGACCATTTCTGGGTCATGAACTGAAGGGTGGGTAGAAGCCTAGGGCTGGGATCTCACCATGTTCCTCATCAGTCATGGGTAGAAAGTGGTCAATTAGTTCTTCAGACTTGTCCAGCACGACATCCACACCGTTGGTCACCATCTGCCCCATGCGGGTGCCCATTACTGTGTCTACACCACTGGTTACCACTGAGCGGGTCAGATCCACACTCCATCGACGACTCCTATGGGCCAAGCCCACCACTCCGTTGACACTGCTGGTCACTGCGTCCTTGGCTGATGTCACCACCTTGTGAGGGGAGGGGTGCCAAGCCTGAGATCTGGCCAGTTTCTGGGAATCCATTCTCTCTGTCCTCTCTCTCCACTACCCCTGGACCTGGAGAATATTCTACTTGTATGGACTAGAAATCAAGATTCCT
This sequence comes from Gracilinanus agilis, assembly GCF_016433145.1. NCBI lineage: Eukaryota > Metazoa > Chordata > Mammalia > Didelphimorphia > Didelphidae > Gracilinanus > Gracilinanus agilis. The sequence continues at coordinate 716,532,139 of NC_058130.1, read as the reverse complement.
TCTTTGCCAGCCCCTGCCAGCCCATAACCCTTCTCTCTTCAGCTCCAGGGTGGCAGGATTTAGAGATCTAAGGGACTTTAGGATCATTTAGCCCACCCCACAGATGGGGAAAACAAGGCTCAGAGAAGTCTGATGGCTTGTCCAAATCACACAGGTAACATTAATAAAAGGGAGAACATGGGTTGGAATCTAGATCTGAGATCCGGGGAACTTTCTGCTCAATGCCTTAATGCCCCTACTGCAAAATTTAGGGCTCTGAGTTAGGACTCCTGAGTTTCTTTCTCTAGAAGTTCCTGGTAACTCATTACCCACCATTCCCACACCCCAAACCTCTAGGGGCTTCTCCTTCCTAATTCACATCCCCAAATTGCAAGTCATGACTCCCATTTCCTCCCCAGCTCTCCAGTAGTGTGGGACCTCAGGAAAATCACTGTCTCTTCTCCATGTTCTGAACGTGAGAAGGGACCCCTCCACCTTCCCCCCCTACACACAGAGTACTAGCAAAATTCATTTGTGTTTGTTTTTAGTGGATAAAATGGCATTTCTCTTAAGACCAGCCCCAGAACAGACTGAGGGAAGATGAGGTTTGGTCTTAGGTTCTCAGCACAAGAACCTCCGGTTCCCTGCAGCATCATTCTGGGAACCCTCTTCCATGCTGTCTTCATACCCTACCCACTTCGTGTCCCTCCTTCTCTCTGTGGCACAGCGCCTCCCTGGCGGTCCCAGCATACCTCCTGCGAGTGCTGCCGGAGGAAGGGCAACTTCTCCTCCAGCTTGTCCAGGCCCCTGCAGGCGTATCTGTTCACTGAAGCGACTGGAGAGATACAGACACATGTACTCAGGGAGAGACATAGACGGAGCCATGCACAGTCACAGAGCTCTAGTAGCTTTTGGAGGAATTGAGAGGGCAGCACGCATAGTCTTTAGCAGTTAGAAACCATGGAGCTTAGCATCTAGTTAAAAAACAACAAATAATTGGTTAAAATAGACAGCTACCATTGTTTTGAAAATAATAAAGAAAGATGGATAGATTCTCATTCACACCAGAATACCTAAAATAGAAGATATTGTTTCAAAATTAATCGTTAAAAAAAATAGGCAGTTACCAAGTAACAACATCCTCTTTAATCCATCCAGTTCCCCCCTGCCCCTTAGGTCCTGGAACCCAGGATCTCTTTCTGTGCACCATTGGGGCAGCCTTGGAATTGAGCTTTAAAGCATAGATTGGCCCTTGGGTCTTGGAGCTCAGGATCTCTTTCGGTTCACCAGGGGACAGTCTTTCCCCTTCCCTTGCAATGGAATCGGTCTTTAAAGTGTTGATTGGCAGGAGGGTTGGTGGAATGGTTGTACCCATTTATGATTCTTACTCCTGGGGAGGCTGAGTCTGGTGGTTGGTTGGGAGTTTGGGATTTCTGAGCTGTAGTGAGCTAAACCTTTTGAGTGTCTGTACTCAGGCTGGTCCCGAGGTGGGGAGTCCTGAGAGTGGGGAGTCATTAGCCTGTTTCAGAAAGGGCAAACCAGGCCAGAAATGGAGCTGCTTAAAACTCTGGGCCAGAAAGGCCGCTGCATTATTTCCAGACTTGGTGACAGAGGGAAATCTAGTCTCAAGATAAAAAAAAAAAAAAAGTTGATCCCAAAGTATGTGTCCATCCTGACCCTTGTCTCGAGGAACAAACTCTGTCTATAGAATCAGAAAGACAGAAGGTAGAGACATACACATGCCTTCCACACACTAAGAAACTGAGATACAGACTCAGAGATGGAGAAAGAGAAGGGAAGAGGGGGCCGGAGCAGGCAGACATATCCAGGCCAAGAGGAAGTCAATTCTGGGGATGTATGAGCACTGACTCTGAATCACCGCCTCAGCTCACAATGACTTAGATCTGCTTTTCTTCTCTGCTTCAGCTTCCCCAGCTTGGGGTCCGCAAACGAATTGAGCTACAAAAGAAGTCATAGCGAGCCTGGACAAACGATAACGCACCTATTACAGAATCTCTTGGTGAGTGTGACCTGTTTAGGGGAATTATTCCATAAAATTCAGACTTTAATGCTGGAAGGGACCTGAAGGAATCTATCCTTTTATTCCAGACATGAGGAGAGAACAGGACCAGAGAAAGGAAGGAACTTGCCTTAAGGTCACACTGGTCTGGGATTTTGAATTTAGCTCTCCTGAATTCAGATCCAGCATGCAGGCAGCTGGTGATGTAGTCAGGAAGAACTGAGTTCCCGTCAGACCTCAAATACTTATTAGTGGTGTGACTCTGGGCAAGTCACTGAATAACCTTTTTTTTTGCCTCAGTTTCCTCAAATGTAAAATGGGGGTGATAATAATAGCACCTACTTCCCAGGGCTGCTGTGAGGATTGAAGGAGATAATATTGGTTAAGTGCTTAGCCCAATGTTTGGCACTTAGTAGGTGCTTAATAAATTCTTGGCTTTTTAATTTTCCCATTGTACCATGACGTTGTGATTGCCAATATTCATAGATACCATGAATTTATAGCCTTGGAATTAGTTCCAGGGTGGACTGCCCTGAAGGGGAGATGATTACACACAGTAGACCCACCTGGTCTCAAAATAACCTTCCTAATTCCCAAGTCAACCATGTCATTCTCCTCCTCAAAGAATCTTTTGTGTCTCTGTATTGCCAGAATCCAAGCTCCATCTCTAGCTCAGCATTCAAGATCCTTCAAAATCTGGCATTCAAAGCCTTCTACAATCCATGCCCCTCTGCTTTCTCCCCCTTTTCTCCTCCTTCAGCTTGGTATTCATGGCCTTCCAATATTCATCTGTCCAAATGGTCTGTTCTCTCCAAACTCTGTTGTTCTTCTTAGGACTTGCCACTTTCTCCTCCTCTGTGAAGCTTTTTTCCTGATTGCTCTAGCCCACAGTATTCTCTGCCTGAAAAATGTTCCCGGTGCACTTGGTCTGGTTTTTGCCTTTCCCTTTATCACTTGTGTGGTGTCTATTTTCCCAAGTGTCATATTCCCCAGGAATGTCATTAAAAAAAAAAGAAAAACTCTTTATCTTCCATCTTAGAATCCATACTAAGTATTTGTTCCAAGGCAGAAGAGCGGTAAGGGCTAGGCAATGGGGGTCAAGTGACTTGCCCAGGGTCACACAGCTAGGAAATATCTGAGACTAGATTTTAGCCCAAGACTTTTAGTCTCCAGGCCTGGTTCTCTATCCACTGAGCCATCTAGCTGCCCCTGTCTATGCTATTTTTCATCTATGTAATTCTTTTTTTTTTTTAAACCCTTACCTTCTCTCTTAGAATCAATACTATGTATTAGTTCCAAGGCAGAAGAACAGTAAGGGTAGGCAATGTGGGTTAAGTGACTTGCCCAGGGTCACACAGCTAAGAAGTGTCTGAGGTCAAATTTGAACCCAAGACCTCCTGTCTTCAGGCCCAGCTCTCAATCCTCTGAGCCACCCAGCCACCCCCTCCTCTGTGTAATTCTGATGGAGTTCAGGATATAAAGGAAGAGATAGGGCAGAAGTCAGAGGGGCAAAGGAGCAGTCAGGAGAATACTTAAATGATTGCTCAATTTGAACTGAGACAGAGACACATTCAGAGTCTAAGAAAGGGACAGACAGGTGCGCAGAGCCTCAGAGAGACATGCAGAGGTGCTCAGCCCCTCTAGAGAAGGGGATGAGGCCAGGGGCTGCTGGTGAAGTCTGGGCAGCAGGTACTATGGGGACTTCAGAAGGGAGTGCTCCAGGGGGCGCTCTGAGCTGCACTGAGGACAGACCCTCACTGCCTCCGAGCTACCACGGGGTCCAACTCTGAAGGTCACTGCAAATGCCAAGGGGATGGCTGCTTCTCACTCAAACTAGGCTGAAGGTCACCTGGGAGCAGGAGCCAGCCTGATGGGGCCTGGTGTCTCCTGGAACAGCTTTATTCCCTCCAGCCCATCCCTATTGAGGGGCTCCTCGCCTCCTCCGGGGGTCCCCCACCCCTTCCTGGTCCCAGCCTCCTCTCACAGGAGTGGAGGGGGAAATGCATGCTTGGATGGGCAAGGAGAGTCCTGTCTCTCTCCCAGGCTAGTAAGGGAGACAACAAACAATTCAAGGGCAGCTCAGGGGAATGAATAGTGGTGGCCAGGTCTGAGGTATGGGCAGAAAGAAAGGAGGCAAGGGCTGAGGCAGGGATCTGGATGTGCCCAAAAGATGAGCAGAGCCTGAGTGTGCCCACAAGTGTGAAAGTAAGAGCGCGCATGGAAGGAAATGGGGGAAGGAGGAGAAGGGGAAGGAGAGGGCGAGAGAGGGGGAGAAGAAATGGAGGGAGAGATGAAGGAGAGAGAGACAGAGTCAGACAGAACCAAAGAGCCAGACAGATAGAAGGAGACAGAGACAGAGACAGAGACAGAGCCAAAGAGAGCCAGACAGATAGAGAGAGGGAGACAGATAGAGATAGAGCCAGGCAAATAGGTATTTGGAGGCGGGGGGGAGAGAGAGAGAGAGAGAGAGAG
>NC_058130.1:716455109-716522772 GCF_016433145.1 Gracilinanus agilis | reverse complement strand
AGAGAGAAAGAGAGAGAGAGAGAGAGAGAGAGAGAGAGAGAGAGAGAGAGAGAGAGAGAGAGAGAGAGAGAGAGAGAGAGAGAGGCTGGGGAAGATATCAGGCTGAAGAGAGCCCCCAGGAGAAAAGTAGGCTAGGTTAGTGAAGATGCCCAGATGGTGCCTGAATCCCAGGATACTCACTCTGTGGCTCCAGAAGGGTGAGGAAAGGCTGGGCCCCTTGGAAGGCTCTGGTGGTTAGGCCTTGAAGGCTACGCTCAGCCACTCTACACAGAGAGTTCAGATAAGGGTGATTCTCCTTGGTAGAGCTGTACATGGCTGATGCCTTGGCATAGGTTGTGCTGACCAAAGGCAGATTGACCACTCGGCTCACTAGGCTCTGAGGGGAGAAGATAGGGCTATTAGAGACTCTAGGACCACATTTCCTCAGAGGTTGAAAGTGAGGTTCTCATACCCTTCTACTTGGGTAGGGAGGGCAGGGGGTTTTAAGACTCTATTTGGGGGTAGCTAAGTGGCTCAGTGGATAGAGAGCCAGGCTTAGAGATAGGATGTCCTGGGTTCAAATTTGACCTTAGACACTTCTTAGCTGTGTGACCTTCGGCAAGTCACTTAACATGAAATGCCTAGCCCTTACCACTCTTCTGCCTTGGAACCAACAATTTCAAGATGGAAGGTAAGAGTTTTAAAAAAAACAACACCTATTTGGCAGAACAGCAGGTGAATTTGATAGAGAAGAGAGGAAGAAATTAGAATTTATTAAGCATCTATTATGTGTTGAGCACTTTACAAATGTCTCACTTGGTAGGGCAACTAGCGCTTTCCCTGCCAAAGAGGAGGGAAAGGGCTGACTGTCGAAATGGGGATTTGTTTACTTTCTGCTCCCCCTCCAGCTTTTTGGAAAAGCTAGTCATAGCACTTATCTGGGCTTCACTTACCTCATCCTGGGGCTGCTCCTCCTCCAGTGGGACAGGATCTGCTGTTTGCTGTTCCTCTTCTTTTGACATGATGGCCAAGGGGTCACTCTGAGAGATAAAAGGTAGGGTGGAAGGGGTTGGTATTGAGTACTGAGATCAATTCCATTGTAGCATAGTCAAATGGCACTGAGTATTAAGATCACCCCCATGTTCCCAGGTTCCTTTAACCTTAAACCCCATAGTCACATCCGAGTTGTGTCCCTGATGGAGTCCCATCTGGGAATCCAGAGTCCTGAGATCTAGTCCTGGCTCTGCCCCTGACTCACTTTGTATGACAGTGAGTAAACCCTTTCTTTTGGGGGCTTGATCTCCTCTAAAAACATGAAGTTAATAATCTTTGCTCTGCCTAGAGAGACTGATTAGGAAAATGCTTTGGAAGGTGTGGAGCTTGTTAATTGAGTTTTACATCCTGTTTATTTGAAAAAGGATTTGGAGCCAGCTTCTTATTAAACATTACCTAACCTGAACTTGAGGGAGAGAGTCCTCAGCTTATTCTTATTAGAGGGAGATTATGTACAGAATCCAGAAGCCAAAATACTAGGGCTTGACTTGGAGGTTTGGAATGAGTTCTCTGTTGGCAATGGAGAGGTGGGGAATTGAAATGGACTGGGGGAAGTTAAGAGGGGGATGCAGGGAGAGGCAGACAGTTAATCAGAGGTAAAGATGGAACTTGACCCAAGCTGCACTGATGTCTAGTCTAGGGCTCTCTCCATTGTTTCCCACTATCTCTTCTGGTCAGGACACAATATTGAGTGACTTTGGATGGTGGTACTCCAGGGTATTTCCCAGAGACCATTGGCTGAGTTCTTTTAGAGCACCAGGAAATGGAAAGGATACCCAGTAGCCTTGGAACACCCAAGGATCAGGCCTTCTCAGTGTGAAGAGGCAGTCTGTGGCTTTCTGGTGAGGGAAAACTAGGACCTGAAAGCTGAATGACTGGCTGTGGGCACTGTACCTCCCTCATTTCTTGCCCCTTAATCTAGCAAACCACCTGTCCTAATGATGAGAGACCAGTGGAAGAGGCAAGAGGGGAGGGAGGGCTGAATAAGGGAGCCTAGCATTGGGGAAGAGGTCAGCAGATGTGGGGCAAGGTAAGGGGCAGAGGCTAGAAGAGAAGGGTAGATGGAATCTCCAGCTGGAAAGAATCTAAGGGATCATCAAGTCCAACTTCATCAATTTTTGTATATGAAAACCAAGTTTCTGAGAGGTTGTGATTTGCCCAAGGTCACCATCTGGAAAGTAGCAGGACCACGATTTGAACTCAGGTCCTCTGACTCCAAATGCTAGGCTCTAGAAGAGGAGTGCTAGGGGAAGCCTAGAGGATCAAGGGAAAAGTAGAGAGACAGGCCAGAAGACAGAGAGAAGGGATCAGGCTAGGAGGACAATGGAGATGGAATGTGGAAGTAGAGGAGCATGGGAACATGGGAAGCAAGGATCATAGATTTAGAAGGGACCAAAGAACCAATCAAATTCTCTCTGCCTCCCCCCTCTCCACTTACAGGTGAGGAAACTGAGGCACAGGGAGGTTAAATGACCTTAGGTTCACAAGCATCAAAAGTAGAATCTGAACTCTGGATTCTTTCACTCCCAGGTAGGGCTCCTTCCACTATAACACGCTGCCCCTAGGCACGAGGGGGAGGTTCATAGCCCAGAAGGGCTAGCCAACCCAGCAGCCTCTGGAGGGGCTTCGCTGGTGCGAGACTCACTTGGCCCCGATCTTTGCCTTCCCTCCTGCTTCCATCGTTGGGCGAGCTACTTAGTGCCCTCCCCTCGTTTGGCAAGGCCTCAACTGGGTTTCCCGGGTCAGCCAAGTGGGCCAAGGGCCGGCTGGCAGGGCCCACTGCTCACTCCGCCTACCCTCCCCTAGAGGTTCCCCAAGCCCTCTGCCCAGGTGTGCCCCCCGCTCCCCAAGGCGCCCCAGGATCCTGCCCCCTGGGCGCCTGCGGGACTCACTCCGGGCACACTTAGGATCAGTACCTGGGCAGCGCCCCCCGAGGGACCCTCCACTTCCAGGGTGGTTGTCAGGCTGTCACTTGGGGATTTCCACACCTTCGTCTCCTACCTCTGCCGGATCCTATTCTCAGCTCCCTAGAGCCCCCGTGCTTTCCCCGACTTATAGGGACTCCCTGGAGGGACACCTCCCCACCCCCCAACCCCGCCCAGCCCAAGGGCAGCAAGGGGGCGAGGGCGGAGCCCCGGGGCCTGGCCAATCGGGAGGGGAGGAGTGTGGGCGGGGTCGTTTCCCTCCCCTCTTTCGGGGCGGGGCCTGTCCTTAGACCCCAGTTAACCCTCCCGGTAGCCCCTGGGAAATGGAACACGGTGTTCGAGCTCCTTTTAGAGGGTTCAGTGAGGCTTTTTGATTTCACCTTCCTATTCTCCACACTCGGGGACCGTCCTGAAGGGGAACGTCCCGAAGGGGAACGCGACCCTGAGAGGGGAGGACCTCCCGGAGTTACACAGCATACGGCCGGGAGAGGATTGGGACCCGAGACTCGAGCCCGGGCTAGCTCCGCAGTGGCCCTAGCGATGAGGCAGTCGGGCCGCAGACTCTCGTGGGATTATCCTTCCGAACCCCGCACCCCGAGAAAGATTCAGCTCCTGGCGATGGTATCTTGGAAAGTGCACTCTTCCCCCACAACAGAAGTTTGGGGGGGATGCTGGGACAGACCCCTGGACACACAGGTCCCCTCCTCATGGCACCTGGCACTTCCTAAGGGAAGCTTCTGTCTCGGGCTCTTCCCGTCTTTTCCCGCCCTCCTCCCCCCCTTCTCTTTGCTGCTGGTTCTGGGCATTTTTCCTGCCATCTCTCTGTGGTCCCTGTTTCTCCTCTTTGATGGGACACTGCTCTGTCCTGGGAAAATGGTTCACCCAGATGAGGTCACTGACTAGGATGTGTTCCTCCTACCCTCTCTGGTGGGGCCCTGAAACCCCTCTGGGCTCAGGGATGCTTGGGCTGGACCGGGTGGGGCCACCCTGTGATTGGCAGGCCCAGATGACCCAGAAAAGTCACTTGACCTTTGCTGCAGGTCACCCTAGACTCTAGAGGGTGTCTGACTTTGGCCTCTCTGCCTGTGCTTGAGAAGGGAGGAAGAGAGAATCTTACTCAGGCCTGGAGGCCGACTGGGTTCTTCCTGGCCCAGGAGGACCCGCCTTCTGTATAGAGTACCCTGCATCATCCAGTGCCCTCTCTGCTCTTCTATCTCTTCTCTGTGGCTTCTGAAATCCAACACATTTATCTCTGCAAAATCCCTGACCCAAGCTATACATCTACCCTGCTCTATCATTCACTGTATGACCTTGAGCAAGTCATTTAGCCTCTCTTGGCCTCAGTCACCTTTTTCTTTAAAAGTAAGGAGGTTCTATTAAATGGCAATGTGACAGAGAGGCTAGAAAGCTGGCTTTGGAGTCAGGAAAACCCGAGTTCAAATCTATCTCTGACATCTATTGGTTATGTGACCCTGGGCAAATCTTTTAACCTTTCATTGTCTCAAGCAACTCCCTTAAACTATAATTTGCAGTGTAGGGGTTGCCCTTATCCATGTATTAGATTATCTCAGTGATTGCTTCCAGATTTCTGGGAGATGGAACACCTTAGGACAGAGAAGGGACTCAGGGCTTGGTATCCAAACTGGTCCAGGTGGGAGGATGGGAAGACTGATGGAACCTCATGGAGAACAAGCAAATGGGGGAGTCCTGAAATGGGGCCCTGGAGGAGCAATCACATATTTACAAAATTACAAAATTTGAGAACTGGGACCTCAGTTGCCACCTATTCCAAACCACATTTGCAAAGGAATCCCTGCTCTGACACACCAGAGAGCGGTTATCTAGCTGATGCTTGCAGACCTCCCTGGAAGAGAAACCTCTTACCTCTAAAGGAAACCCATCCTACTTTTGTTGTTGTTATTGTTCAGTCATTTTCTATCATATCTGACTCTTTGTGACCCCCATTTGGAGTTTTGCAAAGATATTGGAGCAGTTTGCTGTTTCTTCCTCCAGCTCTTTTTATAGATGAGGAAACTGAGGCAAACAGGGGTTAGTAAGTGATTTGCCCTGGGTCACACAGCTAGTAAGTGTCTGAGGTCCATTTTGAACTCAGGAAGATGAGTTTTTTTGACTCCAGGTTTGGCACTCTATCCACTGTGGCATGTAGCGACCCATATACCACTTTGGGATGACTCTAATTGGTAGGAAGTTGTTCCTAACGTGGAGCCTACCACTAGTGACCTCTTTGCAGCTTCACCCAGACAAGTATAATCCTTCTTCTATATGACAGCTCTTCAGATACTTGAACACAGCTGTCATATTTCCCTTGTCCTTCCTTCTCTAGGCTAAAGCTCCCTAGTTTATTCAACTGATCCTCATATGACAAGTATTTAAAGCCCTTCCTCATCCTGGTTGCCCTCTTCTGGGCCCTTTCCAGCATTAGTAATAATGTTCCTTTTAAACCATTGTCCTCAGAACTGAACCCAATATTCCAGATGGGATCTGAGGAGGGTAAAGGACAGTGGAATTATCTCCTCCCTTTTCCTGGAGGCTCTTCCCTTCTTAATGCACCCCAGAATTGAATTAGCTATTTTTGGATTGCCACAACACCTTGCTGACCCATATGGAGCGTGGAGTCCACTTAAATCCCCAACTGTTTTTCAGACAAACCTTTCCACATCTTTTACTACGAGGCTGATTTCTTTTTGTACTCCAGTAATGACAGAATTGTGACAGGCTTGACCACTGGGCTGAATCTAATAAAACAAAATGAGTAGGCTTGTACTTGGGCACAAAATGTCAACTCCACAAATTTAAGGTGGGGAAGCATGGGTAGAACACATTTGTTCTGAAGGGATTTGGGGGTTTTAGTCCATTGCAAACTCCTTATGAGTCAGCAAGGGTAAGTAATAGTCAAAAAGATTAATGGAATTTACATTAGGAGTGGCATAGTTTCCAGAAATAGGGACGTGATAATACCACTGTATTCTTCCCTTGACAGATCTCATCTTGAGTATTATGTTCAGATCTGGACCTCACAATTTAAGAAAGACATTGGTAACCTGGAGAATGTCCAGAGGACAACCATGGTGGTGAAGGTTCTTCAGGCTAAGAGAAATTGGAATCTGTTGGAAAAAACTAGACATGTTTATCTTGGAGAAAACTATGGAGGAGAACCAGAGAGATAGCTGTTTTCAAGTATTTTAAGGGCTATCATGTGGAGAGAGAATTAGACTTCTTCTGTTTGATCCCAGAGGATTGTTGTTCATTTTTCATTTCATTTCTTAAAAACAAACAAAACCCAATACCCTTACCTTCTATCTTTTTTTTTTAAAACCTTTACCTTCCTTCTTAGAATCAATACTGTGTATTGGTTCTAAGGCAGAAGAGAGGTAAGGGCTAGACAATGGGTGTTATAGGGACTTGTCCACAATCACACAGCTAGGAAGTGTCTCAGGCTAGATTTGAACCCAGGACCTCCTATCTCTCAGCCTGACTTTCAGTCTACTGAGCCACCTAACTACCTTTTGAAGAAGACCTGTGACATCATGAGACGATGTCTTGACGTGACTGTGAATTGGATTTATATGAGGCAGACTTGCACAAAATCATGAGCTTCACTCTCTCCCAGAGTCATCGAAATCCATCAACAAGACAAAATTCAAGATGACTGGTAATGGCCTGGGATGTAGTTGTAAATGCCCCAAAGGAGGGACTGACTGGGCCCAAGAGTACCCCAGGTAAAGGCTGGGGAAAAAAAGAGTCAAGTCAAAGTTTGGGGTTGGAAGGACCTCAGTTGCTGATGACAACCGAGTGAGATTTTTTAAAATGAATACCCAGGCTTATAAAGGAAGAAACCACAAGGAATTTTTCTCATGAAAACTCAAGCAACTTTCCCATAACAATGTAGCCTTGAGAGAGAAAGCCTTGAATGAGGAACTGAAGGTGGGGGTAACAGAGGACTTAACAGGAACTGAGAAAGGGGAGAAGCAGGTACTGATAAAACATGTTTTTCTGTCTGGAGAAAAGGTCTAGGAAAGAAGCCTGGGAAAAGATTATAACCTCTATCAACAACTTTGTTGGGAAATGTGGAAACTGAGGGATCTCAGGCTTTAGTCAGACCCTGGACCCGACCTAACATCAGGGGTCAATAGACCTTTGCCTTTTCAGACCCTGAGACCTCAGTCCCTAACATGTAGTGGATGACCTTCATGTCTTAAAAAAAATCCCCTTACCTTCTGTCTTAGAATTGATACTAAGTATTGATTCTAAGACAGAAGAGCAGTAAGGGCTAGACAACTGGGGACATCATCAATGGATTCAAGGCCTATAGGTTACTCTCAACTTGGTTTAGCCCATCTGTCAAGACAGTTCCAGGGTGTAGCTTCTTGGAACAACAGGTGAGGCTGAGTGGGAGGTGACCACCAAAGGTGGATGAGCAATCCTGAAAAGGGCTCAGCAAGCAGAGATGCTAGCTCTCCTTGAACACACCCCATGCCTCTAGTCTGTTTCTGTAGTGTAGTGGTCACTCGCCTAACACCTGAGAGGTTCGAAACTGGGCGATGACCCCAGAGGATAGTACCAGGAGCAATGAATGAGTGGAAGTTAGGAAGAGGCAAATTTAGGCTTGGTGTCAGGAAAAACTTCCTAACAACTGTTGTTCATTGCTTTCACTTGTATCTGACTCTTCATGACCTTATTTTGGGGTTTCTTAGCAAAAATACTGGAGTGGTTTGCCACTTCTTTCTCCAGCTCATTTTACAGATGAGAAAATGGAGGCAAACAGGGTTAAAGTGTCTTTTCCAAGGTCACAAAGCTAGTAAGTTTCTGAGACTGGATATGAATTCAGGTCTTCATGACTCTAGAACTGGTACTCTATGCACTGTACTACCTAGCTGCCCTTCTAGCTAGCGATGTCCAAGAGGGGAATATCTTGCTTTGAGAGATGGTAGGTTTTTCTTCCTTGGAAGTCTTGAAACAGAGGCTGGTTAAGCATTTGTTGGGTATGATATAGTGGGGATTCTTTCATGTGTGGGTTGGATTAGATGGTTGCTGAGGTTCTTTTTAGCTCTTCAGTTCTGTGATTCTGTAATTACATATATCTCCTTACCTTCTGTCTTAGACCGATAATAAGGATCAGTTCCAAGGCAGAAGAGACATAAGGGCTGGGCAATTGGGGTTAAATGACTTGCCCGGGGTCACAGCTAAGAAGTCACTGAGGCCAGATTTGAACCCAGGACTGCCTATCTCCAGATCTGTCTCCAGACCACTGAGCCACCTAGCTGCCTCTTTAATAATATTTTTTCACTGAATTTTATTTTATTAAAGTTCAGCCCCAAGGTTCCAGCCTGTCAAGATCCTTTGGGATCCTGACTGTCATTTGGTGCATTAGTTCTCCCTCCCAGCTTTGTGTCATTTGCAGGTTTGGTAAGCATAATACTTATGCTCCCCCACCCCCCTTTTTTTTAAACCCTTACCTTCTGTCTTAGAATCAATACCGTGTTCCAAGGCACAAATTGGTTCCAAGGCAAAATGACTTGCCCAGGGTCATATAATACCTGTGCCTTTAACTAAATTGTTGATAACAATGTTCAATAGTACAGAACCAAACACAGGTCCCTGGCATACTCTACCTTAATGACGAATTTGCAATCTCAACAACAAGCCACCACCAGGTCTTAGAGTCTGGCATCTAAATTACTTGTACAGTTGCCTGGTTCCCATCATCCATCTTATTCCCAAGAATGGTATTGAGGGTTTTCCCCCATTTTTTTATTAAAAGCTTTGCTAAAATCTACGTTAAAAGAAATCCAAAGCATTATCTTTATCTACCAGCTTAGTAAACCCATCCAAAAAGGAAATGAGGCTTGCCTGGTATAACCTGTTGAGGAAGCCAGGCTCTTAGTAGTTACTGCTTTTCCTTCTAGACATTTGCCAGCCACCTCTTTTTAATGATCCATTCTAGAATTCTCCCAGGAATCTATATCACAATGGCTGACCTTTAGTTTGCAGACTCTTTTCTCTTCCCTTTTTTGAAAATCGGAACATTAGTTCTTTCTCTGACTTGGTCATATGCCTTCCGTTTTCCCATGATTTTTTAGATGTCATTGAGAATGGCTCATCAATCATATCTGCCAATCATTTCAGCACTTAAGGATGTAGTTATTATGGGCCAGGTGACTTTGAATTCATCATGGACCACCAGGTGGGCTGTTAAGATCTCCTTCCTTAGATAAACCATGGTACTTAGCCTGTTAGCCATTTCTGTTCTGCTGTTTACTGTGTAAAGGTCATTCTTCTTGGAGAAAAAACAAACAGAAGGCAAAGAAGAACTGAGATGATTTTTCTCTGTTGTCTGTTCTATCTACCTCAAGCAAAGGCACTATTTTTTCTTTTATTAGGCTAGAATAGAATCTACCCCATCCTTCCTGACTTAGCCTTAACTAAATGAGAACCCATGTCAGTCCATCAATCATAGGCTTTAGGCTAAGTGTGAAAAGTGTTTGAAAGCCACCTAATGAAATAAAATGACTCCAGAGGGAAATCTGTTCCAATTGGCTGAGAGATTTCTTTTATACCCTATGGATCTTGTATAAAAACATGAAGTTAGCTAGAATTTCCTTTTCTTTTAAACATATTTCTTTTTTTATTTATTTTGAAAATTCATTAAAATTTTTTTTGTGTTCTAAATTCTCTCCCTCCCTCTTACCCCTCCCTCAGCCACTGAGAAAGCAAGCAATATACCAGTTACATATGTGAAATCGTGCAAAATATATTTCCATTATATTTCATGTTGGAAAAAGCAAGAAAAAGAAATAAATGTAAATAAAATATACCTTATTTTATAAATAAATAAAATATAAATTAAAAAAGAAAGTGAAAAATTTATACTTCAGTCTACACTCAGAGTCTATTTATCAGTTCTCTCTGGAGGTGGATAGCATTTTTTATCATGAATTCTTTGGAACTGTCTTGGATCATTATATTGCTCAGAGTAGCTAAGTCTTTCACAGTTGATCATCAGTACAATATTGCTATTACTGTACACAATGTTCTGCTGGTTCTTCTCACTTCATTTTTCATCAGTTCATATAAATCTCACCAGGTTTTTCTGAAACCATCCTGTTCATCATTTCTTATAGCATAATAGTGTTCATAGTCATATTATAACTTATTTAGCCATTTCCCATTTGATGGACATCTTCTTGATTTTTTTGTGGTTCTTTGCAACTATAAAAAGAATTCATTAAGGGTGGATAATGCAAGAGGTTTTTTTTTTTTAAGGATTAGGAATAATTTTTTTTGAGTGGGGAAGGATTTTTTTCTTTTCTTCCCCCCCCCCAATTACATGTAGAAACAATTTTTGACAATCGTTTTCTGACATTTTTTGATTTGATTCCCTCCCTTTCTCCTTCTTCCCCCTCCCTGCCCTGCCCAAGGTGGTAAACAGTCTGATATAGGGTATACCAGTGCTTCTCATGCAATACATATTTCCATTTCCCCCATGTCATACATGATAGGAGACACATATCACATACAATAAAAAACTCACAAAGAAAATAAAGTAAAAGATGGCATGCTTGGATCTGCATTAAGTTTCCAACAGTTCATTTTTCTTTTCTTTTTTTTTTTTTGCTGTGGATGGCATTTTTTATCATGAGTCCCTTGGAGTTATCTTGGAACCTTGTTTTGCTGATAATAGTTTAGTCTTTCATAGTTGATCATTGTATAATGTTTCTGTTACTGTATACACGGTGTCTTCTGATTCTGCTCACTTCACTTTCTATCAGTTCATATAAGCCTTTCCAGGTTTTTCTGCACTCATCCTGTTTATCATTTCTTCTGGTGCATTCTTATTTCTTATTTTATATTCTATTACAATAATATACCATAACTTGTTCAGTTATGGATACCCCTTCAGTTTTCAATTTGTTGCCACTACTAAAAGAGCTGCTAAAAATAATTTTGTACAAGTATGCCCTTTTCCCCTATCTCTAATCTTTTTGGGATACAGACCAAGTAGTGGTATTGGGTCAAAGAGTATGCATAGTTTTATGGCTCTTTGCTCTCCAGAATGGTCATATTTGTTCACAGTTCTACCAGCAGTATATTCATGTTCGAATTTTCCCAAATCTCCAACATCCTTTTTGGTCATGTTAGCCAATCTGATTGGTGTGAGGTGGAAGAATTGCCTTAATTTTTATTTCTCTATTCAATTGTGATTTGGAACATTTTTTATGTGACTATAGATAGCCTTGATTTCTTCATCTAAGAACTGCATAGTCATATCCTTTGACCATTTATCAATTGGGAATGCTTTGTATTCTTGTGAATTTGACTCAGTTCTCTATATATTTGAGAAATGAGGACTTTGTCAGAGATGCTTGCTATAAATTTTTTTCTCCAATTTATTGTTTCCATTCTAATCTTGGTTGCATTGGTTTTGTTTGTAGAAAACCTTTTTAATTTGATGTAATAAAAATTATCCATTTCATTTTTTGTTCTTTTCTTTATGTCTTGTTTGGTCATAAATTCTTCCCCGATTCATCAGTCTGGCAGGTAAACTTTTCCATGTTCCCCTAATTTATTTATGGTATCACCCTTTATTTCTAGATCAAGTATCCATTTTGACTTTATCTTGGTGTATGGTGTGAGTTGTTGGTCTATGCCAGTTTCTGCCATATGGTTTTCTAGTTTTCCCAGCAGTTTTTTTTTTTATCAAATAGTGAATTCTTTCCCCATTAGCTTAGATTTAGGTTTATTAAACACTACTCTATGGTCTACTATGGTAATTTATTATTGTGTTAATTTCCTAATCTACTCCATTGATCCACTACTCTATTTCTTACCCAGTGTCAGATTATTTTGATGATTACTGCTTCATAGTATAGTTTGAGATCTGGTAAGCCAAGAGTTAAAGAAAGTAGAGTCACTGTGGTATTCTAGCTGGTTGGTTGTTATCCTTTGTTCTCAAAAAGGACTAAAATGACTTCACTGGTGATGTCTTTTGATTCATGCATAAATTGGATTTAGGTGAGGTGGAGTTGCACAAAGTTGTTGCCGACCTTACTCTTTCTTCCAGAATCATTGAAGTCCAATGGCAAGACAAAGGTCAAGATGGCTGGCAATAGCCTGGGATGCCGTGGATGACCTTGGTACCTCAAATATCTTACCAATCCTGCTTCAGCCACCTTTATCACTGTTGAAACAAATTGTTCTCATCTACCCTTACTGCTAGGGGGAAGTCTTTATATGCCTGGGGTAGACACCCCTCTCACTCAGTGATGGGTTTGAGGTATCATTTACCCTCAACCTGGTTTAGCCAACTTGGCAAGAAGGTTTTACTGGGATGTGGCCATTCGGCATGCTGTAGCTTATTGGAACCACAGGTGAGAGCTGGGTGTCAGGTAGACACCAAAGGAGGGAAAGCAGCCTTGAAAAGAGCTGGGTAAGTCCTCACATCAGTGGTACTGATTTTCCCTTACACCACAAACACCTTGAGATAGTCTAACTAAGCTCCCTTTTGAAGGAACCAACTTGGGAGATGGGGGTGGTGCAGGAAGAAGAAGACTCGGCTTTGGCCTTATATCTGGATTTCCTCCCCCCTTCCCCCTTTGTGTATAGGAGAATTTTGCAAACTTCAAAGGGTCTAAAGAATGTTGAACTTCCTCTTAGTGTCCTAGAAGCATCCTTGGATCAGATAATGACATAGTTTGCTTTGGGAGTGAAGGATATACTAATATGAAGTTATTATTATTATTTTTTTTTAGCTCTTACCTTCCATCTTAGAATCAATACTTTGTATTGGTTCCAAGGGAGAAGAGTGGTAAGGACTGGGCAATGGGTGTTAAGTGACTTGCCCAGGGTCACACAGCTCGGAAGTGTCTGAGGCCACATTTAAACCCAGGATCTCCTCTCTCTAGGTCTGCCCCCTATTTCTCAGCTTTAATACTCCTGACACTCTTTTTTGTAGGATCATAACATGCACTTTTATTCATCCTCTATTACCTGATCACACTTTTATCTTCCATACATTTATTTTTTTTAATTTTATTTTTATTATCATGCAAAACACACTTCCATATTTGTCCTTGTTGTAAAAGCATACTCATGCAAAACCAAAACCCCCAAATAAAACTCTAAACCAGTGGTTCCCAAACTTTTTTGGCCTACCGCCCCCTTTCCAGAAAAAATATTACTTAGCGTCCCCTGTCACATACTGTCACTACCCCCTTACAGTTATTCACTGCCCCCAAATGTACCTGTGGCCATCACCACCTCCCTGGATTGCTACAGCACCCACCAGGGGGCAGTGGCGCCCACTTTGGGAATCATTGCTCTAAATTGTGAAAGATGGCATACTTTAATTCATATCCATCCAACCCCAACAATTCTTTCTCTGGAGTTAGACAGCATTCCATGTCATAAGTTTTTCAGGATTGTCCCATATCATTGCATTGCTGAGAGTAGCCAGGTTTTTGCAGCTGATCATTGTATAATATTGCTGTTACTGTGTGCAGTGTTCTCCTGTTTCTGCTCTTCTTTTATGCATTTCTATTTAAAATCCAAAAGGGGGGCAACTTGGAGGCTCAGTGGACTGAGCACCAAGCCTGGAATCAGGAGGTTCTGGGTTCAAATCTGGCCTCAGACACCGTGTGACCCTGGGCAAGTCACTTAACCCCCATTGCCTAGCTCTTACCACTCTTTTGCCTTGGAACTAATACACATTATCAATTTTAAGACAGAAATTAAGGGTTGATTTTTTTAAAGTCCAATTTGGGGGTGGGGAAAGTATTGTTCTGGAAGTGAGAGGACCTCAGCTCTAAACCTGGCTCTGCTCCCAAATTATTTTATGACCTTGGGGGAAAAAACCAACCTCTTTAAGCTTCAGTTTCCACTTCCATGATATGGATGGGCCCAATGCCTACTATATCTATACTATTGAATGATAGGGTTAAGATAAAATGAGATATTAGCTGTTGAAAATACCAGTGGTAGATAGAACCAAGATGATGGAGAAGCAAGGAGACATACAGAGAACTTGCCTCATCCTCACAAACTCCTCCAAACAGATCTAGAAGACAAACCAGATCAAATACTGATTGAGAAACCTAAGGAAAAAAAATAGTAGTCATGTTTCCAGCCTTTGTCACAGAGGGAGACAGTTGCAGGTCCGAAGACACTGAGAATGGGTTTTTGGCAAGAGTATGCAATGAGGAACAGTCCAGTCCAGGGAGAGGTTGTGCATCAAGGCAAGAAAGATCTAAGTCATACACCCATTTGAAGCTTACCTTACTGTGTAACATGAGGTGTCTAGTGTTCCCCATAGTTTTTGTCAATAGTCAATCATTCCTTTAATAGCTAGAGTCTTTGGGTTTGTAGAACACTAAGCTATTAAGTTCATTTTCTTCTGTATGTCATGTACCTAATCTTCTGTATGCTGTGTACCTAATCTGTTCCACTGATTGATCTCTTTATTTTTATAAAAAAACCCAAATTATTTATTAAACACTTCTCTGTAGTACAGTATGAGATCTAATGTCTGTTGACTCCCTTTCTTCTCACTTTTTTCCTTTTATTTTGACTAGAAATTGACCTTTTTTTTTTTTTTTTTTAAATTTTAAACCCTTAACTTCTGTGTATTGACTTATAGGTGGAAGAGTGGTAAGGGTAGGCAATGGGGGTCAAGTGACTTGCCCAGGGTCACACAGCTGGGAAGTGTCTGAGGCCGGATTTGAACCTAGGACCTCCAGTCTCTAGGCCTGGCTCTCAATCCACTGAGCTACCCAGCTGCCCCCTAGAAATTGACCTTTCGTTGTTCTAGATGATTTTCATTATTGTTTTTTTCCAGTTCTATAATGTAATTCTTTGATATTTTGATTGAGGTAGTGCTGAATAAATACAACAATTTATGTAATGTTTTATTATATTGTCTTGGCCTATCCATAATCAATGAATATTTCTCCATTTATTTGTTTGTCTCTGGTTCTATAAGCAATATTTTTCATCATATTCACATAGTTCTTTTGTGTAGCTAGATGGGTAGACTCAAATATTTCATGCATTCTGTAGTTATTTTAAATGGATTTTCTCTTCTTGTTGGGTTTTATTGGTATTATACAGAAATGTTGATGATTTATATAGATTTATTTTATGCCTTGTTTTTTGACAATATTAATTAAATTAATTTTTAGTTGATTCTCCAGAGTTCTGAAATATCATCTTCAAAATGATAATTTATGTTTATTGTTTGCCTGTAATTTCTCCTTCAATCTTTTTTTCTTCTTCTTTTATCACTGTGGATTGCATTTTTAGCGCTATGTCAAATAGAAATAGTGACAGTGGACATTCTTACTTTACCCTGATCTTATTGAAAAGCACTCTAATTAAATTTCTTAACATAAAATGTTGTACCTGGTTTTAGATTGGTGCTATTTGGCATATTGAGGAAGGTTCTTTTATTTCTATATAATCTGGTGTTTATTTTATTATTATTATTTTTAATAAAATAGGTGTTATATTTTGATATAATCATATGATTTTTGTTTTTCTTGTTATTAAAATAGTCAATTATGGTTATGTTTTTCCCAATATTAAACTAACTGCATTTCTGGCATAAATTAACTTGGTTGTAGTATATATGTAATGCATGTGCTATATTGCTGTAGCTTCTTTGCTAATATTTTATTTAAAATTTTTTGCATCAGTCTACATTAGAAATATTAGTCTATAATTTTCTTTCTCTTTTTTGATTCTCTCTGATCATATTTGTGTCATAGAAAGAATTTAGTAGGATTTCTTCTTTTGCTATTTTTTCAGTTTGTTTAATATTAGAATTGATTTTTTTCTTGAAAGTTCAGTAGGGTTTGCTTGTGAATCTACCTGGTCTTTTTTTTTCTTTTAAGAGTTTGTATATGGCTTGCTCAATCTCTTTTTCTCAGTTTGGCATATTTAAAATGACTTTTAATTGTTTTTAATTTTAGTTATTTTTTAATTATAAATATACATTTAATTCATATAAGTTATCAGTTTCATTAGTTATTATTAGACAAAATAGTTCCTAAAACACTTACAAGTTCTTATTCTCTTAATGCAAATTCTCTTTTTTAATTTTTGATAGTGATAATTTGGTTTTCTTCTTTCTTTTTAAAATCAAATTAGCTATCTGGCTAATTAATTTGCTTTTCATAATTTCCCCTTAAAAACAGATGTGACTTTAGTTGATTAAGTCAATGGCTTTTATATTAATTAATTTATTTTTTAAAACCCTTACTTTCTGTCTTAGAGTCAATACTGTATATTGGCTCCAAGGCAGAAGAGTGGTAAGGGCTAGGCAATGGGGGTTAAGTGACTTGCCCAGGGTCACACAGCTAGGAAGTGTCTGAGGCCAGATTTGAACCTAGGACCTTCCATCTCTAGTCCTGGCTCTCAGTCCACTGAGCTACCCCCAAGTTGATGGCTTTTAAATATCAATTTTATTAATCTCTTCCTTGATTTTAAGGATTTCTGTTTTGGTGTTCAACTTGGATTTTAAAAATTGCTTTGTTTTCAAAGATCCATGCCAAATTAATTGGTTTATTCTTTTTCTCTTTTGTTCATGAATATCTTTAGAGATATAAATATTTTTCTAAGGACTACTCTGGCTATACTCCCCAGATGTTGTTATGTTGTCTCTTTTTTGTCCTTGTCTTTGATATAACTGTCTATTATTTCTGTGATTTGTTCTTTGACACCAATTCTTTAGGATTGCTATTTAGTGTCTAGTTCATTTTTAATTCTCTCTTTAATGGTCTTTTACTTAATATAATTTTATTGCACTGTGTCAAGTAAAGAATATGTTTAATATTGCTTTTCTGCTTTTGTTTTTGAAGTTCTTAAATGGCCTATACAATATTTATAAAGCTTACAAGTGCCTTGAATAACTTAGACATAGTACCATTTAATAATAACCACAAGCAGTCTATATTTCTAACTTTTGTAAAATTCTATTCATGTCCTTAACTTTTTTTCTTGTTAGTTTTTTGGTTAGATTTGTCTAGCTCTTGGAAAAGTATATTGAGGTCTCCTACTATTATAGTTTTACTGTTTATTTCTCCCTATAATACTATTACCTTTTCTTTTAAATATTTGGAATCCATGACATTTGGTGCATATATTAAGTTTTAAAATGGATCCACTGTCTATGGTACCTTTTTCAGCAAAATGTAGTTTCCACGTATATCTCTTTTGTAAGAGTTAAATTTAGGTTTTATGCTAAATATGAGAGTTATAAAGTAATATTGTGGTCACCAATTTAAATATATTATAACTTAAGTCAAAATGACTTTTAGCAGCTTTATTTGCAAAGAGGTGGAAAGAGTGAAAGTGAAAGAATGTAGATTAAGAGACAGATTCTAATAAACCTACTAGCCCTTCTCCTGAGAAGCCAGGCTCAGCCCCAGCATTGCTTCCCTAAATCCCTTGTCCCCATGTGGATTTCCCAGTAATCCTCAGCCAGAGGTCCAGGTGGCATCTTCAGCTAGAGTTCCACTAATGCAGCCTCTTTCAAAGCCAAGGCAGGAATCTCAGCCACTCACTCCAAATGCCAGGAAGGGAATCCCCCTAGACCATGCTGATTTCTTCTTTTTATGCTCCTTTTTTTCCATGTCACTTCCTGTCACTTCCTGTCATTTTCTCTTCTTCACAGAAACCAATGGTAGTCTTTCAATTTGCCTAGCATTGCTCAAGGTGGGGGGTGGCATGGCAGTAGCCTTTGGAGGTATGAGCTTATTTTAGTAAATGACTGTGAACCTCATACTTAATGGTAAGTAAGGGTACTTTAAGTTCTTGATTTGATTAGCTAAAAATAGGTAAGAGGAGAGTTAATCCTATCTTCACACTTATAATTAAGTTTACTTAGTTGTTTCCCTCCTGAAATCATGATTTTTTAAAATACTTTTTTTTTTAAACTTTTGCTGAGGCATAACAGATTTTGTTCAAACTCCTTAATTTAACTCTTTTAGAGTCTTTATGTTTTAAAAGTGTTTCTGGTAAACAACATATTGTTGGAATCTTCATTCTAATCCATTTTTCTATCCTTTTACATATAATGGGTGAGTTCATTCCATTCACATCTGCAGTAATATTCATTAATTGTTTATTTCATTTTTTTCAAACCTTTTATACTTTTGCCCTTTTTACTCCCCACTCTCTTTTTAAAAAATTCTTAAGCATTCTTTCTTCTTTCTTTTCTCTTCCTTCCAAGCTTAGAGTTTGTTTTACTTATGACTAATTCCTCCCTGAATCCACACTCTCTCTTATCCTCCCCCTTCTCTCTGCTTATTACTTCCTGTTTCCCTGTTGAGCTAGATGTATTTACCTTTTTATGTTTCTTTTGATTCCTATGTTTATATTTCAAAATTTCTATTCAGCTCTATTCTTTTCATTAGGAATCCTTAGAAGTCCCCTATTTCGTTGAATACTCATTTCCTCCCTAACAGGATTATACTCATTTTTTCAGAGTAATTTGGCTATAAACTTATGGTCAAATTATTCTTGGTTATTTCTGGTATAGGTCTATAAAATTTGCCTTTTGAAATATCAGGTCACATACTCTCTCTCTCCTTTATAATATAGCTACTAAATCTTGTGTGACCCTTATTGTGGTTCATTTGTACTTAAAGCCTTTATTTCTGGCTTCTTTAAGTATTTTTCTTTGATCTGGAAGCTTGAATATTGGCAGCAAGATTCTTAGGAATTTTCATTTTGGAGATTTCTTTTAGGAAGTGAATGGTGGTTTCTTTTTATTTTCACTCTGCCTTCTTATACTAATATGTCTAAGGAATTTTCTTTTGTGATTTATTGAAATATGATTCCTAATTTTTTTTATTATAAAATTAAGATACTTCAGTGATTCCCAAATTATCTCCCCTTACTTTGTTTTCTAGTCAGTTGTTTTTTGATATATTTCACATTTTCTTCTATTTGGTAGTCTTTTTTGACTTTTTTTTTTTTAACATTTATTGTTGTTTCCACACTTCCATTTGATCCATTCTAATTTTTAAAGAGTCTGTTATTTGGATGAGATTTGGTACCTTTTATGGAACTCTGATAATTCTCTTTCCAAGTCTCCCTTCCAAAGGTTTAATTTCCTTTCCAGGTCTTCTCTCAGTCACTAATTTCATTTGTGATATTATCTTAAACTATTTCTTCATTTCTTCTAGGAATCCTAATTGATTTTGTGGGCAAACTGTATTTTCCTTTGAGGCTTTGCTTATAGGTGTTTTGGAGTTACAGTATTCTCTTTTGGGGTTATGTCTTGGGCATCCCTGTAATAACTCTTTATTGAGGTAGTTTGGTGTTTATATATGTATGTCTCTGTTTCTGTCTTTGTTTCTCTCTCCCTCCCTCCCTCTCTCCTCATTTTATGGTGTTGTGGCTCTAAGTAATCTTGCTGAAGCACTTTCCTTATGGGGATATCTGAGTCCTAGGTGTCTATTTCTTTATAGAAAATGTTTTCCTTGGAAGAAGGTACTTTCCTTCACGTGAAGACTCCAGGGACTGCTATAAAAGCCTTTAGGGAATGAAGCCATTTTTTTTTTTTTTTTGCCCCAGGAGTCCAAGATCTCTCCTCCTCTAGGATCACACTGAGGTATTTCTCCCACCAACATCGAGGTTCCCCTTTCTCTAGGGATCAGATTGAGTTGAATCCCTTTTCTTCCTAGGATTCTTTATTTTGCCCAGGATTTTGAAGTTGCCTCTCTTTTGGGGACAGAGTTGAGACCATCTTCTTTATTTTTTATTAATTTTTTGTTTATTGTATTTTATTAATTGAAAATTTTTATTTATTCAATTAATTTAGAATATTTTTCCATGGTTAGATGATTAATGTTCTTTTCCTCCTGTCTGATTCTCTCCCCCCACAAGAGCCAAAGCATGATTCCACTGGGTGAGACCATCTTCTTTAGATTGACAATGTTTTATCTCTTTTCTTCACTAGAGATCCCAGAAGCCCCTTCCCACAGGGATCTGAATCAGAATGCCTCTGACAAAGTTGCTGAGTTGTATGGTAGTTGGTGGTCAGGGTTGAGTCATGCAGTGGTGATTGGTAGTTGAACTGCACAGCTCCCTTCTCTGTCCCCTGTATGCTTTAAAGATTATCCTCTTTCAGGTATGGGTTGGATTGGATAATTATCGAAGTCCCTTCCAGTTCTGAAATTCTGTATAAACTACTGTGTGTAATAATGTAAGCAATGTTCCCATCTCAAGAAGCTGTCCTTTTCTACCGGGATGAGGGAAATGTATTTCACTTCCTGTTCTCAGAGACCAAGACTAGCCATTGCAATTAAACTAAATCCATTTGTCTGGCTGTTTTTCTACAAAACTCATTATGAAAGTAAATGAAATTCTTGGTTTTTTTCCCCTCTTAATAAAACCATAATAAGAATCTAAAATTAAAAGTGGACAAACAGGTTCTCTACTTTGAGAGAGAATGTTCTTTGCCATGAGACTCCTTATAACAATGCAATCACGGGTCGGGTCACTGTAACCACATCTTTCTTGCCATAATTTTTTAAAAATGTGATTAGTGGGGGCAGCTGGGTAGCTCAGTGGATTGAGAGCCAGGCCTAGAGATGGGAGGTCCTAGGTTCAAATCTGGCCTCAGACACTTCCCAGCTATGTGACCCTGGGCAAGTCACTTGACCCCCATTGCCCACCCTTACCACTCTTCCACCAAGGAGCCAATACACAGAAATTAAGGATTAAAAAAAAATGTGATTAGTTGGATGATTTTAAGGTTCCTTTATGCTCTGACATTCTATGTCAGAATGTTAGAAAGTCTCAGATTCCACTGGCTATATGAATACATAAAGAGGCATGCACACACACACACACACACACACACATTCATATCAGGAATGTGTTAAGCAATAGGAAGACAATAATGTTGACCCAGCCCTTGGCTTTTTTCCCTATGCTTTTCCCCTTCCATTTCTTTACTTGGAAAATCAAAAAGGATCTTAGAGTTGAGAAAACTAGAAGATCTCAGACTCAGAGACTATAGCAGTTTGTTGAGAGGGTATCTTCTAAGTTAATGCTGATTGGGTATAGTATAGCAATCAGATATTAAGCAGAAACATTGCTGAATTTCTAACTCTAAGTCAGAGTGAGGTTTCCAACAAAGACCTTTGCCACTGGTGAGCAGGAAGTGGAGGTTTAAAATAGGTTTGGAGGCTGTGTGCATTTTCCCCTTGGGGCTGTTTTTTTGTTTTAAATAACTTGGTTCTTGGGATGAGAGACTTAAAAAAAAGATCAAACCCATACCTTCTTTCTTAAATACTACGTATTTGTTCCAAGGCAGGAAAGCAGTAAGGATTTGGTAATGGGGGTTAAATGACTTACTCAGGGTCACACAGCTAGGAAGTATTTGAGGTCGGATTTGAACCCAGGACCTCTCATCTCCGAGTCTGGCTCTCAATCCACTGAGTCACCTACCTGTCCCACAATGAGGAACATTTTTTTGAAGAGAAAATGTCTACTAGAGGTCCGAAAGTTGAGATATGGGAGGAAAGGCTAAGGGTTTTCCCCCTAGCACTAGATCTCTGGGCTTTGAGTTAAAAGGGAAGTGGCAGAACTTATTATTATTCTTATGAAGAAAGGGATAGTGTCTCAACTGAGGACTTTAGCTGAATTTAGAAGCAGAAAAAAAATCCTACTCAGAGGATCTATGTTTGGTAATGACCTGCAGAGATGGCAGGACCAGTGAAGGACCATCAAACACCATCATGTGAGACCAACAAGAAGCCAGGACTGTCAAAGACTATGCACCATGTTTAATGTGCCCAATGGGGCCAACTCCTTGCCTAGTGGAGAATGGGAATTAGGGCTAACAGAAGCAGAATGAGTACATCCTGAGCTCTGCAATGGTTATTTTCCTTCTCAAAGCTGGGTTAAAGTGCTGAGTTAACAATATTTATTTGTGCCATCATCAGCCCTTGGGACTTGAACCCATCTGATATTTTTGTACTTGTATTAAACTTGTCCTGGCTGTGGGGAGGAGAGCCCTGGAGTCTCACCAAGACTAACAGCTCAGAGTCCTGCTCTGTAGATCCTTCTCCATGTAAACCCAAAGCCCTACAGTATTGGAAGCACAAGGTGCTTCTCTACACATATGCCCTGGCCACAGGCTTCCCATTCCGGTCACGAGCATTCCATGAGGGTGTATTCATTTACTTCACCCACAGTGTATGTATTTGTAAGAGAATGTGCCCTAGGCTTACGGGGAAATGTTTTATGACTACTTTCCTCACTGCTATTTTAGCAAATGCCTTTGATTTGAATTAATTGCATCCTCCGTTTGACTGGTAAAAGTAAACACATGGGTGGGAGTTTATGAGCTACAGTTTGGGATGGCTATAAACACACAGAGTTTGTAGAGCCTGGGGGAAGCTTGTTTGGGGGCATACATGTTGGTTAGGGGAAATTCCCAAGTGGCACAGAAACTTTTTATATTTATTTGCTGCTTGCATAAATCAGAGAAATTCTGCTTTTTAAAGTTACAACTCCATTTAATTTAAGTGTACTCCAAGATCCAAATTCCAGCCAACATCCACTGGCCTGACAGGTTGAGAAAGTGATCCCAATTTTCATAGATTCTCAGAGCCAGAAGTGACTTCAGGGTCCATCTTGTCCAACTCGTGCCAGAAGGAAGAAGAATCCCTTTTACAACTTCAGTTATTCAACAAACATTTATTAAGAGCCCACTAGTTGCTAGGCACTGGCGTTACAAAGAGAAAAAAGAAAACTGTTCTTGCCCCCAAGAAGCTTGCATTCTATTGGGGGAAATGACGTGTACCCAGACAAGTAAATACCACACAGATGAGGGGATAGAAAGTACCCACTAACATGAAAGGGGGGAGGCAGTACCTCAGTTGAGCCCAGCAGGAGCCCAGAGATTCCAAGAAGTGAAGGTGAGGAAGAGTACGTGCCAGACCAGGGAGAGCACAGGTAAGGAAGGTGGAAACCGGAATCTGGGGGAAAGCCGATATGCTAGTTTGACTGGAATTTAAAATACTTAAAAGGGAGTTCTGTGATATCAGCCTGGAGAGGTGGCTTGGATCCAGATTATTGAAGAACTCTGAATGGCAGGATCCCAATTACTGTATTTTAGCATATGGGTAATGGGGAGCCACTGAAGGCTTTTGATCAGGACAATGATGGTGCTAAAAGTGGTTTTTAGGAAGATTATTTCAGCATCTATGTGTATGTGGTGGATGGATTAGAGAGGGAAGGGACTAGAAGACAGGAGAACAATTGGGGAAGTGGCCATCTAGTTTTTGCTAGAAGATCTGTGATGGAACATTCCAATCTTTAAGGTGGCTCATTCTCCTTTGGAACACATCTGTTAAGGAAGATTTTTCTTTATACTACCAGCTGGTAAACATTTATTTTTTAAACGTTACCTTCTTTCTTAGAATCAATATTGTATCAATCCTAAGGCAGAAGAGTGGTAAGGGCTAGTCAATCAGGGTTAAATGACTTGCCCAGAGTCATACATAGCTAGGAAGTTCTGAGGTCAAATTTGAACCCAGGCCGTCCTGACTCTAGGCCTGGCATTCTATCCATCGTGCTACCTCATTGCTCTTTGATAAGCATTTATTAAGTACCGACTATGTTCAGGCACCAAATTAAATGCTAAGGATATAAAAAAAGATAGTTACTGCCCCAAAGGAGCTCATAATTTAATTACAGAGAAACTTGCCCCTCTGAAAGTCTCCTGCATAATGCTTAAAAGAAGTGAATATGTTTGGTCCAGATATTTCCATGAAGGCACCATCAACTTCATGGCCAAATGAGTAAGAGCCATTTCTTGATAATCTCCCTTTAGTTCTATTTGCATTCTTATTTGACTTATTTCCTATGAGAGTTTACATCTCTAATTAAAATGGAAGAGGAAAGCAATCTTGCTGATGGTGGTAGGCATTGGAGTACCAAACAAGAGAAGATGTTCAATCAAAATTGATGGAATATTTGTAGTTCAGGATAGAGGAGGGTGGTGAAAGTTTGAGGGAAGGGGAGACTAGACCATGAGGAGTCTGGGTCTGTCATGTTTCAAGGGTCCAGGAGCTGTGGGCATGGGGAGAATCTTTGACAAAGCTTTGCCTGGGGCTGTTGCTGGCATGTGAGTTCAGGCTGCAAAATGGCGGTGGGTGTAGAGCAAAGCTGAGAAGATAGAGCCCTTATGTTGATGCACGGGGACTACTGCTTGGGAGAAACCCTTTTCTTGGCCACCTCCAGGAGCCTCTGACCTGCTTGGTCTTTGGGTCCTACACAGAGGGTCTTGTCCTTGAAGAACATTCTGTGCTGGTTGTTCAAAAGCCAGGAGTAGAGGCCGTGTAGCTTCTCATCACAGTTCCAAGGATTTTCAGAGAGATCAAATCCATCCTTCATCTGATGCTGTGGCAGCCCCACTCTATCCAACAGCCCATCAGGGACCTGCGCCAGTGAGTTGTTGGACAGGTCAAGCATATCCAGCTCAGTCAGGTTGCTGAAGATGCTGGAAGGCAGGCTGTCTAACCTGTTTCCCTGGAGGAAAAGGTGACTTAGGTGTGGTGTGGTCGAGAAAGTGCCATCAGCCAGAGTCTGGAGGTGGTTGCCTTCCAAGTGAAGCCTTTCCAGGAGAGAGAGGCCCTGCAGCAGACTGGGGGGTAGCTCCAGCAGCATGTTATCAGATAGGTCCAGGGTCTGCAGGGTGGTAAGGTTGAGGAGCAGATCTGGGGGCAGTTTCTGGAGCTGGTTTTCAGACACATCCAGCCAATTCAAGGCCACCAGGCCCTCTAGCCAGTCCCCCTGGAGAGTGTCCAGTTTGTTTCCTTTAAGTACTAAGGAGTGGAGAGTTTCTGAGTTCCTGAAGAGTCCACTGGGTAGCCCAGACAGGTTGTTACCTGTCAGATCCAGCACCTCCAGGGCAGGGGTGGACATCAGGAGCCCAGGGCTCAAGCTGTCAATCCTGTTGCCAGCAAGGTGCAATTCTTTGAGGTTAGGAAGACCCCTGAGGGCATCACTTGAGAGCTTCGAGAGGGCAGTATATTCTACAGAGATGGAAATAGTATCCATGGGAAAGTTCTTGGGGAAGCTGTCCAGGGGACCACAGATGGCTGATGTGCCATTGACTGACAAGGTACATTTGCAGGCCTCTGGGCACTGGGGAACCCCTTGGCCAAAAGATGGGAACAGCAGAAGAAATAGCAGCAACTGCATGGGTAGACAGCTGCCCATGCCACAGGCAGTCAGGCTGTGGATACAAAGAGACGAATCACTGCTTAGAAGCTGTGCAACCTTTTCCAGATCACTTGAACCCTGGACCTTAGAGAGTGGGGATAAGGCAAGAGGGTAAACCAGACAATCACCTGAGATTCCTTATAGTTCAAAGAACTTCAGCAGTAACTTTCCAATAGATTTCTCCAAACAACTGTTCACACCTGCCTCAATTCTCTTCCTTTTGACAGCTCTTGCCATATCACTCCTCTGCTCAAAAATCTAACATTTGAGCCTTTTCAGCCTCATCTTACATGGTATGTTCTATGGTTTCTTCCAGAGGATCACAGGCTTTAGAATTAGAAGGGACCACAGAAAACATCTAGCCCCATGCCCAGACCCCACTTTATATATGAGGAAACAGGTCCAAGAAGGGGAGGGACTTGCCTAAGGGCAAGATCCAGAAGAGGTGGGGACTAGAATGGAGACCCTCTGCTTCCAAATCAAGAAATCTCTCCAGTACATAATTCCACTTCTGACATCCCATGTTCTGTGTTTTCCCTGTGTTCTGGGACCCTTTCCAACAGCAACATGGTATTTTGTAAAGCCCTTTCCAGTTCTCATGGTCTATGAATATACTGAATGAACTCAAGAGAGAGTACCGCCATGAGAAGCTCCTTCTTTCCTTCCTCCATTAGTCCCTTCCCAGGTTACTCATTGTCTCTCTAGTCCAAGTTGTGCTTCTACTGCTCCCTCCCAATATATAGCCCTTCTTACCCCTGTCCTAAGTGTCTTTGTTCACGTTCAACTCACTTCAGCCAAGATGTTGCCCCCATCTCCCCACCTTTCCCTTTCTCCCCAGCCATATTCTCCCAGAAGCACCCCTTTTTCCAGGAATTTCTCCCCGTTACTCTCCTCCCTAACTGCGTAGAGCTCTTAGAATTCACAGTATCAGAGCCGAAGATCATTTCATTCAAGCCCTTCATTTTACAGGAGAGGAAACTGAGATCTAAAAAATGGCAATGACTTGAAGTCATTCAGTTTAGAGAGTTGCACCAGGGGCTCCTGACTGATGGCCCTGGCCCTTACCATCTCCCTAAGAAGAAAGGCAGGCCCTAGAAATCCCCTTCTTCCCTTTCTCTTGCTCCCTTTCCCCCATTCCCAACATTCTTGATTAAGGTCTTCCTCCCACATCCACCCTTAATTGGGTCCCAGACCTGGTTTCTCTTGAGTGTGTCCGTTTGTGTGTGCTCTGCTTGTCTCTGCATGTGTAATTCTGCTTTGGGGTTTGTCTCTGCCTGCCTCTGTATGTGTCTGTGTTTCTATAGTTCCATGAGTGCGCTGGGAATGTTTATCCTTCTAGGTGCCCCTGTGGCCTTACCTTGGTCCAGGCTCTGAGTTAGAGGAGGATATAATGTCTGGTCAGCTACTGCTCACTGGCCCTTCTTTCTGGAGCCTTCCTGGAGTAGAGACTTTATATACAAAGGCAGGTGGGGCAGGAGGCAGGGACGGACACTCCTGTGGAATCCCTACCCCCCTGGCATGTTCCGGTTCAGGGCCTCTGTGGTTGCTTGCAAAATCACTGCCAGTTGAGGGGATGAAAGAGGGGAGGAGCCTTCCCAGAATAGCTCTCTCTCTCTTGGGGTTAACCAGCGAGACATTTCCTGGATCTCTTTGCCCCTAATTTTAAGGCCCTTGTGCCCTTTCCTCCCATCCTCTGCGAGGCTAGGAATCCAAATTTCAGGAACCTGGGGAAAGAGAAATGGAGTATGGTGGTGCAGAGAACTCTAGAACGTTGATCCTAGAAGCACCCATAGAACATAGAACTTCAGTTGATGGTGACTGTAGAACCTAGACTGTCAGAGCAGGGAAGGTTCTTAGAACATGGAGCTGGTGGGCTGGAGTGGGGGGGATGGTGGGGCTTGGACCAGAGAACACTAGAGCTTCAAGGGCTCTTAGAACTGAGAATGCCAGAGCAGGAATGGGAGAGCTGGCTGGGTGGAGAGAGAAAGCCCTTAGAACAGAGAATGTCAGTATTGGGAGGGCTCTTAGAATAAAGAATGACTCTAGGCAGGCAGCTTATCTTGCCCAAAACTCCTTATTTGTTACATGAAGCAACCGAGGCAGGGAAGTGACCTGCAAAGTTACACATCAGAATTCTTGGCAGAGCCAAAGTAGAACCTGGGTCAAGGCTGTGGGTTCAGGTTTTTTTCCCGTTCTTTACTTTGGAATCTGCCCCATGGAATTTCATCATTGCCATGGGGGCCAGAGCTGTTGGCAGAGAAATCGCTGCTTCCTGGTCTCTGTTCCAGGAGACGTAGATGGGCACCCCCTTTCCTATCCCTGAAGCCCTTTAGGACTCTTTCTATCCAGGCATCTATTTATCCACATTCTTCCCAGCATCCCTCATACTCCTGTGAGCAGTCAGATAGAGATACAGTGAAAAGAACTCTGGTTTAGAGTCAGGAGAGCTGAGAACTGGTCCTAGTTCTATTTTGTAAAAAATCCTTATCTTCCATCTTAGAATCAATACTGTGTAAAAGTTCCAAGGCAGAAGAGCAGGAAGGTCTAGGCAATGGGGGTTAAGTGACTTGCCCAGGGTTCCACAGCTAGGAAGTGTCTGAGGTCAGATTTGAACCCAAGAGCTCCTGTCTCTAGGCCTGGCTCTCCACCCAGCTGCCCTTGGTCCTACTTTTATTACTGACTCAGTAAGCAAGTCACTTTCTTCTCTGGGCCTATTTCCCCATTTGGAAAATGAGGCTGTTTGGCTTCAATATCCTCTAGGTTTCCTTCCAACCTCCTGACATTTGGGGATTAAATCCTCCTCATCCACTATTGAGGGAAGCCAACACGATTTTGCATTTTGCAAATGAGATCCTGAGCAAGAGAGGAAGCCTGTGGTTAGTCTCTGTCCTAGGTTACAATTTTGCTCCTTCTCTCTGATTGTCCCATAAGAATGACACTGGGCTGCCCAGCCCTCTCTTCCAATGGGCTCAGTGATCATGATGCCCAGCTTCCAGAATGCCAGTTTCATGGCCTTCTTCAGTCTCATAAACTCAGGGACTTACACATACGGATGTGGAAACATTGGGCAGCACGCATGCACAGAGAGACAGACAGAAACACACACCCAGGCAGCCCGTTGTATTTCAGAGAGAATGAGAGTATTAGAAGACCTGCAGTTGTGTCCCATCCCTGCCAGATCTCTGGGTGACTTTGTGACCTGCCCTCTGAGGGACTCAATTTCCCCATCTGTACAATGGGAGTTGGAGTTGATGGGCTAAAGAGGCCCTTCCAGATCAAACTTTATTTATTCCAAAGTTCCTCCTTTGACATTCCACATACCAAGGTCTGCTCTAGCTCGGAAATTCCATGCTCCAAATTCCACTCTAGTTTTGATGTTCCATGTTCCAAGGACTTTTCCAACTCTGACATTCCATGTCCCAAGGTCCCCTCTAGCACAGACATTCCATGCTCCAAATTCCACTCTAGTTTTGATGTTCCATGTTCCAAGGTCCCCTCTAGCTGAGACACTGTTCTGAGGTCCCTTCTAGCTCAGACATCCCATGTTCCAAGGTTCCCTCTAGTTCCAAGGACTTTTCCAGCTCTGACATTCAGTGTTCCAAGGTCTGCTCTAGCTCAGACATTCCATGTTCCAAATTCCTCTCTAGCTTAAACATTCAATGTTCCAAGGTCCCCTCTACCTCAGACAGTCTATGTTCCAATGTCCCTTCTAGTTCTGATACTCCATGTTCCAAGGTCCCCTTTAGCTTAGACATTCCCATGTTCTTAATTCCCCTCTGGTTGACATTTCATATTCTAAAGACCATTCCAGCTCTGACATTCTATATTTTAAGGTCTCCTTTAGCTATGACATTCTGCATTCAATCAACCAGTGTTTATTGAGTGCCTACTATATGCAGACAAAAAGGAAAGAGTCCCTGCCCTCAAGGAGCTTACATTCTACAGAAGATAACATGTACAACATATATACATATAAATACAAAGTAAATAAATACAAAATGTGTTTTGACCAGACGTGATCATTGGTGTGAGGAAGCTCCTGGTGAGGAACTTCCTCTACCAATACAGAAAAGGAAAGAATGTTGACTTTGGAGTCAGAGAACCTGGATTCAAAGCCCACCTCTGATACTTCCTACATGTGTGACCTTGGATAGATTGATTTCCCTAGGCTTCAGTTTCCCAATGTATTAAATGAGAGATTTGGACTAGTTGGCCTTCAAGTTCCCTTCCAGCCCTAAATCTATGGATTCTATGAAATGTATGCAAACCCAACCCAAGGTAACATGGGAGAAGAAGGAGGCCTTAGCCACTGGAAGGAGAGGAATAAGGGGTCTCCTGTTGGAATTAGCATTTGAGCTGAACTTTAGAGGAAACTAGGCATCTTGAGAGGCTGCAGTGAAGATGGAGGGCATTCCAGTCAGGGAGCACAGCTTGTGCAAAGGCCCAAAGAGCAGAGATGGAGCTTCATTTGTGAGGAGACCTCTCATAAGTTTGATTGTATCATGAAGAAGGGGGGGGGGCGGGGAGGTTAGAGCCAAGTAATGAAGGGATCTAAATTCCAGGAGTTTAAAGGCCTTTCAGATCTGACATTCTGTTTTAAGACTCTTCCTAATTTGAGCAGCCTATGATTTAAGGTCCCTTCCAGCTGTGACATTCCATGATATAAGGTCTTTCCCAGTTGTGACATAAGGTCTTTCCCAGCTGTGACATTCCATGGCATAAGGTTCCTTCCAGCTGTGACATTCCATGAAATAAGGACCTTCTCTGCTATGAAATTGCATCACACAGGGTCTTCCCAGGCTCTGACATTCCATGACATAAGGACACTCCCATACCATGATATTGCATGACATAAAGTCTTTCCCAGCTGTGATATTCCATGAAATAAGGTCCCTTCCAGATGTGGCACTCCATGACATAAGTACACTCCCAGCTGTGACATTCCATGACATGAGGTACTTACCAGCTATAACATTCCATGACATAAGGTCCCTTCCAGCTGTGACATTCCATGACATAATTTCCCTTCCAGCTGTGGCATTCTATGACATAAGGACACTCCGAGCTGTGGCATTCCGTGACATAGGGTCTTCCACAGTGGTGACATTCCATGACATAAGGTCCTTCCCAGCTGTAACATTTCATGACATAAGGACATTCCATGATATAAGGACCTTCCCAGCTGTGACATAAGGTCTTTCCCAGCTGTGACATTCCATGATATAAGGACACTCCCATATGGTGATATTCCATGACATGAGGTCCTTCCCAGCTCTGATATTCCATGACATAAGGTCCTTCTGAGCTGTGACATTCTTTGGCATAAGTTCCCTTCCAGCTGTGACATTCCATGACATAAGGTCCCTTCCAGCTGTGACATTCCATCAAATAAGGACCTTCCCAACTGTGACATAAAGTCCTTCTCAGCTATGACATTCCATGTCATAAGGCCCTTCCCAACTGTGACATTTCATGACATAAAGACACTTCCAGCTGTGGCATTCCATGAAATAAGGACCTTCCCAACTGTGACATAAAGTCCTTCTCAGCTATGACACTCCATGTCATAAGGTCCCTTCCAGCTGTGGCATTCCATGAAATAAGGACCTTCCCAACTGTGACATAAAGTCTTTCCCAGCTATGACATTCCATGACATAAAGTCCTTTCCAGCTGTGACTTTCCATAAGGACCTTCCCAGCTGTGACATTCCATGACATAAGGTCTTTCCTAGCTAGGGCATTGAATGACATGAGTCCCTTCCAGCTGTGACATCCCATGCCATAAGGGCTTTCCCAGCTGTGACATTCCATGACATAAGGACACTCACAGCTATGGATTCCATGACATAAGGACCTTCCCAGCTGGGACATAAGGTCTTTCCCAGCTGTGATATTCCATGATATAAGGACTTTCCCAGATGTGACATTCCATGACATAAGGACACTCTCATACTGTGACATTCCATGAAATAAAGTTCTTCCCAGCTGTAACATCCCATGCCATAAGGTCTTTCCCAACTGTGACATTTCATGAGGTGTTCCCAGTTCTGATATTCCATGACATAAGGTCTTTCCCAGGTGTGATAATCCTTCACAGCTATGAGATACCATGACATAAGATCACTTTTAGCTATGGCATTCCATGCCATAAGGACCTTCCCAGCTGACATAAGATGACATAAGGAGCTTCTCAGCTATGATATTCCATGACATAAGGATACTGCCATACTGTGATATTCCATGATGTAAGGTCATTCCCAGCTGTGATATTCCATGACATAAGGAGCTTCCCAGCTGTAACATTGCATGACATAAGGTCCCTTCCAGCGGTAACATTCCATGACAAAAGGACACTCCCATGCTGTGATATTCCATGACGTAAGGTCCTTCCCAGCTCTGATATTCCATAACATAAGATCCTTCAGAGCTCCGATATTCCATGACGTAAGGTCATTCCCAGCTGTAACATTCCATGACATAAGGATACTCCCATACTGTGATATTCTATGACATAAGGTCACTGCCAACTGTGATATTCCATGATGTAAGGTCATTCCCAGCTGTGACATTCCATGACATAAGGTCCCTTGCAGCGGTAACATTCCATGACATAAGGTGCCTTCCCAGCTCTGACATTCCATAACGTCAGGTCATTCCCAGCTGTAACCTTTCATGACATAAGGACACTCCCATACTGTGATATTCTATGACAAAAGGTCCTTCACAGCTCTGACATTCCATGACATAAGGTCTTTCCCAGCTGTGACATTTCATGAGGTCTTCCCTGCTCTGATATTCCATGACATAAAGTCTTTCCCAGGCATGATAATCTATGACATCAGGTCTTTCTCAGCTGTGAGATTCCATGACATAAGATCATTTTTAGCTATGGCATTCCATGCCATAAGGACCTTCCCAGCTGACATAAGATGACATAAAGAGCTTCTTGGCTATGATATTTCATGACATAAGGACACTCTCATACTGTGACATTCCATTACATAAGGATACTCCCATATTGTGATATTCCATGACGTAAGGTCCTTCCCAGATCTGACATTTCATGACATCGTCATTCCCAGCTGTAACATTCCATGACATAAGGACACTCGCATATTGTGATATTCTATGACATAAGTCCCTTCCCAGCTCTGACATTCCATGACATAATGTCATTCCCAGCTGTGGTATTCCGTGACATAAGGAGCTTCCTAGCTCTGACATTCCATAACACAAGGTCCCCTGCAGCTGTACCTTTCCATGACATAAGGACACTTCCATATTGTGATATTCCATGACATAATGTGGTTCCCAGCTCTGATATTCCATGACATAAGGTCCTTCCCAGATCTGATATTCCATGACATAAGTCCCTTCCCAGCTGTGATATTCAATGACATAAAGTCCTTCTGAGCTGTGACATTCTATGGCATAAGGTCTTTCCTAACTATAGCATTGCATGACACGAGTCCCTTCCAGCTGTGACATTCCGTGACATAAGGTGCCTTCCAGCTGTGATATTCCATGACATAAGGTCCTTCCCAGCTGTGGTATTCCATGACATAAGGAGCTTCCCAGCTGTGACATTCCATGACATAAGTACACTCCCATATTGTGATATTCTATGATGTAAGGTTCTTCCCAGCTGTGGTATTCCATGATGTAAGGTGATTCCCATCTATGATATTCCATGACATAAGGAGCTTCCCAGCTGTGATATTCCATGACATAAGATCACTTTTAGCTATGGCATTCCATGCCATAAGGATCTTCCCAGCTGACATAAGATGACATAAGGAGCTTCTCAGCTATGATATTCCATAACATAAGGACACTCTCATACTGTGACATTCCATTACATAAGGATACTCCCATATTGTGATATTACATGACGTAAGGTCCTTCCCAGCTGTGACATTCCATGACATCAGGTCATTCCCAGCTGTAACATTCCATGACATAAGGACACTCCCATACTGTGATATTCTATGACATAAGGTCATTCCCAGCTGTGATATTCCATGAGATAAAGTCCTTCCCAGCTCTGACATTCCATGACATAAGATCCCTTGCAGCTGTACCTTTCCATGACATAAGGACACTTCCATACTGTGATATGCCATGACATAATGTCCTTCCCAGATCTGGTATTCCATGACATAAGTCCCTTCCCAGCTCTGATATTCAATGACATAAAATCCTTCTGAGCTGTGACATTCTATGGCATATGGTCTTTCATAACTATAGCATTGCATGACATGAATCCCTTCCAGCTCTGACATTCCATGACGTCAGGTCCTTCTCAGCTCTGACATTCCATGACGTCAGGTCATTCCCAGCTATCACATTCCATGACATAAGGACACTCCCATATGGTCATATTCTATGACATAAGGTCCTTCCCAGCTGTGACATTCCAAGACAGAAGGTCCTTCTCAGCTCTGATATTCCATGACATAAGCTCATTCCCAGCTGTGATATTCCATGACAGAAGGGCCTTCCCAGCTCTGACATTCCATGACGTCAGGTCATTCCCAGCTGTAAAATTCGATGACATAAGGGCACACTCATAATGTGATATTCTATGACATAAGGTCCTTCCCATCTCTGATATTCCATGACGTAAAGTAATTCCCAGTTGTGATATTCCATGACATAAGGTACCTTCCCATCTCTGATATTCCTTGATATAAGGAACTTCCCAGCTGTAATATTCCATGACATAAGATCACTTTTACCTATGGCATTCCATGCCATAAGGACCTTCTCAGCTGACATAAGATGACATAAGGAGCTTCTCAGCTATGATATTCCATAACATAAGGACACTCTCATACTGTGACATTCCATTACATAAGGACACTCCCATATGGTGATATTACATGACGTCAGGTCATTCCCAACTGTAACATTCCATGACATAAGGACACTCCCATACTGTGATATTCTATGACATAAGATCCTTCCCAGCTCTAATATTCCATGATGTAAGGACATTCCCAGCTATGGTATTCCATGACATAAGTCCCTTCCCAGCTCTGACATTCCATGACATAAGGTGCCTTCCAGCTGTAACATGACGTAAGTTCAATCCCAGCTCTGATATTCCATGATGTAATGTCATTCCCAGCTGTGATATTTCATGACATAAGGTCCTTCCCAGCTTTGATATTCCATGATGTCAGGTCATTACCAGCTGTAACATTCCATGACATAAGGACACTCCCATCCTGTGATATTCTATGACATAAGGTCCTTCCCAGCTGTGATATTCCATGATGTAACATCCTTCCCAGCTCTTATATTCCATGGTGTAAGGTCATTCCCAGCTATGATATTCCATGACATAAATCCCTTCCCAGTTCTGACATTCCATGACATAAGGTGTTTCCTAGCTATGGCATTGCATGAGGTCTTCCCAGCTCTGATATGCCATGATGTAAGGTCATTCCCAGCTGTGATATTCCATGAGATAAGGTCCTTCCCAGCTCTGACATTCCATGACATAAGGTCCCTTGCAGCTGTACCTTTCCATGACATAAGGACACTCCCATACTGTGATATTCCATGACATAAAGTCCTTCTGAGCTGTGCCATTCTATGGCGTAAGTTCTTTCCTAACTATAGCATTGCATGACATGAATCCTTTCCAGCTGTGATATGCCATGACATCAGGAGCTTCCCAGCTCTGATATCCCATGATGTAAGGTCATTGATAGCTGTGACATTTCATGACATTAGGTCCTTCCCAGCTCTGATATTCCATGACGGAAGGTCATTACCAGCTTTGTTATTCCGAGACATAAGGAGCTTCCCAACTATGACATTCTATGACATAAGATGCCTTCCAGCTGTAACATGACATAAGGTCATTCCCAGCTCTGATATTCCATGATGTAATGTCATTCCTAGCTGTGGTATTTCATGAGATAAGGTCCTTCCCAGCTTTGATATTTCATGACATCAGTTCATTCCCAGCTGTAACATTCCATGACATAAGGAC
Source organism: Gracilinanus agilis (assembly GCF_016433145.1). Taxonomy (NCBI): domain Eukaryota; kingdom Metazoa; phylum Chordata; class Mammalia; order Didelphimorphia; family Didelphidae; genus Gracilinanus; species Gracilinanus agilis. Next base: position 716,487,552 of record NC_058130.1, on the reverse strand, counting down.
ACTCCCAAACTGTGATATTCTATGACATAAGGTCCTTCTCAGCTCTGACATTCCATGACGTCAGGTCATTCCCAGCTTTAACATTTGATGACATAAGGACACTCCCATACAGTGATATTCTATGACATAAGGTCCTTCCCATCTGTGATATTCCATGACATAAGGTCCTTCCCAGTTGTGATATTCCATGACGTAAGGTCATGCCCAGCAATGATATTCCATGACATAAGGTCCTTCCCAGGTCTTATATTCCATGATGTAAGGTTATTACCAGCTATGATATTCCATGACATAAGTCCCTTCCCAGCTCTGACATTCCACGACATAAGGTCTTTTCCTAGCTATGGCATTGCATGAGGTCTTCCCAGGTCTTATATTCCATGACATAAGGTCATTTCCAGCTGTGATATTCCATGAGATAAGGTCCTTCCCAGCTCTGACATTCCATGACATAAGGTCCCTTGCAGCTGTACCTTTCCATGACATAAGGACACTCCCAAAATGTGATATTCCCTGAGATAAGGTCCTTCCCAGCTCTGATATTCCATGATGTAAGGTCATTTCCAGCTGTGACATTCCCTGAGATAAGGTCCTTCCCAGCTCTGAAATTCCATGACATAAGGTCCCTTGCAGCTGTACCTTTCCATGACATAAGGACACTCCCAAACTGTGATATTCCATGACATAATGTCCTTCCCAGCTCTGATATTCCATGACATAAGGTCCTTCCCAGATCTGATATTCCAAGACATAAGTCCCTTCCCAGCTGTGATATTCAATAACATAAAGTCATTCTGAGCTGTGACATTCTATGGCATAAGTTCTTTCCTAACTATAGCATTGCATGACATGAGTCCTTTCCAGCTGTGACATTCCATGTCATAAAGTGCCTAGCAGCTGTGACATTCCATGACATAAATATACTCCCATACGGTGATATTCCATGACATAAGGTCCTTCCCAGCTGTGATATTTCATGACATAAGGTCCTTCCCAGCTCTGTTATTCCTTGAAATAAGGTCATTTCCAGCTTTGATATTCCATGAGATAAGGTCCTTCCCAGCTCTGATATTCCATGACATAATATCATTCCCAGCTGTGGTATTCCATGACATAAGGAGCTTCCCCCGCTGTGACATTCCATGACATAAGGACACTCCCATACTGTGATATTCTATGATGTAAGGTCCTTCCCAGCTGTGGTATTCCATGACATAAGGTGATTCCTATCTATGATATTCCATGATATAAGGTCCTTCCCAACTGTGATATTCCATGATGTAAGGTCATTCCCAGCTCTGATATTCCATGATGTAATGTCATTCCCTGCTGTGATATTTCATGACATAAAAGCCTTCCCAGCTCTGACTTTCCATGTCGTAAAGTCATTCCCAGCTGTAACATTCCATGACATAAGGACACTCCCATACTGTGATATTCCATGACATAAGGTCATTTCCAGCTGTGATATTCTATGACATAAGGTCCCTCCCAGCTCTGATATTCCATGACATAAGGTCCTTTGCATCTGTACCTTTCCATGACATAAGGAAACTCCCAAACTGTGATATTCCATGACATAATGTCCTTCCCAGCTCTGATATTCCATGATATAAGGTCCTTCTGAGCTCTGATATTCCATGACATAAAGTCCTTCTGAGCAGTGACATTCTATGGTATAAGGTCTTTCCTAACTATAGCATTGCATGACATGAGTACCTTCCAGTTGTGACATTCCCTGACATAAAGGTGCCTTCCAGCTGTGACATTCCATGACATAAGGATACTCCCATATGGTGATATTCCATGACATAAGTCCTTCCCAGCTCTGACATTCCATGCTGTCAAGTCATTCCCACCTATAACATTTCTTGACATAAGGACACTCCCATACTGTCATATTCTATGACATAAGTTCCTTCCCAGCTGTGATATTCCATGATATAAGCACCTTCCCAGCTCTTTTATTCCATGAAGTAAGGTCATTCCCAGATATGATACTCCATGACATAAATCCCTTCCCAGCTCTGACATTCCATGACATAAGGTCTTTCCTAGCTATGGGATTGCATGAGGTCTTCCCAGCTCTGATATTCCATGACGTAAGGTCATTCCCAGCTTTGATATTCCATGAGATAAGGTTCTTCCCAGTTCTTATATTCCATGACATAATGTCATTCCCAGCTGTGGTATTCCATGACATAAGGAGCTTCCCCCGCTGTGACATTCCATGACATAAGGACACTTCCATACTGTGATATTTATGATGGAAGGTCCTTCCCAGCTCTGATATTCCATGACATAAGGTGATTCCCATCTATGATATTCCATGACATAAGGTCCTTCCCAACTGCGATATTCCATGATGTAAGGTCATTCCCAGCTCTGATATTCCATGAGGTAAGTCATTCCCTGCTGTGATATTTCATGACATAAGAGCCTTCCCAGCTCTGACCTTCCATGACATAAGGTCATTCCCAGCTGTAACATTCCATGACATAAGGACACTCCCATACTGTGATATTCTATGACATAAGGTCCCTCCCTGCTGTGATATTCCATGACATAAGGACCTTTGCAGCTGTAACATTCCATGACATAAGAATACTCCCATACTGTGATATTCCATGACATAAGGAGCTTCCCAGCTGTGACATTCCATGACATAAGGTCATTCCCAGTGGTGATATTTATTGACATAAGTTCATTCCCAGCTCTGATATTCCATTGTGTCAGGTTATTCCCAGCTGTAACATTCCATGTCATAATGTCCTTCTCAGTTGTGATATTCCAGGACATAAGGTCCTTTTGAGCTGTGATATTCTATGGCATAAGGTTTTTCCTAACTATAGCATTGCATGACATGAGTCCCTTCCAGCTGTGACATTCCATGACTTAAAGTGTCTTCCAGCTGTAACACTGGATGACATAAGGACACTCCCATACTGTGATATTCTATGACATAAGGTCCTTCCCAGCTGTGGTATTCCATTACATAAGGTCTTTCCCAGATCTGATATCCCATGACGTAAGGTCATTGACAGCTGTGACATTCCATGACATAAGGTCCTTCTGAACTCTGATATTTTATTACGTAAGGTCATTCCCAGCTTTGATATTCCATGACATAAGGTCCTTCCCAGCTCTGATATTACATGACGTAAGGTCATTTCTAACTGTAAGATTCTTTGACATAAGGACACTCACATACTGTGATATTCTATGACATAAGGCCCTTACCAGCTGTGATATTCCATGATATAAGTTCTTTCCCAGCTGTGATATTCCATGACATAAGGTCATTCCCAGCTGTGACATTCCATGACATAAGGACACACTCATAATGTGATATTCTATGACATAAGGTCCTTCCCAGCTTTGATATTCCATTACGTAAGGTCATTCCCAGCTGTAGGATTCCTTGACATAAGGACACTCCCATACTGTGATATTCTATGACATAAGGTCCTTCCCAGCTCTGATATTCCATGATGTAAGGTCATTCCCAGCTGTGATATTCCATGACATAAGGACACTCCAATACTGTGATATTCTATGCCATAAGGTCCTTCCCAGCTCTGATATTCCATGACAAAAGGTCCTTCCTATCTGTGATATTCCGTGACATAAGTTCCTTCCAAGCTGTGATATTCCATGACATAAGGTCCTTCCCATGTGTGATATTCCATGACGTAAGGTCAATCCCAGCTGTGATATTCCGTGACATAAGGTCCTTCCAAGCTGTGATATTCCATGACAAAAGGTCCTTCCCAGCTCTGATATTCCATGACATAAGGAGCTTCCCAGCTCTGACATTCCATGACCTAAGGACACTCACATACTGTGACATTCTAATACATAACATCCTTCCCAGCTGTGATATTCCATGACATAAGGTCCTTCTGAACTCTGATATTTCATTACGTAAGGTCATTCCCAGCTTTGATATTCCATGACATTAGGTCCTTCCCAGCTGTGATATTCTATGACATAAGTTCCTTCCTAGCTCTGATATTCCATGACATGAGGTCCTTCCTAGCTCTGATATTCCAAGACATAAGGAACTTCCCAGCTGTGACATTCCATGACATAAGTTCCCTTCCAGCTGTAACATTCCATTACATAAGGACACTCCCATACCATGATATTCTATGACATAAGGCCCTCACAGCTGTGGTATTCCATGATATAAGGTCCTTCCCAGCTCTGATATTCAGTGACGTAAGGTCATTCCCATACTGTGATGTTCTATGATGTAAGGTCATTCCCAGCTCTGATATTGCATGATGTAACGTCATTCCCAGCTGTGATATTCCATGACATAAGGTCTTTCACAACCATGATATTTCATGACGTAAGGTCATTCCCAGCTCTGATATTCCTTGATGTAACGTCATCCCCAGCTGTGATATTCTATGATATAAGGTCCCTCCCAGCTATGACATTCCATGACATAAGGACACTTCCATACTGTGATATTTATGATGGAAGGTCCTTCCCAGCTGTGGTATTCCATGACATAAAGTGATTCCCATCTATGATATTCCATGGCATAAGGTCCTTTCCGGCTGTGATATTCCATGTTGTAATGTCATTCCCAGCTGTGACATTCCATGACATAAGGTCCCTTACAGCTGTGATACTTCATGACATAAGGACACTGCCATACTGTGATATTCCATGACATAATGTCCTTCCCTGCTCTAATATTCCATGACATAAGGTACTTCCCACCTGATATTCCATGACATAAGGTTCTTTCCACCTGTGATATTCCATGACATAAGGTCCTTACCAGCTGTGATATTCCATTACATAACGAGCTTCTGAGCTGTGACATTCCATGACATAAGGTGCCTTCCAGCTGTAACATTCCATGACATAAGGACACTCCCATACTGTGATATTCTATGACTTAAGGTCCTTCCCATCTGTGGTATTCCATGACTTATGGTCCTTCCCAGCTCTGATATTCCATGACATGAGGTCATTCCCAGTTTTGAAATTCCATGACATAAGGTCCTCCCCAGCTCTGATATTCTATGACATAAGGAGCTTCCCAGCTTTGACATTCCATGACATAAGGTGCCTTCCAGCTGTAACATTCCATTTCATAAGGACACTCCCATACTGTGATATTCTATGACTTAAGGTCCTTCCCATCTGTGGTATTCCATGACTTATGGTCCTTTCCAGCTCTGATATTCAATGACATAAGGTCCCTTACAGCTGTGATATTCCATGACGTAATATCATTCCAAGCTGTGATATTCCATGACATAAGGTCCTTCCCAGTTCTGATATTCCATGACATAAGGAGCTTCCCAGCTTTGACATTCCATGACATAAGGTCCCTTCCAGCTGTAGCATTCCATGACATAAGGACACTTCCATACTGTGATATTCTATGATATAATGTCCTTCCCTGCTCTGATATTCCATGACATAAGGTCCTTCCCAGCTGTGATATTCCATGACATAAGGAGCTTCTGAGCTGTGACATTCCATGACATAAGGTGCCTTCCAGGTGTAACACAGTGACATAAGGACACTCCCATACTGTGATATTCTATGACTTAAGTTCCTTCCCTGCTGTGGTATTCCATGACTTAGGGTCCTTCCCATCTCTGATATTCAATGACGTAATGTCATTCCAAGCTGTGATATTCCATGACATAAGGTCCTTCCTATCTCTGATATTCCATGACATAAGGTCATTCCCAGTTGTGAAATTCCATGATATAAGGTCCTTCCCAGTTCTGATATTCCATAACATAAGGTCCTTCTCAGCTCTGATATTCCATGACATAAGGTCATTCCCAGCTCTGATATTCAATGACATGAGGTCCTTCCCAGCTGTGATATTCCATGACGTAAGGTCCTTCCCAGTTGTGATATTCATTGAGATAAGTTTCTTCCCAGCTCTGATATTCCATGACGTAATGTCATTCCCAGATGTGGTATTCCGTGACATAAGGTTCTTCCCAGCTGTGATATTCCATGATATGAGGTCTTTCCCAGCTGTGACATTCCATGACTTAAGGCCTTTCCCAACCATAACATTCCATGACATAAGGACCTTCCCAGCTGTTATTCTATGACATAAGGTCCTTTTGAGCTCTGACATTGAGGTCTTTCCTAGCTATGGCATTACATCACATGAGTCTCTTCCAGCTGTGACATCCCATGCCTTAAGGTCTTTCCCAGCTGTGACATTCCATGCAATAAGTACCCTTCCAGCTGTGACATAAGATGACATAAGAACCTTCCCAGCTATTATATTCCATTACATAAAGTCCTTCCCCGCTGACATTCCATGAAATATGGACACTCCCATACTGACATTCCATGACATAAGGTCCTTCCCAGCTGTGACATTCCATGACATAAGGCCTTTCCCAACCATAACATTCTATGACATAAGGACTTTCCCCGCTGTGATAGTCTATGACATAAGGTCCTTTTGAGCTGTGACATTCTACGACATTAGGTCTTTCCTAGCTATGGCATTACATGACACGATTCCCTTCCAGCTTGTGACATCCCATGCCATAAGGTCTTTCCCAGCTGTGATAATCTATGACATATGATCACTTTCAGTTATGGCATTCCATGACATAAGGACCTTCCCAGCTATGATATTCCATGACATAAAGTCCTTCCCAGCTGACATTCCATGACATAATGACACTCCCATACTGTGACATTCCATGATGTAAGGTCTTTCCCAGGTGTGATATTCCATGATATAAAGTCCCTCCCAGCTGTGACATGAAATAAGGGCCTTCTCAGCTGTTTTATTGCATGACATAGTGTTTTCCCCAGCAGTGACTATCCATAACATAAATCCCTTCTAGCTATTTCATTCCATGACACAAGGCCCTTCCCAGCTGTGATATTCCATGACATATGGACCTTCCCAACTCTGGCATTCGTACATTCCATCCACCCTCATCCTCTAGTTCCAAGTTCTCACAGGGGTAGAAGACAAGAATGGTGCCTTAAGCCTTCCAGATACCCCAGGATGTGAGCCCATGTGGCTCAGTTGCAGTGCCCCAGGGCTCAGGCACCAACTCCCCTTGTACTACTGCTGCTGCTGTTAAATAATCTTACATTTCTAGAACATTTTCCCAATTTTGAACTGATTTCTATTCCACCACTCTGTGAGGTAGGTAGTTTGAGTATTTGTATCCCCATTTCACTGGTGAGGAAACTGAGGCCCAGAGGTGACTTGACCAAGATCACACAAATCCTGGGTGCACACCCAGGGCCTCCCACTCACACAGCTCCTTCCCAGAGTGGGCCTCCAGCCACAAACCCACAGCCCTGGGATCCACCACATCAGCCAGCCAAGGCGGATGAGAGCTAAAGACAGGGCCCAAGCAGTGGGTGTTGTAAACAGAGTTTTATTTGGGGGTGGGGGGAGAGGGCTAATTTCCAGAGTTAATACAGAGCACAGCTGTTGCATGCATGACCTGTAGGTCAAAGGTGGAAGGTCACAGGTCACGAGAGGATGGGAGGTGTTGGGGACCCTCTCCCCGCCCCGGGGCCCTATTTACAGGGGCGCATGGCGATGGGCCCTGACCCCCCCAGGACCCTCTCCCCTGAGCCACACCAAACCCGAGCCCTTTAGGCAGCAATGGCTGCAGCGTCTGGAGCATGGAGTGAGGGATTGGGGGGGTGAGGTGGGGAGGCTGGGTTGGCATCCCACCTCAGAACTGCTCCTCTGCCACATCCGAGCCCCGTGGAGCCTGGATCTCCTGCTAGAAACCTCCCCAGATGGGTCCCGGCAGCCTGGATCTGCACCCCCTTGTCTGAGACAGACCCATGACCCCAACATTCCAGCAGCAGCCCCTGTGGACAGGCACACCCTCTCCCACTGTCCCCTTCCTCCAAAATGGACACGGGCATGCACACGCTCACACACACATATACCGACCCACCAACCCCCCCACATACACACACGCACGCACACACACACACCCCACTCGTAGGACCCCTGGCCGAGGGGGACGTTGGGGGGGAAGGGAGAGATACCCAGGGGGGCAGGGGAGGGGAGGCTCTGCCCAGGCCATGGCCCCTGCACATGGGGGCAATTCCTTGGCCTGTCCCACTGAGCCTGAGATTGTGCAATTCATTAAAAAAAGAGAAAGAAAAAAGAAAATCAATCAGGAGAATGGCAGATAAGAAATTATAGACCAGCCTCCAAACATAGGGGTCAGAGGACTTGGAGCTGGAAGGGACCTGAAGACACCATCTAGTCCGATCTAGTCCCTCATTTTACAGGGCCCGAGGCCCAAAGAGGTGAGATGACTTGCCCACAGTCACAAAGCTAGTCAGAGGCAGAGCCTGGATTGGAACCCAGACCCTCTGACTCCAAATCCTTCCCACCCCAGACCGGCACAGCTTCTTCCGACCCCCAAGGGAAGGGATGAACTCTCTTGTGCTTCTTGTGTAGCTCCCTGGGGGTGACGCGTTGGGCAGGTGTGAGAAGGAACCCTAACTTCCCATGAGCACCCCGCTCTGAGGAGGACCAGGGCTGGCTGTCGCTTTAATGAGGGCTGGGGGCCATCTTTTGCCCGGCCAGCTTCTTCCTGTGCCCGAGCTGGCGGGCGATGCCTGGGTCCCCTCGCCAGGGAAGTGGAGGCCAGGACGATTTTGGGGGGCATTGATGGGCGGTGTCCCCCGACTCTTTACTGCACAGGGGGTGCAGTCCTCTCGGGCCCGTAGGGGAGTAAGCGGGCGAAGTCTGTGAGCGGGCGGGGGCGGCGGGCATGGTGAGGCTCCCCGGGGCGACTCTCCCCGCTGCCGCTGTTGAAGGTGTGGGTGCGTCGCAGGGCCGGGGCGGCGTGGCCACTGTGGCCGCTCCTCGTCAGGCTCCCCGTGGGAGGGCTCCAGGGCCGGGAGAGGCTGTCAGTGGCTGGGTCCAGGTGGCCCGTAGGTGCTGAGACTACCCGCCGCCGATCGGGGCTGGCGTGGGGCGTGATGGGGAACTCGACGTACGAGGCCCGGCCCGGCCTGCCTTGGGAGGGAGCCCCGCCGCCCCCTTGGTCCCGGCCTCCCGCCATGGCCGAGGGCAGGAAACGCACATCGCCCCCCGCTTCGGGGTCTGGCCCGTGGCCGCCACCGCCAGGGTGAAGCAGAATGATGGAAGATGAGGAAGAGGCAGCACCGAGGGACGAGGCGTTTCCGGAGGGGTCGCGGAGGGCGGTGTGCAGGACACCCGGACTCTGCTCCCAGGCCCGCCGCTGCAGGCCGCTGGGGCAGCGCTTCTGCTGCAGCGGCGTCTGCTCCGGCGTGGGCAGGAGGCCCGAGGCGAGTTCGTGTTGCCCGGCCTGCAGCAAGGCTGCCTGGGGCCAGCCGTTCTGCATGAGCGGGGCCAGCAGCGTCTCCGGGGGCCCGGCCCGGGGCCCCGCCCCCCCACGCCGCTCGCCCAGGCGGCTCACGCTCACCACCTGGCCCTCCCCGCCGTGCGCCAGGATCGCCTCCTTGTCCTTGCGGCGAGCCAACTCCCGGCGGTCCCGGTGCCCCACGAACCAGCAGACGCTGAAGCCCGAGACCACGGCCCCGATGACAAAGGCAGCCACCGAGGAAGTCACCAGCAGGTTCACGGACACGAGGCCAGCCCGCTCCTCCATGAAGCTTTCCCGAAGGAGCCCTGGGACAGGTGGGGGGCGGGGGTTAGACCCAAGAGGACGGCCCCACCCCGCCACCTTCCTGCTGACCAAAGAGGGAAAGGGCAGGCTCCCAACCCATTGCCCCTCCCTGTCTGCCTTAGCTGTATGTAGCCATCTATTGACTTATTAAAACCCTCACTTTCCTTCTCAGAATCAATACTGTGTATCGGTTCGGAGGCAGAGAATCGGGAAGGGCTGGGCAGTGGGGCTTAAGTGACTTGCCCAGGGTCCCACAGCTAGGAAGTGTCTGGGCCCCCTCGCTGTCCCCTCTTAGTTTGTCTTAGCATCCGTTGGTATTGCCTGTGGTCCTCAGTAATCAGCACTTGCCCTTAGCATCTCTTAGCTTATCTCCTTCCATTTCCCTTGGCATCTGTCTCCCTCTATGTCCTCCTAGCCCAGAGAGCCTCACTGTCCCAAAAGGCTTGGGCAGACATAGGCAGCACCAAGCATGATTTATGGGAACAGGCCAGGCTCTCTCCCTCTTGGAGGTGCTGGGGGCTGGAGGGCGGCTCAAAAAGTGCCCCTTCCTCAGGAGACACTGGCAGACTAGGTGAGGTGAGGCCCCCTCCTCAATCCTCAAGAACTCACCAGTACAGTCCCCTAAGCCAGATGTGCTAGCTCCAGAGATATCCTGGTCAAAGGTAGCCCTGTGAGAAGAAAGGAAGAAAGGAAGGGAGGAAGGGGCAGAGGAAGAGAGGAAAGGAGGAAGAAAGGAAAGAAGGGAGGAAGGAAAGGAGGGAGGGAGAGAAGGGAAGAAGGAAGGAGGAAAAAAGGAGGAAGGGAGGAAGGAAGGGAGAAAAGAAGGAAGGAAGGAAGGAAGGAAAGAAGGAAGGAAAGAAGGAAGGGAGAGGAGGGAAGGAGGAAGAAGGGGAAGGAGGAAGAAGTGAGGAAGGAAGGAAAGAAGTAAGGAAGTAAAGAAGGGAGAGAGGAAGGAAGGAGGGAGGAAGAAAGGAAGGAAGGGAGGGAGGGAAGAAAAGAGCATTTATTCAACACCACCTATGTTCCAGGTACTTGTGCCAAGCACTTTACAACTATCATCTCATTAGATCTACACAATGACCCTTGGAGGTAGGTGCTGTTATTATTTCCATGTTACAGATGAGAAAATGGAGGCCAACAGTTTACCAACTGCCTTGCCCGGGGTCACGTAGCTAGTGTCTAAAGTCAGATTTGAACCTAGACTTCCTGACTCTCCACAGGGTTGGCTGTTGTACCATCTAGCTGTCCCATGGGGGTACAGGCAGAGAAAGGGAGGGATCAGGACCCTCCAGAGTCTCTTCCCCATCAATTCATACCCTTTCATTCTTGTTTCTGGCAAGGGTTTCTCATTTGATCACACATTTAGAGCTAGAAGGAACCTTTGAGAGCATCTGGTCCAGCTTCTTCATTTGACAGATGAGACTACCCAAGTCTAGAGAAATTGAGTGATTTCTCTGAAGTCACACAGCTGAGCTGAATTGGGACCCATGCCTTCAGACTCCCAATCCATCATTCTGCTCCTCCAGACCTTCATTATTAGGGACTGGCAGGGACTTGGGGAGGCCACCAAAGAGAGCTTAAGAGAAGGTTCCCCCAGCTATCTGTGAACTTTTAAAATCCCAGCTCCCATTTGTGTAGTTCTTTAAGAGGCAAATAGGGTTAAGGGACTTGCTCAGGGTCACACAGCTAGTAAGTGTTTGAGGCCAGATTTGAACTCAGGTTTTCCTGACTCCAGACCAAGCCACTTAGCTGCCCTGGCTGTAAGATTACAAAGTACTTTCCTCACAATAAACCTATGAACCAGGTCATCATCATGTATCCCCTCCATCTTATAGAGAAGGAAAATGGGATTCTGAAGAGAAGTAACTCTGGGAGAATGCCACACTCACATAAGGCAGGCAAGTAGGGGAAGCTGAAGGAGCAATGGATTTTGAGACAGAGGGCCCAAGTTCAACTTCCGACTAGGCTGTGCCCCTTGGAGGAAGTCACTCAAATTCTCTGGGCCTGTTTCCTCAATTAGAAAGTGGGGGTGGGGTGAGGGAGTTGGAGTGGATTTCCTTTTTCTGCTTAAAGTCTTCTGATCTTATGAATCTTGGTCCTGACATTTATTAAACTGCAATCTGCATGAGGTCAGGGACTGTCCTCATTAACCTGGTCTCTCCCCTGGCTCCTTGCCCAGGGCTTTGGACACAGGAGATGCTTTCTCACTGTTTCTTGTCACTTGTGTGACATTAGGCAAGTCACTTCTCCTGGAGTCCTAGTTTCCCCATCTGTGAAATGAGGGCATTGGAGTATAGACAAAGGAATTCAAATCAATCACCATTTATTAAACACCTACTATATGCAAGGCAGTCAGCAACCCTGCAGTCCTTTTACCTTCAGTGTTGGAGAAGGAACTTGAACCCAGATCCCCTGAATCTTTTTGTCTATTGGATCCCATTGCCAACCGCAGAGGCTCAGAGGTATACACTCAGGCCACAAAATACTGTTCCTATCTTCCCTCTCTCCCAGGGATGCTTTGGGGCTTAATTTTATGTGATGAACAGAGAGGTAGAGACTTCCTCTTCCTCAGCTCACCCCTTACCTGGTGCCTGGGGCCAGGAAGATGCAGGAACCGTCTGGTGTCCAGCCACAGTAGGGGTCCTGGCTGCCAATGCAGTTCCTGGAGGGTAGGAAGAAAGGGGGAGGGAGAGGAGGAGAAGTAAGAGAGCCTGGCTTCCTTCCTTGGGCATGGGTCTCCCCAAAGCTCCCACAGCCTCCAGCTTTTCTACCATTTCCCCTAGACTTCTGCTTCCCCAGAGCCCCCAAAAGACCCAGACCACCCTGACCTCTAGCTAGTGCTTCCCCCAAACTCAAAGAGCAGCTGAGGCTGGAGGAAACTCACTTCATGCAGCCCGAGTGCTGCTGACAGCGGGCCACTGGCACACGGACTACACATCGAGGGAAGGCTACGAGCAGGGCACCCGCCGTGGGGTCAATCTCCAGGCTCAGCAGCCTCCGGCTCTCCTCAGGGCCACGCCCGCACCTGGTAGGAAATGGGATCAGCTGGGCCCTTGGCCAGTTGGGCAGTTGATGGGGAAAGGGGGAGTCTGGGCTAGTTCGAGGCTGTTCTAACAAGCAACCTTCCCTGCCAATTCTGGCAAGTTCCAAAGGGAACTGTGGCTGCCATAGCTCATGGACCTGGGGGCAATACCCTTCCCTCCCTGTGTCCCCTCCTCCAGGCTCCCCCCCACCGCATGTCCCCACCTGTCGGGCCGGTAGGTCTCAAACTCTTCCAAGAAGACACTCTGTTCAGTGGGACCCCGGGGGCTGGTACCAGGTCGGATTAGGAACTTGAGCACGGTGCCCGTGTCAGAACCCAGGAAGACAACGGTCTGGTTCCCCCAGGGCCCTGCACTGGTATCCACAGCCACCCGGGTCAGCTGGTGCCTAGTGGCCAGAGAGAGGAAGATCAGATCTTGGGTAGCAGCTTCCTCTGTGGCCATGCCTACCAAGGGATAGCCACATACCCGCTCAGATGAATAGACTTTAATGGGCACCCAGGACTGTGGGACTCTGCCCCAGACCCACTCAGCCCATTATATGTACCCAGGACACCCACACATAAATATGTAAGCACTGATATAAACATGCCAAGTAATACAATACTTTTCTTTGCACATAGTAGGTGCTTCATGTGTGGATCATTGAATACCAACACAATATATGGACACACAAACACCCATAAATGCACCCTAACCAAGTTTATCTTTCCCCCTACATTTAATTCTCCTTCTGCCTTTAGTATATCTATTGGCAGAAGCATTCTTCTCCCAGGCTCCCATGTACCCAGAGTTGGAGCCATCTTTGACCCTTCTCTTTCCTCCACCCCCAACACACATCCGATTATTTACCTGTGGGGCATCCCTCCTATCCACCTGCTTGCTCCCTTTTATTCTCATTGCTTCTATCCTAATCTTGGCCTTCCTTGCCACAGGCCTGGACCATGCAAAGGCCTCCTAAAAGGCCTTCCCAACTTCTCACGCCCTCTCCTGATCCATCCTAAGAAGCAATAGCCAGAGTCATCTCATTATCTGGCCATGGTCCTCCTTCTGTCCAAATACCTTGTGTGGCTCCTTAGAGTTTCCCAGGTAAAGTTCAAACTTTTCTGCCTGATATTTAAGGTCCACCCACCCCCCAGTCTCACCCCATTGCCTGTCCAGCCTCATCTCATTACTCTCTAATCAAACTGGGAAATGTTCTGTCTCTAAGCCTGGTCCAGGCTCCCTAGCCTCTCCCTTTGTTCCTACTGTTCCCATAGGGCCACAGTGCCCTCCCTTCCATCTTGTCCTGGCCAATTCCTAGCATCGGCAGCCCCTCTGTCTCCCCGCCCCCTGCAGTCTCTTTTCTCATGACCTAGGTCAATAAATGCCTTCTCCCTCCCCTCTGGCACCACACTCTGCTCTCCCCTCTTCATTTCTCCCCAGTTTTCCACACACCTGAAATTCCTCCTCCTCCCTTGAAGGACATTCTGCATTATTACTACCAAATATTGTATATTAGGCTCATCCGAGGTTGTGACTCATCCTTCTATGTCTTCACTGACTAGGGAATCATAAAGGCAGGGACGCCATTTTTGCTAAATTTGGTATCTCTCCTGACACTGAGCACAGGACTCTGTACACAGTAGGTACCACATAAAGGTTTACCGAATAATATGTCTGTGCTGACAGACATGCCAATGCACACATGCCAAGATAGCTGTGAGCAGACACTGATGATTCCCAGCCCTTTATACCACCAATATAGGTCCAAGTCAACATTTGACTTAGACTGGAAAGAACAAACACATTAATACGTGATGACATGGATTTCTATATGAATCTCCCTCCGACCCACAAGGCTTTGTTTTTTTTCCTCCATAAGCAGACAGCCCTCTATCCGCTTCCCCAGGCACTTACCGGGCAAGGGTGCGCACGATCCAGGGGGCATGTCCCAGGGAAGGGACGGCCTCGTCCATAAGGGGGTGGGTCTTGACAAAGTTGAGGATCTCATCAGGGAAGGCACTGGAAGCATTGTAGGGCATTCCAGGGGCTGCACAGAGCCCAGGCCTGAAGGAAGGGGAGGAAGGTCAGGAGCTGGGCAAGGTCCAGAGAGCTGATCCACTGCAGCCACAGAACCCTGCTATCTTGGGCTGGGTGTCAAGCAACGTGGGGAAGGGGAAGGATAGCTGATTGGAGTCAGAGAAGACGGGCTCAAATTTGTGCTTTGCCACTTACTAGCTCCATGTGCCTCGGGAGCTGTTACTTGCCCTTTCCAGGCATCTGTTTGAAGCCCTTCTCAAAATAATGTTTTTAAATGCATAAAATAAAACACATAAGATAACAAAGGAAACCACCGATATTAAAAGTTATTGAAATATTTTTGAAAAGTATCCAGACCTCAAGTTAAGAACCCGTGGCCTAAATGAGCTCTGAGGATCCTTGAACTCTGATTTTCTTGTGAACCGAGTCCTAGCCAAGCCTTTGTTCTAGTCCTATGGCTGCTTGGTACCAGGGACAAGGGTAAGGGTCTACCTCCTAGCTTTCCTGGCTTCTTTCAAGCCCCAGCTAAAATCCCACTTTCTATCTGATACCTTTTCTGATCCCCCTTAATTCTAGGGGTTTCCATCTGTTGTTTATCTCCAGTTAATGCTACACATATTTGTTGTCCACGTATCATGTTTTCCGCCTTAGAATAGATGCTTCTTGAGGAGAGGGATTGCCTTCTGCTTTTCTTTGTATCCCCAGAACTTAGCACAGTGCCTGGCACCTCGTTTGCACTTCCTAAATGCTTACTGACTGACTCACCGGGGCTTGGGTACTAGCTCTTCAGGCACTGGGGTCCAGATGGACTCGGGTGACTTCTGTTCTCGAAAACGGCCCTCAAAGACAGCGGCCACCTGGCCCATGTCGAAGGCGCAGACAGCGGATCCGGGGATACTGTATGGGAGAGAGCATATAAGGATGGAGATGTCAAAGGAGAGCTAGAGAAAGGAACCTGGGGGCAAGACTTGGGGACAGAGGGAATTCAGGATTGGCAGTGAGTTAGGGACATGGAAAATTTAAGGACGTAAGAGTTAAGTGCTTGGGGATCTGGGGATCTGGAGAGTCGATATGGGTGCAAAGTTTCAGTGAGGGCTAGGAGTGCAGGGTGAATAAGCTACCCAAAGGATGTGTTTCCTGGGAGCCTCAGTAGAGATAGAGAGAAGTTTGGGTGGCCAAATGGAAGGGAAGCCAGTCTTCCACTTAGCCTTGAGACCCTGGAACTAAAGAATACCCCGCTACCAGGCTTTGGATAGGGGCCTCTCTAGCGCCATCCCCTGTTCTAATGACCTGTTACTGGGGGTAGAAAAGAGAGCCAGGATCACAGGACGGCCTCCTAAATTGAGGATGCCAGTGGCTGCTTGGAGAACGTTGAAATAGAAGTGGGAGTCTCCGGGCACAGAGCAGTTGAGTCGGGCTTTCAGGAAGGACGTCCATTGCTTCTCCAATACTCGAGGGGAGCCACCCACATCATTCTTGCATACACGGCCCACACGAGACACCACAACCTGTAGGGTAGACCTAGTGGGTCACATAGCCCATCCACTGCCCACACTTCGACTCCCACATGACAGAAATCAGAGAGCAGAGTAGTCTTATAGAAAGAACCCCAGTCCTAAATTGTGTTAACATTCTGGCAATGACACTAACTCACTGAATGACCTAGGAAAGTTATTCTTTTCTGTGAGCCTCAGCTTTCCCATCTGTAAAGTAGGGGGTTGGACTGGATGACCTCTAAGAGCTCTTACAGTTCTAAGGATTTGGGGATTTGGGGCATTTTTTTCCAATGGAGAGACATGTAAAAGTGGTATGGGATGAGTGCCTTAAGTTCTGGTCCTGTTTCTGCTATTGCTATGCCATTTTTTAAAGCCACTTCCCCTCTCTGGGGCCTCAGTTTTCTTATTTTTAAAATGGGTTGCTGGAAGGGTCCACTGAGATAACAGACATGAGAGTTGTTTGGAAAACATCAGACCTAGCATGAACGCAAGAAATCCTTCTCCCAGTAGTACCCAGCTAGTACCTAGCTCCGGGCTGGGCACATTCTACAAACTCACTTTGGTGACCATTATGGGTTAGACCTGGAGGCACCAAAGCTTATTTCTGGGAGGGTATTTGGCCTGCTATGTCCCTCCTTCCCTTCCCCAGCCAGGGGCTCACCTTCTCTAGGTAGTTGAATTCCATGGCAATCTCTCGGAAAAAGAAATACACATGACTCCCCCATTCCACGGCATGGACGAAATAAGGCTCTGTGGGTCAAGGATGAGAGGAAGGGAAGAGGTCAAGGCCTAACCCTTCCCTTGAGATGAGATACTTCCTAGGGCGAGAACTTTTAGGACACACAGAGGACCTGGACTAAGTGGCTGAGGGAAATAAAAGGAGCTCTTAATGATGACAAGTGAATTCTTTTTTTTTTTTTTTTTCAAGGGAGTTGGGGCAGGGGGTAGGGGCTGGAATCCTAAAATGAAAAGACTTCAAAGATCATCCTGCCCAGACTCTAGCTCCAAGGCCTATGAGGTGAGGAGCTGATCTCTCTCTCTCTCTCTCTCTCTCTCTCTCTCTCTCTCTCTCTCTCTCTCTCTCTCTTTCATCGCTAGAGGTAGGGCTCTTGGGGCTGAGAAGGAAAGTCTCTGATTACGGTGGGGGACGAGGACTGGGCTGCCTTTCCTCCCCCCCCCTTCCCAGCTCCTCACCTTTGAACCACTTGGAATCGTGTTTGACTGTGCGGAGTGTGGGGCTGTCGCCCAGACTTCGGTAGATGACAGCGTCGATGGCCAGGAAGTCGGTGACCGTGGCTGTGAAAAGCATCCCGCCTGAGTGGGGAATGAGAGAGGGGCAAAGAAGTGGGATCAGGGATGATTCTACAGATTCTAAGCATTCACAAAACCATCTATACAATGGGCAACTCTTTTCCCTTCTGGCCCAGAGGATGAGCCTACAGTAGCCATTCACCCGCTGTGGGTCTTTTTGTCATCCGTGCAATGGGTGACCCCCGCCCTTCCCTCTTGGCTCACCAGGGCTAACACACAGGGTGAAGGGATGGGGGAAATGGATGTGGCGTTACTAGCCTTTGCACAGAAATTTCTCCATAAGGGAAGTGTACATAGAAGGTTAGTGTTTCACCAGAAGACCCAAAGTATTTAAGGGCTGACTAGAGGCCTAACCCTGAGCTTCAACCCTGGCCCATGGCTGAGCCTAACACTCACCAGAGCCCCAAGCCAGGGACACTCACCGGAGAAGAGGGCGACATTGGCATGCTTAGGGTCATAGGGGCATCGGGCCATGCCACTGATGTTGTCTCCCAGAGGCTCTAGGGTGTCCATCTGCAAGAGCCAGGAGTGGGGTGAAAAAGGGGCGAGCGATCCCAGAGCCTTTTCTCTCCTGTCTCAGCCCGACAAAATCATTCTACCTGTCTACCCCTTTCCAGAGAGGAGAGACATCTACAAATTTCTTTCAGATTCAACGGGTAAATCTCAAGAGTGGGCATAACCTATTCTGGATCCAGAGCCAGAGCCCACAAGCCTCAACTGGGAAAACAATTGGCACATCCCTAGGATGAGGATGGAGTTAAGGGCAGGAACATGGGCAAGCAGGGCCGGGACTGGGACAGTGTTACAACTCATGTTTTATCTAAGGTGGGATAAGAAAATTGCAGCCTCCCCTCACCTAATGGCATGGCAAGAGGTAGACAAGGGTAGGGATAGGGCCAAGTATAGCTAGAATTGGCACAGCCAAGCAGCACCCAGTAGGACCAGGACTCACACTATAGTTAGCACAGATGGGGTTGAAAGCATTGGACCCACACACGAAGAGGGTGTTATCATCTCGAACCAGTAGCACCTTCACAAAGTTACGGCACTCGCCCTGAGGAAGAAGAAAAGCATCATGGGGATGGGAGGAAGGCTTAGAGCCACTTGCCTGGACAGTCCTGAGGGGAAGGGGCATGAGTGTGAAAATGAGCTTCCCTGCCTGGATCTGGAATGGGGAGAAATGAGCTTCCACTCACCTCCTGCTTCCCTTTCATTCGACAGATGTTAATGTCATTTGGATTTGATTGCCAGGTCAGCTTCTGCAGAAACAGAATTAGTGCCATAAGGCTGAAGGGAAGGAACTTGTGCCCATGGCTGGAATGGATGGGGTTGGGTGGTTTTCAGATAGTCTAGGGTGTGTGTGTGTGTGTGTGTGTGTGTGTGTGTGTGTGTGAGAGAGAGAGAGAGAGAGAGAGTGAGAGAGAGAGAGAGAGAGAGAGAGAGACAGAGACAGAGACAGAGAGACAGAGAGACAGAGACAGAGAGACAAAAAGAAGAAAAAGGAGGAAGGGGAAGAGGAGAAGGAAAGAAAAGGACAGAGGAGAAGGGAGGGGAGGGAACAGAAGAGAAGCTGGTGCTGAGCAGGGAAGGGAAACCATATCTATAGCTGAGAATAATAATAGCAACAACAAACTTTTACTTCTATACTTTTGGATTTATAGAAGGCCAAGCAGTCTAAATGTACTGTTATAATCCCCCTTTTAGAGATGAGGAAACTGAGGCTTAGGGAGGTGAAATGATTTGTCCAGGGTCAAACAACTGCTAAAGATCAGAGCCAGAATTTGATACTAGGTCTCTTCTTACTTTAAATCGAGCACTCAAGTGCTCAGGGATGTAGCATGGTATAGTGCAAAATACGTGGTTTGGAATAAGAAGAGACCTGGGTTCAAATTCTGATTCAGCCACTTATTCTCTGTGTGGCCTCGGGCAAGTCACCTCACTTCCCTGGGTCTCATTGTCCTTATCTGTATGCAAGAGTGGTGAGAAGGTGGTAGGATGAGGAGGTTGGGCTGAATGACCTCAAAATCTCTACAATCTCTGGTCCAGAGACCTTCTTTTCACCGGCCAGATGGTCTCCTAGAGGTGGCTCTACAGGGTGTGGGGGGAAGGAGCCAGTCCCTAGGGCTGGGATGGACAAAGGGGTGGCTCTGAGGCACTCCAAGTGGAGCCTGGTTCTGGGATATCTCCCTCCTGCCTCCCTCAGCCCAACCAGATGGGGTCCTCCCCTGCCCCCCACTCACCCGATGGTAGCGCAGTTCACTGGCTGTGGGTGGCTCCAGCTCTACTCGGTAGAGGTTATCCCTGTGAGAGGGGGACCTCGGGCTCAGTGAGGGTTCGGGGCATCCAGACAAACCCTCTGGGCAGCCCTCCCCTACCACCCTGCCACAGACGGGCACCCCACATACCAACACGCTAGCACAGTCCAACATAGGAACATAAAATGTTAACACACCTCCACAGATCCCCCCAAATATCCCAACAAGCCAGTGTAGCCCCACCACGTTGCATGGATATGGCAACACCCAAAGAGCATGCTAAGGGGTCCCAGATGATACCATGCCCGCCCTTTGCCACAACATGCCCACCTGCCCATACCTGTCTCCAATGAACAGGGTCCTGTTGACCCGAAGCATACGTTGAATGTTGAGCCCTTCGGCACTGGAGGCTGGAGGGAAGCGGCTTGGCCCGCTGCCTGTGAACACTGGGTACTGCTTTAAGTCTGGGGGCCACGGAGGGAAGGAAAGTGAGCTGCCCACTCCAGGGAGGCCCCCGGGGAGGGAATGCCTCGGGTCCTTCTCCACCACGATCCCCATCCTCCACAAATCTCTAAGCCCCCTCCCCCAACACCCCTTTCCCCTTCCCCTAAAGCTGACTTGCTTCAAAGCCCCCCAACTTACAATCCCGCGGGGCCACTGCGAGGGGTTGAGGCTCTTCTGGGAAGAGGCCCTGGACGGCTCCCAGCATCAGGGTTAGGATGTGGAGCAGAATGTGGGGCCGGGTCCTCAGCACCGGGAAAGGTGGCAGGCTGGGCGCGGGCATGGTTCTGTGGCCAGGAAGGGGGCTCCTGCGGGGACGAGGGGATGGAGTGCGGACATGGAGCTGACGTTCCCCTAGCCGCCACGAGGGGCCGCCCGAGAGCCGCCCACCTTTCCCGGAGTCCCAGGGCACCCAGGCGCCTCGGGCCAGGAGGGTAGCCCCAGGGATGGGGACCAGACGGGGGCCTGCTTGGGAGAGGCTGCTCTCTGCACACCCGGGTGGGGAGCCCTAACAAGGGTGACTCAATTGAGGCGCTCGCCCCAGGCGGGCAAAGCCGAGGGGTGCCTCGAATCTATAAAATATTCATCTACCCAATATCCCAAGCGCGTCCCGCCATTAGGCGAGAGGGGCCACAATTTTATATTCTGGCCTCGGGCGAAAAAGGAGCTGGTGACAGCGCTGTCCGGTACCAGATGTGGCCAGTTCTTAGGCAGCAGCAGCCCCTCCTGGCTCTCCCTCCTCTGACAGATAACCTTCTCCCCGGCTTCATCTGTCAGCATCTTTCCCTCTCTTGGATGGGTCACCTCCAGGGCAGATTCCAACCCACCAAGCCCTGGGGCAGCCTAGACTTCCCAAGTGGCCGGGAGATGGAGCTGAGGGAGAAACGGGAGGAAGACCTGGGGCACGGACTAGTGCCCTTGTCTTCCCTTTTGGTCCAGCCTCAGAGGGCATCAGTAAGTGGTAAATGTTTCCTCTCTATGGCCTCACCCCAATTGCCCTGCAGTTTTTGTTAAAGATCTCCCTGTCTTTAGCTTTTAGTCAGGATTTCTTACATGATTCCACATATTTTTTCCATGCATTTAAAATTTTTTTTTAAATTTAATGTTCAAAAAACCATTTATTTATTTAATTAAAACTATTTTTCCATGGTGGTTTTTTTTTGTTGTTGCCATTATTCTATGCATTTTTGCCATCTGTAAACTAGATTAAATACTCTTTTATCAACAAACCTCAAAATCACAAAAAAGTCTTACAAAAAAAAAACACCTTACAAAGGGAAGGGATCTGTGAACACTGAAGGCCAATCAGTCTAACCTACTCATTTTACAGTTAGGGAAACTGAGGCCAGAGGGGGCACAGACACTTGTAATCTCTTCAACATTTTGGAAAAGGAGGTGGTTCTCAGTAGCTAACATTTTTCTCCAATACTTTGGAGTTTACAAAGTCTGTGAGACGGGTGGTACAAATATTATTACCATCATTTTATTTTATTTTATTTATATAATATATATATATATATATATTTTAAATCCTTACCTTCCATCTTAGAATCAACACTGGGATTGGTTCTAAGGCAGAAGAGTATATTACCATCATTTTAAAAAGAAAGAAACTGAGCTCAAAGAGATCACACTGCTCTGAGGAAGCCAGGCAAGCACTCCAAAGAAAAGCTTTTAATGCCCATTCCAGGGCTCTTGCCATGCTGCCAGTTTTTCTAGCTTGGTGGCAGAATGAAGAAGGCCCTAGGCTGGAAGTCCAGAGATCTTTGTTCTTGGTCCCATTGACTGGTTAGGTGAAGCCGGGAAGCCCTTTGTTTCCCCATTTTCTCCTCAAAGATCTGGCTAATTCAGTGTGGGCTGGAGCACGTTTTTAGGGGCTTCATGACAGACATCAGGGTTACTGTTTCACAGAGGCCTCTGAGGCAAGTTCATGGCGAAAGGCGGGACTGCTACAATATTGCCATTCACTAGAGTCACAGCAAATGTCTCTCCCCTTCTTCCTGTCTCCCACATTTGCAGGATGGTTTGCAGTCCTGCACTCATTGCTCTTTGGAATCCATTAAACTGTCAGTCTTGGATTACCCATTCAGGGGGTCTTTACTAAGTGCCTGGTTAGAAGGGTGGGAAGTGAAAATGAACTGGAACCTGCTTTGGAGGAGATCCCAGGGGGCAGAGGAAAGAGAGGACAAATGGGGGAGGGTCCTGCATTCAGATCTGACCACAGACAGATTGTGTGACCCTGGGCAAGTCACTTGACCTCATTGCCTAGCCCTTCCCACTCTTCTATCTCAGAACTGATACTCAGTACCCATTCTAAGACAGAAGGTAAGAGTTTTACAAAAAGAGAGAGAGGGAGAACTAACGGTCCTGGGAGGGGCCCCTTAAGGAGCTCCCAGTCTGGGGTTGGGTCTTGGGTGAGCTTTAAAGCAATGGGCTCACCCCCCGCAGATGGAGGCCGGGGAAGAGAAGCCATTCGGGCCCCAGGGGGTGACTGGTAGAAAACAGGAAAGGCTCCCGGATAGAGTCAGCAGGAGGTGGCTGTTCCACTAGCTTGTGATGGTTTCCTTTTCCTGCCCCTTCACCAAGATGTGTGGTTCTGCCTGGCTGTTCCAGGTCCTGCTCTCCATTTCCCCAGCTTCCTGCTTCAACATCCCCCCCCCCCACTCCCTTCTCTTACTGCCCACTCCCGTGTTTGCTCACAGGCTCTCAGTGACGCCTGTTATCCAAGGAGTCATTCTAGCACCTCCAGAATTTGTGTGAAGCTCCCTCCCCGAGCTCGAGCCCGGCTCTTCTTCCCCGGCGTCCCCCCTCCCGCCAGCCAGGGCCTCCTCGCTGTCTCCCCTCCCCAGCAGGGCAGGTTCATTCTGCTCTGGCCCTTTCCAAATCCTCTCCATCCCTCAAGATCCTGTTCAGCCATCGTTCATCCAGGAAGCCTTCTAGGGCTCCTTTGATTTAATTTATTGATTGAAACTCTTACTTTCTGTCTTAGGAGCCATTCTAAGACAGAAGAGCAGCCAGGGCTGGGCCAGGGCTGGTGAACCTTTTAGAGAGTGAGTGCCCAAACAGCAACCCTCACATGCATGTGAACCCCCCTTACCCCACACAGGGGAGGGAGGAAGCGCTCCCACTGGGCCGCTGGGCACAGGGGTGGGTGAAGCGAGGAATGTCCTCAGGCACCTGTGGAGGGGAGGAAAGCAGCTCCCTCCGACACGACACGTGTGCCGGACGTTTGCCAACACGGGGCCAGGCAAAGGGGGTTAAGTGGCATATAGCTAGGAAGTGTCTGAGGCCAGATTTGAACCCAGGTGCTCCTGACTCCAGGCTCAGTGCTCTAACGACTACCCAGGAGCCCCTCTAAGCCTGCTTTAGCCCTCAGTGAGCTCTCTTTACTTTGAGATCCATAGCTTAGGGTGTGTGTGTGTGTGTGTGTGTGTGTGTGTGTGTGTCCCTCCCTGCAAGTCTTGTCTCACCCCAGACTGGGAGAATCCCAGAGGCAGGCCCCGGGCCATCTACCACTTTCCACCCCTCTCACGGGGTGTTTAGTCAAAAACAGGCTGGATGAACACACAAGGCTGACAGGTTAATGGAACCCAAAGTAAACCAAAGTACAGCTGTTACAATATCATGAGCCATCTTGCAAGGAGAGCGAGGCAGGAAAGGGGGGAGACAGCGGCTGGGACTCTAGTGAATGGAATATTGTAGCCTCCACTGCAAACCTGCCCCTGCCTCCCTGTGAGCTGAATGGAGGGTGCGTGCATGCGTGCGTGTGTATGTGTGTGTGTGTGTGTGTGTCTGTGCGCGCGCGCGCGTGTGAGTGTATGAGTGAGTGTGCGAGTGTGTGTGTGTGTGTGTGACATCAACACTGCTGTCTGTCAGAAGGGTCCTGAAAGCCTCCAGCCACAAACACACAGGACACACTTATATATGATACACACCCAAGAGGCACACATGAGACACAGAACATACTCACCCATCACAAATACAGAAACACACATGAGATATACATACATGACACATACACAAGGGACATACATGGAAGACACACACATGCATGAGACACACTCACCCAATACAAACACATGACACGCGACACACACGGGATAAACAAGACAGTCACCCAGTGCACCCACAACACAATATACACATAAGTGACACACAGGAGATACACTCAAACAACACACACACACACACACACACACACACACGAGACACACTCACCCCAAACAAACACAAATACACACACGAGACATATAACTGAGACACACACACACACAGAGTCTCTTTACCCCGAGCTGGACATGGGTGAGCAGGGAATGACGGACGTCTCCTGACTTCGCTCTAGCTCATGTCCTGTTGGTGTCCATGGCCTGAATTCCCTTCGAGAGCTTCATTTCCTCCTCTGTAGAACGATGGTTGCTCAGACAAGCTTTACAGGACTTGGTTATGAAAGACTTCCAAGAACCTCTGGGTGAAAGCAGGGGGAGGGGAGGGGAGAGGGGAAGAGCGCAGAGTTCAGTCTGGGCTTAGCGAAGAGGAGCCTGGGCAGGGAGTCCGAGCACCTGGCTTTGGATTCCATCTCTGCCCCTAATGTGCAGAGTGACCTTGAGCGAGTCAGTCCCCCTCCCTAGGCCTCGGTTTCCTAATCAGAAAAATGACAGGGTTGGACCAATCATCAGACCATCTTTAATGTCTCTCCTGGCTCAGACGTTCGGTGTTCTAACCTATTATCGAAGGATATTTGAGCTATAGAATGCAGATATCAAGAGCAATGAGCCCTTTCCTTCCAGATCTCCAAGCTATCCCTTCCTACTGGTTCCTTCACTGCTGCATCCAAACCTGCTCCAGTCTTTAAACATCCTTCTCTTAACCCTACCCTGCCCTCCACCGAAGCTCTCCTCCTCTAAATAGCCTCCTCATTCAGTGCCAAACTCCCTAGATTGGAAACAAGATTAACTAGGTTCAAATACCACCTCAGCCAGTTCCCATCTGTGTGACTTTGGGCAAGTCACTTCCCTTCTTGGGGCCTCAGTTTTCTCTTTAAAATGGACGAGATGATCCCTGGAGTCCCTCCTCACTCTAATTCAGATCACCCTAGAAAGAGTTCTGT
Organism: Gracilinanus agilis; assembly: GCF_016433145.1. NCBI lineage: Eukaryota > Metazoa > Chordata > Mammalia > Didelphimorphia > Didelphidae > Gracilinanus > Gracilinanus agilis. The sequence goes on along the minus strand of NC_058130.1, from coordinate 716,462,163 downwards.
ACATCTGTCGTCTGCACTTGCTTTTCATTCATTTACTCCACAGCCCCTCGTGATCTGGTTTCCCATTCGAATATGGTCCAGAAACTATTTTTCCAAAGGTCCCCAAAGCCTTTTGATTAGGAAACAGCTAGGCGGTGCAGTGGATAGAATGCTAGGGCTGGAGGCAGGAAGACGACTTCAGACACTTGCTGGTTTTATGACCCTGAGTAATCTCTTTCAGCCTCAGATTTCCCATCTATAAAATGGGCAGGGAGGTGGCACAGTGGATAGAGAACCAGGTCTGGCATCAGGAACACTCCTCTTCCTGAGTTCAAATCTGGCCTCAGACACAGTAGTTGTGTGACCCTGGGCAAGTCATTTCACTCTGTTTACTTCAGTTTCCTCATCTGTCAAATGAGCTGAAGAAGGAAATGGAAAACTAGTGTCTTTGTCAAGAAAACCCCAAATGGGGTCACAAAGAGTTGGACATAACTGAAAACAACAACAATAACAAAACTGGGGATAATAATAATAGCACCTACCCCACTGGGTTCTTGTGAGGGTCAAATGAGAGAGCTTATGTAAAGCACTCTGCAAATCTAGCTGTTATTAGGCTTAATCCTCTACTTTTCTCAGTCCATACTCCTTTTGAGCTCTTGTAGCATGTTTTATTAAAAACAAACAAAAACCCTTACCTTCCATCTCAGAATCAATACGGTGCAATAGTTCCAAGGCAGAAGAGATAAGGGCCAGGCAATGGAGGTTAAGTGACTTGCCCAGGGTCCCACAGCTAGGAAGTGTCTGAGGTCAGATTTGAACCCAGGACCTCCCATCTCTAGATCTGGCTCTCAATCCACTGAGCCACCCTGCTGCCCTCATCTGTAGCATGCTATACCACTGGCCCTCTCCATCTCTGAGGACATACCTTCCTCCTTGGTCTTTTACAACACAGGTCTTGCTATCAGTCTGGCCACTCTTTCGCCTCCTCTGTTAGGTAACTGCCTTCCTCCCCCACCCTCTAAGTGTGGGTGTCCCCCCTGGCTGTGGCCTTTGGCCTTATTTTTCTCTCTACAATTCTTTTCTCTCTTTACATTCTTCTCCCTTGGTGATCTTGTCTCCTTCCCTGAATTCAAATTTTACCTCTCGGAGGATGGCTCCCATCTCTCGTCCCAGTTTGGCCCCAGCTCCAAGTCTGAATCCTCAGATGCCTGCTGGACATCTCCTCTGTCCCAAGGGCACTTCCACGTCCCAAACCTGAACACGCCCTACCAACGCGCCACTCCTCACAACTCCCCTATCTCCGTCGATGATCCTAATCATGAAGACTCAAAACCTCTAACTCTTCCCTCTTCCTCTCTCTATCCTTACATGAATCAATAATTCTACCAGGCTCCTCAGACTTGTCATATCTGTCCCCTTCCCTCCACTCACACCACCATCAACCTAGTTCCATCTCTCATCACCTGGACTACTGTGACAGTCTTCTTCTTCCTCTTTTAAATAAAACCCTTCCCTTCTGGCTTAGAATTGATACTGTATTTTGGTTTCAAGGCAGAAGAGTAGTAAGGGCTAGGTAATGGGGGTTAAGTGACTTGCTCAAGGTCACAGAGTATCTGAGGCCATATTTGAACCCAGGACCTCCAGTCTCTAGGCCTGGATCTCAATCCACTAAGCCATCTAGCTGACACCTGTAATAGTCTTCTAATTGGTTTTCCTGTTTTCCATCTCTCCCTTCTCCAATCCATCCTCCATACAGCTCTCCAAATAGAATTTCCTAAAACTGCAGAACAGTACAACAGAAACTAGGTATAAACCAATATCTCACATCCTATAGGTAAGGTCAAAAGGAGTATATGATTTGGACATAAAGAGTGATATTAGTGGAACATAGAGTAGTCTACCTGGCAGATCTACGGAGAAGGGAAGAAATTATGATCATACATGCGATGGAGAGTATTATAAGATGTAAAATGAATAATTTTGACTACGTGAAATGAAAAGGTTTTGTATAAACAAGACCAATGTAACCAAGATTGGAAGGGAAACAACAAACTGGGAAAAATGTTTTATAACAAATGCCTCTGACGAAGGTCTCATTTCTCAAATATCTAGAGAACTAAGTCAGATGTATAAGAATATAAGCCATTCCCCAACTGACAAATGGTTAAAGATATGGACAAGCAGTTTTCAAATGAAGAAATCAAAGCCATTAATAATTGTATGAAAAAATGTTCTAAATAGCTCTCGATTAGAGAAATGCAAATGAAAACAACTCTGAGGTACCACCTCATACCTATCGGATTGGCCAATAGGACAGCATAAATGCTGGAGGGGATGTGGCAAAATAGGGACACTAATGCATGGCCCGTCCAGTTGTAAACTGATCCAACCATTCAGGAGGGCAATTTGGAATTGTGCCCAAAGGGATATAAAACAATGCATACCCTTTGATCCTGTAATGCCATGACTAGGTTTGTATCCCGAAGAGATTTAAACAAAGAGGAAAGGACCTGATGTACAAAATTATTTATAGTAGCTCTTTTTGTGGTGGTAAAGAATTGGAACAATTTTTGGTATATGATGGTGATGGAAGACCATTGTGTTATAAGGAATGATGAACTGGAGGATTTCAGAAAGAGCTGGAAAGACCTATGTGAACTGATACGGAGTGAAATAAGCAGAACCAGGAGAACATTGTACACAATAACAGCAATATTGTGGAATGATCAACTGTGAAAGACTTAGCTACTCTCAGCAATGCAATGATCCAGGACAGTTCTAAGGAATTTATGACAAAGAAGGCTATCCACCTCCAGAGAAAGATTGTTGGAATCTGAATGCAGATCAAAGCACACAATTTTTCGCTTTAGTTTATTTGGGTTTTTATTTTGGGGTTTTGGTTTTATATGATTATTCTTACAAAAATGAACAACACGGAAGTATGTCTTGCATGATAATATGCATATAATCCAGATTAAATTGCTTGCCAGCTCTGGGAAGGGGGAAGGGATGGGAGGGAGGGTCTTTCAGGGCTGACATCATCAGGGATCACTACCTCCACTTGTAATCATGGTAGCAATGGAGGCAGGGCAGATCTACCCCCAAAGGCAATGACTTCGAGGAAGCAGAGCTAGAGCCAGGATGGACTGATCCACATTGGCCCAAAGTAACCAGAGAATTCCTTCTTCCTTTGCAAGAATTCTCCTTTACGTATATAGAGCACATCCTTCAGATTTGTGTCAGTTGTGGCAATGATATTATTCCCACTTTACAGATGAAGAATCTGAAGCCAGAGAGGGAAAGTTTCTGTCTCTGTCTTTCTGCGTCTGTTTCTGTCTCTCTCTGTCTCTGCCTGTCTCTCTTTCTCTTTCTGTCTCTCTCGTCACAAGTATCAGAACAGGGATTAAAATTCAAGCTGACTCCAAGGCCACTGATGTCTAAACAGTGTCCCTTATGAGTCACCTTTTTATCCACTGGGTCGGGGAAGCGTGGGGCATGATGGAGGGCGATACTGTGTGCTTCAGAGGGTCAGAACTGCTCTATTTAATCATGTAGACTATATCACCAGTCCTAGCACCGTGGCGTCCTCTTTCCCCAGACCTGGGTCCCAGAGGAGGAGCCTCTGACTGGTTTTGAGCTCAGAGCTGGATTAACTAAGAAATAGGAGGGTTGGGGGTGGGTGTTCCTCTTGTACCTCAAGGTCCGCTCCCTGTACATGGTCAGGGAAGGTCATTTCCTTGAGGGAAGGTTCTGGGATGTCATAGCTCTTGACCCCCAACCCCACCAAACCCTCATGTAATCACGAGCCCTTCCCATTGGGTATGGGGTGGAGGAGACTCGCCATGCTCTCCCCCCCAAGGTCCAGGGAGGCCCCTACCCCCTCACAGACCATCTGCTTTCCTTGCTGAAACCTGAGGCTGATCCGAGGCATCTGATTGCAGCTGCCCGGCGCCCGCTTGGCTCCGGAAACCCAGGCCTCACCACCTGCCAGTCCGGAGACGGGTCTGGGCACCTGGTGGCCGGTGGGGCCCAGACCACTGGGTGGGGGGGAGTCAGAGGGAGGGAGGAAAGGCGAGTTGGTCTGTGTCTTTGTGGGTATAGAGTGTTTGATCATGAAAGGAGAGTCTACATACACACACACACACACACACACACACACACACACACACACACAAATAGGTGTGTATATCAGAGATTTAGAGATAGAAGGACCTTAAGATTACTGGATTCCTTTACAGATAAGGAAACCGAAGTCCAGAGAAATGTAACGACTGAGCTGTGGCTGCAGAGCTGATGCCCAGGAGAGCCAGGACTCGGGCGTGGGTCCTGTAATCCCAGATCCAGGCTGTGGGCACCCCAGATTGTGTCCGTGTATAGGCACAGGGCCCTCTGCCTGCGGAGGGGGACTTGAGGAGGGAAAGACCAGGCCAGTTCTGGGAAAAGGCCTGGCCCAGCTTAGCTGACCTCCCTGGGCTAGCACTCGGAGCCCTGATGCATGGCTCCCTTCCTCGGGGCCCCAATCCATCCCTGAGCCTGCCCACATCAGCCGGCAGTGACTCGTGCCAGATATCAATTACCTGCCGCAGTGTTTCCTGGGGACGCTAATTAACTATGGGTGCTTGATGAGGCCACCTGGCTCATCCATTACTCACTGAAGGCTCTCAGCCTTTCTCCAAGTGCTAAGTGGCTCCCCCCCTCCCCCAAAGGGAGTGAGGGGTCCCAAGCTGGTTCCAGACTATCTGCCACCCTTCCCTGATCCTCTCTTGTGTCCTCCCCAGAGTACAATCAGCTTCCCAGGAGCAAGAACCCTTGTTCTGGTTCCTGGGTTCATACAGCAGGAAAGTCCTTAGAAATTATATACAGCCTCAGAACCTTCCTAGCTGCGTGACCCTGGCCAAGTCACTTAACCCCCACTGCCTGGCCTTTACCACTCTTCTACCTTGGAACCAAAATACAAAAAGAAAAAAGAAATCATCTACATTTGCAGCTTGGTGGTTCAGTGGATTGAGAATGACAGATCCTGGTTCAGATCTGGCCTCAGACACTTCCCAGCTGTATGACCCTGGGCAAGTCACTTCACCCCCATTGCCTAGCCTTTACTGCTCTTCTGACTTTGGAACCAATACACAGCATTCATTCTAAGACAGAAGGCAGGGGTAAAAAAAAAAAAAGAAAAAGAAAAAAGAAATCATCTACATTGGCAATTCGGTGGTTCAGTGGATTGAGAATGGCAGGTTTGGGGTTCAGATCTAGCCTCAGACACTTCCAACTGTGTGACCCTGGGCAGGTCACTTGACCCCATTGCCTAGCCCTTCCCACTCTTCTGCTTTGGAACCAACACACAATATTCTAAGACAGAAGGTGAAGGTTTTAGAAAAACAAAAGAAGTCATCCACATTCCAGCCAAACTGTCCTACTTACTGTTCACTCCGGAATTTTTGCACAGACCATCCCTCATGCTTGGGGTGCTGCCCCCTCTGCACCTCCACCTCTTGGAAGCCTTAGCTCAGCTCAAGTGCTCCCACCACGCTCCTGATTCTCCATGTTCTCAGGGGCCTTCTCACCCCACTGTGTATCTCCTTCTCTTTGGACATGTTTTTGCTGTGCCACAGCAGAACTTTGAGGGCAAAAATGATTTTGCTTTTGTCTTTGTATCTCCACCAATGCCTATTACAGAGTCGTGAAAACCTGCTGGAATTGAACTGAATTGGGTCCAACCCATTTTCCAGACAGGACAACAGAGGTCCATTAAGGGGAAGGGACTCGCCCAAGTTCCCACAGCCAGTCAGTCAGCTAAAGGGAATCAGAAACCACTCAGAGCTAGTAGGCTCAGGTTCAATGTCCAGAGCAAGCCAATAGCTACAATGCTCCATTTCACTGGGAAACTATAGAACAGGAAACCCTAGAAGAAGAGATACACAAAGAATGCAACACTGGAGCAAGAGATCCTCTCCAGCCATGACAGGGCACAAAGGACACAGCCTGAGAGAAAGCCGAAAGGGCCCTCGAAGAGGGAAAACATGCATCAGAGGGCAAGGGGCCCGAGGAAGACAGCCAGCCAGACAGCCAGCCAGACAGCCAGCCAGAATGGCGGAGCTGGGAGAACCTCAGAAAAAAAGTGTCACAATCTGAAGAGGCCTGAGAGCACAGGCTGGCAGAGCTGGGAGCTTAGGAGTCATGTAGCATCGGGGCACAGAGCGCCAGGGAGAGCACAGAGACACTGCTAGGAACAGCAAGGCAGCAGAGTAGACAGACCAATGTGCCTGGAGTCAGGAAGACCTGAGTTCAAATCCAGATTCAGGCACTTATTAACTACATGACCCCAGGCCAGTCACTTAACCTCATCTGGCTCAGTTTTCCTTAACTGCAAAATAAGTATAATAATAATAGAACATTGCTCCCAGGGCATTTGTGAGGATTATGTTGTCGAGATGTTTCAGTCATGTCTGGCTCTTCGTGATATCATCTGAGGTTTTCTTGGCAAAGATACTGGAATGGTTTGTCATTTCCTTCTCTAGCTTATTTTGTAGATGAGAAAACTGAGGCTAGCAGAGTTAAGTGACTTGTCCAGGATTATGCAGTTAGTATGTGTTTGAGGCCAGATTTGAACTGAGGAAGATGAGTCTTCCTGATTCCAAGACCAGCACTCTATCCTGCCACTTAGTTGCTCCATTGTGAGGATAAAATGAGACAATATTTGTAAAGCTCTTAACATAGTACTTGGCATATATTAGGTGCTTTCTAAGTCCTTCCTCCTTTCCTTTCTTCCTTTCTTTCTCCCTCCATTCCTTCTTCCCTCCCCCCCGTTACTCCTTCCTTCCTCTATCCTTCTAATCCACCCTCCCTTCCTTCAATCCTTCTTCCCTTCCTTCCTCCCTCCCCTCTCTTTCCTTCCCTCCTTCCTTTTCCTTCTATCCTTCATTCATTCCTCCTCCCTTTCCTTCCATCCTTCCTTCTTTCCTTCCTTTTCCTTCTATCCTTCCTCCATTCATTCCTTCTTCCCTTCCTTCCCTCTTTCCTTCCTTCCCTCTCTTCTTCCCTCCCTTTACTCCTTCCTTCCTCTATTCTTCCATTC
>NC_058130.1:716431396-716454741 GCF_016433145.1 Gracilinanus agilis | reverse complement strand
TCCCTCCCTTCCTTCCTTCCTTCCTTCCTTCCTTCCTTCCTTCCTTCCTTCCTTCCTTCCTTCCTTCCTTCCTTCCTTCCTTTGTTGCTTGCTTCCTTCCTCCTTCAATCTTTCCTTCCTTTCTCTTTTCCTTCTTCCTTTTTTTCTCTCTTTCCTTCTGCAAGAGTTCATAAATCCAAGTGTGCCTCCAAACACTATCAATTTGTTAATATGTGTGTGCATGTGTCTATTTCATTCAACCAATGCATACTATTGGCACAACCATAATACCAGGGTTTTAATATATGACCTTTTTAAAGTGCAATAACAGATAAGGAAACTGAGGCCTGGAGACCTTGAGCACCTTGCCTACGATCACCCAAGTAGCATTGGTGCAGGGATTTTAATCGCGGTCTTCTATCTTCGAAGCCAGCGTGATTTCCTCAGCACTGAATTAGTTAGGTCAAAAGTGGGTATCTATACTTAATAAGGCTGAGAGTCATTGATTTAATCCATTTCCTTCATTCTCCAGATAGCAAACTGAGGTCTAGAGAGGGGAAGGGTCTTGTCCAAGCTCATAAAACCTGTTAGACAAGGTCGGCTGTGGTGCTGGCACAGAGGAAATAATTCTGGGCTTGAAGTCAGGACTCTTGGGGTTGAATCTAAGCTGACACTCATTTGCTATACAACTTTGGGCCAGGACTTTATTTCACCAGGCCTCAGTCTCCTAATATGAAAAACCAGAAGACTGGACAAGATCCCTCCAACTCTGATTTCCTAGGAACTTAATTATAGGAAACAGAATCCCAGGTCTTCTGATTGCCAGTGCAGGACTCTTAAAGGTCCAGGAGCCGACTGTCTATGATCTTCCTTTGAGTAAGGCAGGACCTTAGCTAGTATCCCCAGTTCTACTTATTAAGAGTCTTCAGGATAGGCCAACTGGGTGACTCAGTGGATAGAGACCCAGGCCTGGAGATGGAAGGTCCTGGGTTCAAATCTAACCTCAGATACTTCCTAGCTGTATGACCCTGGGCAAGTCACTTAACCCCCATTGCCTAGCCCTTGCCGCTCTTCTGCCTTGGAGCCAATACACAGTATTGATTCTTAAAGAGAAGGTAGGGGTTTAAAAAAAAGGTGACCATAGCTAGGGTGCCCTCCTGGATCCCAATTCCTAGACAGAAGGGGTTAAGTGCTAACGGGGGAGCAAACTTCCTCCAAAAACAGGTGGACACGAGTTCCTAGTTGTTCCTCATCTAGAAGACTCTGGGAATGGGTAGGGGAGGCCAGTAAGAGTGGGAGGAGACCGAGCTGTCTTAGGTGACCTCTCTGGAGGGGCTGTTGGGCACTGTGTGATTTGAGGGGTCTTTTCCCCACTGCACATGCCCACCACTTACATACAACATACACTGCACATATATCATCCCAACGTCCACGAAGCTACATGGGTCACGAAAGTCAAGTGTAGGCGTATAAAAGAAAAAAAAAAAACAGATACTGAACAGACAAGTGCACGCAGGACACCCAAATGGACCAGTGCTGTGTGCAGACATACGTGATGAACGCCGATTGCTTGGCTGTGGGCCCAAGGGTACATGTTCCACATACATGTTTGTTTACATGGAATAGATAGGTGGCACAGGGGGATAGAGCGCCAGGCTCAGAGCCAGGAAGACCTGAGTTTAAATCTAGCTTCAGATAATTCCTAGCTGGGTGATCCTGGGCAAGTCACTTAACTCTTGTGTGCCTCAGTTTCTTTAGCTATAAAAAGAAATAGCATCTCCTTCCCAGGGTTGTTGTAAAGACCAAATGAGATAATACTTTTAAAGTGCTTAGTACAGTGCCTGGCCCTAAGCAGGCATTAAATGTTAGCTATAATTATCGTTATTACAAACACCAGGTCTACGATGCACACCAGTTGCGGGCACACATTTGGTGCAAATTTGGAGCACATGGGATCATGGGATCAAAGATTTAGAGTCGAAAGGAACACATAAGGAAAGCGAAGTGACTTGTCCAGGGTCCTACAGCTAATAGTAAGTACCAGAAATCCGCCTTATTCCGTACGCATGTCCACACGAAAGAGACGCCACCTGTATGCCCTGGACACAACCTCACACTGGCACACATTTTCACACACACCCAAGTTATACAAGTCTCTCCAACAGAAAGCCCACTGCATGGCTCTCCCCAGGACACACTCTTAGAAACGCTTGTGACCTACATCCACGGCCACATCCTCGTTCCTCCTCTTCTTCACAAAGGACCAAATCTTCCTGCAGCCTCAGAGCTCGGGGCTCTTCCTCCCCGCTCCAGGGCTCTCCGCCCAGCCACCACCTCATCTCCTCCCTGCCCCCGTGGGGGCTTGGGAACAGGATGTGGGGTCATCATGGGTCGGCATGCCTAGAGGCAGAGGAATGGCCCCGGTGATGCCCCCGCTCGGCAGCGACCACCCAGAAGGGCTGGGCTTGGAGCCAGAGGACCTCGGCTGCTCCCAGCTCCAGCGCCGTAAGGAGGCATGAGCGCTGGGAGGCAGGACGCCGGGGTTCTGGTTCTAGTTCTGGCTTAGCTACTGAATTTCTGGGTGGCTGTCCTGTGCCTTAGTTTCCATAGTTGTAAAATGAGAATGTTGGACCGGATGGTTTAAAGTCAGCTCTGAAATTCTGTGTTCTCTCTTCCTGATGACACTTGAAGAGGCCCCCCAGAAGGGATGCTCCGTTCTCTCACCCCAGCTGGAAATGAGGGAAGAGGGCAGAACTTGAGCCCCTCTCCGGGATCCCAATGCTCCCAAGTGGTGCTCTGGGGAACTAGGGCCCCTTCCTGAGACGAACCCCCCCCCCGGGAATGGAGTGCGTGGCTGGGAAGAAGTGATCTCAGAGTCTCTGCTCCGGAGGGGGATCGGGTGACCCGGCTCTGCCCACAGCTGCTTCTGCCTAGCCTGGTTCTGTCTGTCTAGGAACTTGGCAAAGAGAACTCGGTTTCAGTGAGGATGGTCCAATGAGGACCCAGTTAGCTTAGATTCACTTACTGAGATGACAAATTGCTTATAACAACCATTCCATTCCATTCCATTCCATTCCTTTCCTTTCCTTTCCTTTCCTTTCCTTTCCTTTCCTTTCCAATACTGTGTATTGGCTCCAAGGCAGAAGAGTGGTAAGGGTAGGCAATGGGGGTCAAGTGACTTGCCCAGGGTCACACAGCTGGGAAGTGTTGGAGGCCAGATTTGAACCTAGGGCCTCCCGTCTCTAGGCCTGGCTCTCAATCCATTGAGCTACCCAGCTGCCCCTACCATTTTTTTTAATAGAAGGCCATGGGAGGTAGTATAAAGAATGAAGAATTGGCAAGCAAGCTGGGGTGTGGGTTTGAATCTTGCCTCTGATACATACTATCTGTGTGACCCTGGACAAATCACTGAGCTTCATGTAAGTCCTTTAACCCTCTTTGGAACTCACTTTTGTTTTTTTAAATCCATATCTTCTGTTTTGGTATCAGTTCTAAGACAGAGGAGCAGCAAGGGATAGGCAATTGGGGTTAAGTGACTTGCCCAGGGTCACATAGCTAGGAAGTATCTGAGGGCAGATTTGAACCCAGGTCCTCCTGATTCCAGACCTGGGGCTCTATCCGCTGTGCTATTTCACTGCCCCCCGGCCTCCCTTTTCTTTTCTGTAAAATAAGAGAGTTGAACTAGATGTTCTCTAAAGATTCTTCCAGCTCTGCCATTTTTGTGCGTTCCATACTAATAGTTTCCACTGTCATCTGTAGCTCTGTGACTTCAAGTCCAAGTCAACTGATGGTCTGGATGCAAATCCACTGCTGAGAAGTGCTGAAGTCACAGGACTTAAGTTCAAATCCTGAAATTGCCAGGTCCTACAAGAATGACTTTGAGCAAGTCACTTAACTTCCCTGAGCCTCAGTTTCCCTAGCTATAAAATGGGAGAGCTGGACTCATTAATTTCTTCTTCTTTTTTTTTAAGCCCTTACCTTTTGTCTTAGAATCAATACTGTGTACAGTATTGGTTCCAAGGCAGAAGAGAGGTAAGGGCTAGGCAATGGGGGTTAAGTGACTCGCCCAGGGTCACACAGCTGGGAAGTGTCTGAGGTCAAATTTTAACCCAGGACCTCCTGTCTCTAAATCCACTGAGCCACCCATCTGTCCCCAACTCGATCATTTCTAAGGTTCCTTCCAGCTCAGGATCTACAGTCTTGACTTTCCAAGGTTTTAATTTCCTCACCAGAAAAATGGATATAATAACCCATTCTGCCAACGGGGTTGTTGTGACACGGGGGCAGTGAATTCAAAAGCTTCCTTTGTACTCTGTAAATCAGTTTTGAGAAATTTCAGGGATTACAAAGGTATTATTATCATTATTAACAATAATTCCAATTTGTACAGTCTTATTTAGATGTTCTTCCAAATCACTTTCACATTCATTATCTCATAAGATCCTCACATCAGCCCAGAAAGGCAGCCATTAATATTCCCATGGAGAGCCAAAGACGGGCTGACTCACCAGCCAGCTAATGTCAGTGGCAAAACTAGGACCAGAAGGGCGGCCTCCCAACTCCCAGCAAACCTAGGTACAGGTGAGGGGGGGAGCTCTCAGTTTTAGGGCTCCTTAGCCCGTGAAGGAACAGGGGGCCAGAGAAGACAAGGCCGACCTGGGGGAGCCAGGTTTGGGCCTTCTCTCGGAGTCCTGGGGCTCACTAGAGCCAGCTAGCTCTTTGGCTAATTAATTTTAATTACCGCCTTTCAGTGTTTGGAAATTGGGCCCGTCAGGAAGAAAATCCAGCAGCAGTAGCGACTTGTAATTAGGAAAAAAGGGAAAGAGGGAGAGAGAGAGAGAGAGGGAAAGACACCGAGTCCTCGTATCACTGAATCGTTTAAAGGAAATTAAAGTGTCATTTACACCGAGCATGTAATTAAGGGGGGGGAGCAGTCCCAGCTGGGGGACTCGTGGCTCGCTGGGAGTCAGAGGCTGGGGGACTCTAGGCCCAGGGGAGTCAGGGGCTAGAGGGCTAAGGATGAGGGCCAGGGGAGACAAGGGGCCAGAACCCAGGGGGGCGGCAGCTGGCTTCAGGGTAGAAGGAGATGTGGTGAGGTGAAGAGAAGATGCTTAAGAGCAGGAAAGTTGTGTGTGTGTGTGTCTGTCTCTCTGTGTGTTTATGTCTGTGTTTCTGTGTTTGTATGTGTCTGTGTGTCTGTCTCTGTGTCTGTATGTATTTATGTGTCTGTGTGTATTTGGAAGAGCAAGTGGAAGGAAGGAAGCCTGTTTACCTTAAGACAGTACAGTACGGGGCGCCCTTCCTGGGCTGGGGTGGGCTTCAGCTAGAGCAGCCCCTACCATCCCGCCAGGAGCACCCGGATTGCCCTGTCCCATCAGGCTCCCGGTCTGAGGAGAGATTGAAGGCAATCCTGACGGTACAAATCATTGGTTCTAGCTGAGTCTCCTCTCTCCTCCTCAGCCGGCTCTAGGGCTGGGATGCCGCCTCATTCCGAGGCTCCTAACCAGGAATACACATTTCTCCAGGGGGTACAAGAGGCTTGTCAAGGGGATGTGGGAAATATTTAGCAAATAACTATATTATCCTATTAAATCTTCTGGAAGTTGCAGTTCGTGGGGAGAAAAAACATTATGTACCTAATAAAATTTTCTTCATGAACAATTAATCTCTTTAGGTGACTATGTAGTGGAGTTGAAAGCATACTGGACTTGGAGTCAGGGAGCCCCGGGTTCTAGTCTTGCCTCAGACACTTGCTTTCCATGTGACCCTGGGTACTTCAAAGCACTTAATCATCTTAGTCTTGGTTTCTTTATCTGCTAAATGGGGATAATATCTCATAGGGTTGTTTGATGATTAAATCAAATATATAAAAGACTATAAACCTTAAAGTATTATATTGTTCAGTAGTATCTGACTCTTCATGACCCTCTGAACCAGGGGTCCCAAACTTTTTTGGCCTACCGCCCCCTTTCCAAAAAAATATTACTTAGCCCCCTGGAAATTAATTTTTTTTTATTTTAATAGCAATTAATAGGAAAGATAAATGCACCTGTGGCCATCACCGCCCTCTGGATCTCTGCAGCACCCACCAGGGGGCGATGGCACCCACTTTGGGAGTCACTGCTCTGAACCATGGTATTCCAATACTATTCATGGGGTTTTCTTTTTTTTTCTTCTTCTTCTTTATTCAAAGATATTTTATTTTCCCAGTTACATGTAATAATTTTTAAAAAATCCTTACCTTTTGCCTTAGAATCAATACTGTGTATTGGTTCCATGGCAGAAGAGTAATAAGGGCAGGCAATGGGGGTTAAGTGACTTGCCCAGGGTCACATGGCTGGGAAGTGTCCGAGGCCAGTTTTGAACCCAGGACCTCTCGTCTCTAGGCCTGGCTCTCTGTCTATTGAGCTACCCAGCTGCCCCCTGTAATAACAATTTCTTTTCCAAAATTGTGAGATCCAAATTGTCTCCCTTCCTGTCTTCCCTCCCCCTTCTAGGAGATGGTAAGCAATTTGATCTGGGTGATACAAGTATTATCAGGTAAAACATGCTTCCACACCAGACATTGTTTTAAGAGAATACTCATAGAAAACCCAAACCCCCAGGTTTTCTTGGCCAAGATTCTAGAGGGGTTTGTCATTTCCTTCTCCAGTGGATTAAGGCAAAGAGAGGTGAAGTGACTAATTCAGGGTCACACAGCTAGGAAGTATCTGAGGTCAGATTTATCTGGGTCTTCCTGCCTCCAAGGCCCAGCACACTACCCACCTAGCTGCCTCCATCTCCGGGATGGCTATCATTATTTACTTTAACTCCTACATGCAAACTCTAGAAGAAAGGGGTCCTAACGTGTGCTCCTCAGGCCTGCCCGGAGTGACTAGACATATTTCAGTAGGTCTGTGAATGACGATGGGGGTAAAACTCATATTTTAATTTCATTAACCTCTAATTGAAACGGAGCGTTTCCTTCAATTACAAGTGTAACAAGAGCCACAAAACATTATTCTGAGAAGGCTTCCAATGGTCAAAGAGGCCTGTACCCCGAAAAAGGGTAAGCATCCCTAGTCTACGTGTATTCCCTCTTGTACCGAGTAGAGGCTATGGAAGAGTTTCATGAAAACAAAGGGTTTGGGACCTAAAACGTTTAGGAGCCCGTCATCCAGGCTAATAACTGCTTGTCCAGGGAGATGCGCCTCTCCTAAGGTCACAAGCGGAGTTAGTAACAGCCACATGATGACCCAGAGAATTGTTAAGTCCTCCCAGGGCTTGGGGGGCTATGGGAACATTGGGAGCCCTGGTGGTATGGGATGTGGGGTTTCTTCTGGACACCCCAAACTCCAGAAGTGTCCCAGGTCATAAAGGATGCAAGAAATTCCTTTTCTTCCTTGCATTCCTTTTTTTTTTTTTCTTAATCCTTATCTTCTGTCTTAGAATTAATACTGTGTTTTCGTTCTACGGCAGAAGATCGGTAGGGGCTAGGCAATGGGGGTTAAGTGACTTGCCCAGGGTCACTCGGCTAGGAAGGGTCTGAGGTCAGATTTGAAGCCAGGACTTGGCTCTCCATCCACTGAGCCACCCATATCTTCCTTGCATTCTTGTAGTGTTGAGGAAAAGGTGACCCTGAGCATCAGAGGCCCACGATAAGGAAAACCCCTGAGAGATACTCCCCTTGCATTCTCTCCTAGATTTCTGATGAGCACAGATAGACATCTCCCAGCTCTACTCCCATAAGCTTTGGGTTGTATCTAAGACATCTGAGCATCCCCTGAACTATTCCAGTCGCCGCTTGTGTCTTCGGGACACAAGGCATCCCTCCATCCCTGGCCAGGCGGCAAACATCACCCAATTTCTGCTTCCGTAGCAACATCGTCCCGTCTCCTCATCTCTGGTCCTGTAACCCCTGTTGTCTAAAGGGTATAAGAAGCCCAGAACCCGTCTCTCTCCTCTTGCCCCTGTCTCCTGGCTGTTCAACTTACATCCAACTGAATAAATCTCTCTTTTATTTTTTAAGCCGATTATTGGAGTCTGTCCTTCCTGACAAGGGGACCCGGCCCAGCCCAGGGTTCGACTTCTAAGCTCTACCACATCACTGGGATGAAGTCTCGGTCTGGCAAATTACTGCCCCGTTCAGGGTCCTGCTTTTCCACTCATCAAAAGCAGATAAGAAGGGCAGCGAGGTGGCCAGGTCTGGCTAGAGTGCCAGGTCTGGAGTTAGGAGGCCCTGGGTTCAAATCTGTTCTCTCACACTTCTTGGTGGTAGGACCCCAGGCAAGTCACTGAACTCTCACTGCCTCGCCCCTGCAGCTCTTCTGCCTGCGAGCGGATACTTAATACTGATTCTAAGACTGAAGGTAAGGATTTAAAACAAACAAACAAACAAACGAGCAGGCAAGAGCCCCTTTATTAGAGACTGGCTGCCCTGAGGGCTTTCTGGAGTACTTTGCTCCCCTTCATGGGCTATCAACTTGGGAGTCATTCTCTAAGTTAGCTCCTCTCTCTGGGCCTCAGCTTCCACCTCCGGAAAGTGGGGATACTAATTCTCACACTACCGACAGGGTCGCGCTGCTTCAAGGCACTATTCAAATCTTCAGCACTAGAGAAACGCTAGCTTTCGGGGTTCTTCTGACTTTGGGGCGGTCAGGGAGGGAGAAGGCCTCCCAGCACGCTGGGGGAGTCCAGGAAGGGGGGGGGGGGGGGCTTTTCTTTGGGGCTCCGCATCCTCACTGGCCAGGGCGGGGCTTAGCACGACTTGGTGAATGAATAAATGAATGAACGCCCAAAGGACCGGAGGAAGCGGCCTGGGGCCATCCTTAGCCCTCTCGCTCCCGGGGAGCCTGACCCGTCTCCTTGCTCCTTCCCATCCAGCGTCCTGTGTTCCACTCCATTTCTTTCTTCTTCCCTCCTCAGAATTCCTCTGGCCTTGGGGTGGAGCTTGGTGGGGGCCTCCAGGCCCCCCAGCCCTCCCGCTCTCGGGCCATTCATTGGGTTGTAAGGGCCGGATTATAGAATCGATAAACGGGGGACCAGGGCTGAGTAGCTCCCTGCCTGTCAGCAGCCTCCTTACACCTTGGCCGGGCTAAGCTACTCCCCAAGTCAGCGATGCTAGGAAAACAGCCCCCAAATAGAAGAACGGCACGGGAGCGGGGGGTGGGGGTGGCGAGGAGGAGTCTGGGGGGGGGGCAGCTAGGCTGAGCGGAGGGTTATCCGCTCCAGCTGCCGAGCCTAATTTGCTGTTACCTTGGTCGAGTCACTATCTCCCGGTTTCATCTTCTGTAAAACAAGGGGGCTCCGAGTAGTGTCGGAGCTAGAGGGGGCGCAACTGCTCCCTGCCTAGATTCTGCTGGCCTTGGGCTTCCTCAGCTCTAAAAAGAGAACCTCCAAGGTTCCTTCCAGCGTTAAAGCTGCCATCAGCTGTCTGAAAAACGCCTTCCAGCTCGGCCGCCTTCCCGCACTGACAGTCTATGGATTCGAAGGCAGCCCGAGCGGGGAGGGGTGGGGGTGTGTGGGGGAACACAATGGGAAACTCAGCGTGCGTCATCGGGAAGGGGAGCATTAAGGGGCCTGGCTGAGTGCTGGGAACGGAAGGCAAGCCAGGCCAAGGCAAAGAACAAAACAAAGGCAGAGAAAGAGTCCCGGGGGGGAAAGCTCCCGGGGTCAGAGCGGACCACAAGACCCCAGTGAGTCAGTGGCCTGGAATGTCCTAAGGAGGGGGCTGAGAGAAGAGAGGGGAGGAACGATGGTTAAAGGAGTCAAGGTATAAACGTTTATTTCTGTCACTGAAGAGCTTCTCCATTTTCTACTCTGTAGTAAAAAGATTCCTGGATTTAGAGCCCAAAGACTGGCACTAGAGTCTGGGTCGGCCCTAACTAGCTGGGAGGCTTTTAGAGAATCACAGAAGGTTAATGGTGGCAGGGACCTCAGTGGCCACCCAATTCCAAGCCATAGATTTCCATCTGGAAGAGTCCAAGATTCTCATTTTACAGGTGAGGAAACTGAGGCCCGCCAAATGAGTGACTCCAAGGTTGTGAAAGAAGTGCCCAGAACTGGGCCTCACATTCTGGTCTCCTGATTATGTTTATTTTTAAAATTTTAAACCCTTCCCCTCTGTCCTAGAATTGATGCTAGGTTCCTAGGCACAAGAGTGGTAAGGGCTAGGCCTTTGGGGTTAAGTGACTTGCTCAGAGTCACACCGCTAGGAATGTCTGAGGCCAAATTTGAACCCAGGACCTCCCCATCTCCAGGCCTGGCTCTCTATCTACTAAGTGTGGATTTTAAAATTAATATCCAATATTCCAAGTATTATATTTAAAAAGTTTATTAATAATAATTAAAGTAAGAGAACGGAGAGCAAAAGAGAGGAAGAGGGAGGAGCTGTAGAACTTATAAAAACGTGACTCATGGTACCACAGGAACACCTATCTGTTAAATGCCAAAATTAGACTAGATGTCCTCTGAGGACCTGACATGATGGCCAGTATTCATATAGCTCTTTGAAGTTTGTAAAGTGACATGTTCTATCTCCTGTAATCCTCACAACCCTGCTATCAAGGAGGGGCTAAAAACATATTCCCATTTTACAACTGAGAAAACTGAGGCAGACACCGGTTAGATGATTTGCCCAGGGTCACGTAGCTAGTAAGCTTCTGAAGCTGGATGTGAATTGAAGACTCTGTGATCCTAAGTCTAGTGCAGTCTCAGCTTTGCCACCCGGTGTTCTCTATGGGCTATCTCCCATCATCTGTTGTTTCTGTTCTCAGGTCCCC
Organism: Gracilinanus agilis; assembly: GCF_016433145.1. Classification (NCBI taxonomy): domain Eukaryota; kingdom Metazoa; phylum Chordata; class Mammalia; order Didelphimorphia; family Didelphidae; genus Gracilinanus; species Gracilinanus agilis. The sequence continues at coordinate 716,444,002 of NC_058130.1, read as the reverse complement.
CAATTTGATCTCTTGTGATTTTGAAATGCTCACAGAGTGGGGAGAGAGCCAGGTGGGTCTCCTCAAAGTCCCTGGGGCCTGCCCACACAGAACCATCCTTTTGCCAACAGGAACTCCAGTCACAAAGAGCAAAGGCATCTGGGTGATTCGGTGCAATTCTAGAGAGGAATCCTAGGTCGTGGCCTACCGTTGTCTGCATACAGTGCGAGGATGCTTCCTTCTTGCACAAGTGCTTTATGGAAGCTCGGCAGCTGGGTTCGGTTTTCCCAGCGGGCCGGTACATTCCTCTGGGCTAGGGCCATGACTACTTCCAGGCTGGCCCTTCCTGCTTAAACCATTTCAGGCAAGGGATATTTTCCAGAGGAAGGAAGATCAATGCTCGTCCTTGTGCGCCCAGGGGCTCAAAACCCCAAGAGGCCCGACGTGCCTCCCCTTGTCTACTCTGGGGCCAACCAACCACTACCACTGCAGACCAGCTTCTTTTTTGCCTTCAGCTTCCATCTCTATGGAGAACAACCCGGTTTTGCCTCCTATCAGCCTTCCCTGTAAATCAGGAGAAAACCTCTGTCTAGCTGTGAAGGAGCCATTTCTGTGGTGATGTTATTTAAGGCTTCTTCACAGCGCTGGAGGGCAGGCACTGCTATCCCACCTCACAGAGGCGACAACCAAGGGGCCAAAGATGAGTGACTTGCCCAAGATCACAGGGCTAATTAGTAGCAGAGGCAAACCTGAACTGTGACCAGGTACCACCAAATCCAGCACCCATTCCTCTAAGCCACTGTCTCTGCAGTTACCTATTCCGTGATTTACCATGTTTTTCCCTTTTCTCAAAAAAAAAAAAATCCAATTATCAACAACCCAGAAATCCTATCCCGAATGCTACAGGGACAGTGCTCCCGGCCAGAGAGAGTAGGGGAGGGAGGTGGAAGCAGTTTGAGGAAGGGGAAGTGGCTCCCCGACACTCATTCCTGCTTGTTCTTTGTTTCCTGCCCCCCCCCCCCCAAGTCCTCATCCCAAGATCAGAGACTTGGGATTCACTAAATGAGCTAAAGTCATTGATCTTTGCTAAGTGAGGACCCTCTATGAAAAAGCCTTGGGGAAACATTAATGTTATTATTAGCTGTCAGCTTTCCAGTACTTGAAAGTACATTATAAGGGCAGCGAGGTAGCACAGTGGCTAGAGCTTCAGGCCTAGAGTTGGGAGATCCTAGGTTCAAATCTGACCTCAGGACACTCCGTAGCTGTGTGACCCTGGGCAAGTCACTTAGCCCTATTTGCCTAGCCCTTGTCACTCTTCTGTCTTAGAACTGATACCAAGACAGAAAGTAAGGGTAGGAAAGGAAAGGAGATAGGGAAGGGAAGGGGAAGGGAAAGGAGAAGGGAAGGGAAGGGAGGGGAGAAAAGGAAAGGAAAGGAAAGGAAAGGAGAAGGGAAGGGAGGGGAGAGAGGGAAAGGAAAGGAGGAAGAGGGAGGGGAGGGAAAGGGAAGGGGAAGGAGAAGGAGGAGGAAAGGGAAGTGAAGGGAAGGGAAGGGAAGGAAAGGGAAGGAGAGGAGAGGAGAGAAAAGAAAGTGCATTGTCTACCTTACAAATTGTGGGGTCAGGCAGAGAATACAGGATTATCTATACCCTTTTATATAGGTAGAAAGTGTGGCTCCAAGATGGAGAGAGACATACAGGAGGTCTCTTTGCTAATAAGTGGCAGGGTCAGGAACTAAACCCATCTTCTTCATCTTAGGGCAGCTAGATGGCACAGTAGATAGAGTGGGAGGACTGGAGTCAGGAAGATTAATCATCTTCCTGAGTTCAAATCTGTCCTCAGACACTTATTCACTGTGTGACCCTAGGCAAGTCACTTAACCCCATCTGCCTTAGTTTCCTCATCTGTAAAATGAGCTAGAAAAAGAAAGGCAAACTACTCTGGTACCTTAGCCAAGAGAACCCCAAAAGGGGTCACAACGAGTCAGATATGACTGAGGAAAAAAACGAGTAGACAACAACAGCTTCTTCCGTGTCTCATTTTCTCTCTTCCATCTCTGTACATTCTGTATTGCTTACTTGTGAGATGACAGGGGACATACCATATTGAGACTGATATTCTGGTTGGTCCCTCACACTGCCCCTCAGCCTTCTGTATGGGATGGCTTGGGAATTAATGGTGAATACAAATTATTTCCTCACCGGCCATCACAAGTACAAGTACGAGGTACAAGACAAAGACAGGCTTATCCTGGGAAATCCAGAAATGTCCAAGACTACATCTCCCATCATGCTGTGGGCTTTGATACTGGTTCAGAGAAAGGCACCCAGTGGGAAGAGAGCTGTGTGTGTGTGTGTGTGTGTGTGTGTGTGTGTGTGTGTGTGTGTAAAGGCCTGGGTGAAGAGAGGGAGAGGAAGTGGGCAGCATCAGATCCTTGATCCCAGACTAGTCACCAGATGAAGGATTTTTAATAACCCAAGGCTCATGGCCCCCCAAATCACCTTAACACTTTCTAATTTACGGGCACTTTATCTGGACGTCCCTTGTGGAGGGATGATGAATGGGTTTGATAATCAGAGAGAATTATGTTCCTTAGGCGAGTGGCCCCAGCCCTAACATTGTTTGCTGCTTCCCTGGCTGGGACCAGCGGCTTTACAAAACAGGGGGACCCCTTGCAGAGTCAGACCCATAAGTGCTTCTTATGACACCAGAGTCTCCGTGAGGGCAAGGACTATTTGAGCTCCCCAAATTCACAGCGTTTCAGCTTTGGAAGAAGGGACCTCAGCAACCGACTTGCCTACCCCAGGAATCCTCTCTACAAATGGTCATCCAGCTTCCACATGGAAACCTCCAGTGATGAATTCACTCCTCCCACAGCAATCTGCTCCTCTTCAGACAGTTCTAACTGGCAGAAGATTGTTGGGGCTTCTTTTTGGTTTTTGTTTTACCTTTCTGACATTGAGCAGAAACCCACTCTACACATTTCACTTCGTTCCGAGTTCGGCCCACTGGGGGCCACGCAGAACAAGGGCTAGTCCCATCCCCCCACGGCGGTGCTTCAAATATTTTAAGGTGGCTCTCATGTTTTCCCTAAGTCTCTTCTTCACACCCCCAGTTTCTGACATCCTGGTCGAGCTTCTCCTGAGGCTTTCCTCCTCATCAAAATTCCTCCTAAAATGTGGCACCCAGACTGAACATGGTAATCCAAATATAAGCTGACCAGGAGACTGTTTATCAGTTTTATTCTGGATACAATCTAAAACGGGTCATTTCAGGGTCCAGAAAAGCATTCTGTACATAGTAGACACTTAATGTTATTTCCCAGAACCGTAAGCTTCGAGCTGGAAGACTTTTTTTTTTTTCAACCTCTTATTTTCTGTGTTAGAATTGATACTAAATAGTATTGGTTCTAAGGCAGAAACATGCTAGGGGGGCTAGGTGATTGGGGTGAAGTGATTTGCCCGGAGTCACATAGCTGGGAAGTATCTGAAGCCAGATTTGAACCCAGGTCTCCCTGACTCCAGGACTGGTTCTCTATCCACTGAAGTACTTGGCTGCCCCTAGGAGGGACATTTAGAGACATTAGTCCAAGCCCCTCATTTTACAGGTGTCCAGAGAAATTAAGCGATTGGTCAAGGTCCCACAGAGAGCAGCAGCAGAACCCCAGGTAGAATCTGAACCCTGATCTGCTGGCTCTAGAGCTATTTCTCTCTCCACTGGGCCATTCTGCTTCTCTAACAGGAACTGAATCAAACTGGATTCCGTCCAATGGCTCATCCTCAGGGCCTAGGCAGCCTTGGAAAGAACCCAGTATTGGTCACCCATCTGGGGCTGCTTCACTGCAGTCTCACCAGAAGGCAGGGGATTAGATGGCATTCATGCCTCCAGGACCTTTTCCATTCCAAAAATGGGCCTGTCAATTCCTAACTCTGACCCGGATGATGGATCAATTGGGAAATTAGCAAAATGTCTCCTGAGCAGCTACTTTGGGTGAGGTACTGTGTGTGTTATAAATCTCAGAATCCCAGATGGGTCAGATCTCAGAGCTGGAGGGAATCCTAGCCCACCTATCCTCCAGGACAAGAGTGGCCTCTGCTTGGACCCTTCCACTGATGGGTCTTCATGTGAAAGCCCACTCTATAGTAGGCTAGCTCAGATTGTTAGGGTGGTATTTCCTTCTGGGGTAAAATCTGCCTTCCTATATAATTCCATGGTCCTACTCCTTCTGGGGTTGCAGACTTGGAGAGCTGGGATGGCCTTCTGAAGGCCCCAGGTTCAAATTGTACCCAAGAAGAAATCCCCTGGACACTAGTATCTCCAGCAGCTGATGGTGCAGCCTCTACTTAAAGATTCCCAGTCTTTTAAGACCAGTTGCAGATGAACAACTCACTACCTCCCAAGGCAGCTTACTTCACTTGGGGACAGCTCTAATTGTTAGAATGTTTTTCTTTATATGGAGGCACAATCAGCTTCTCTAAAACTTCAGCCACTCTAAATTCTTCCTCTCTGGGTCCATATTCCTCATCCCAGACCCTCAGATATTTGAAAGTAGCTGCCATGTGCCTGAGAAGCCTTCTCTTCTTCAGGCTAAACATCCTTGAATCCTTCAAGCAATCCTCATATGGAACAGCCTCCAGTCTTCTCAACCTATCCTGGTTGCCTTCCTCTGGTCCCCACGCTAGTCTATTAATGCCCTTCCTGCACAGCAGCCAATATGGAAAGTAAGATGGCCAGTGTGGGAAGTAAGAAGGCCAGTGGGGGGAATCAGATGGGATTTGTTTTGCCTGACTAAGCTTATTTGTTACAAGAATTTTGTTTTTCTTGTTTTGTTTCTCAGTGGGGGAGGAGAGAAAAATAAATGCTCATTAATTAGGAAAAAAAGTTAATTAAAAAAATCCTTCCTGAAATATAGCTCTCAGAGCTAAACGTGATGCTATCGATGTGTTCCAGCCAAGGCAGAATACAACAAGCCTATTACCTCCCTTGTTCTGGACACTGTGCATGTATTAATGCAGCCTACGATCCACTTAGCTTTTTGATGGGCTGCCTTGTTTTACTGGTGAATCATATCGAGCTTTCCAATCCACTAAAAGCCTCAGATCCTTCTCCCAAAATTATTGAACAGTCTGACCACACCTCCTCATCCTCGTACTTGGGGTTACAAAATAAAATGCCCAAGAGTGGGCCGGTGCGTTCATTCCAATTACATTTCATGTCTTCTCTTCTGTTCATCATCTCAGTGAGCCAAGATATTTTTGACTCTCTTTTTTCCCACCCAATGTGTTTGCTGCCTATTCCTTCCGGCTTGCTGCTCTCCACAAGTCTCAGAAACATGCCATGGATACCTTCATTCAAATCATTGATAAAAATGCCAAACAGCAGAAGACCAAGGATAGAGCCATCTGGGGCATTTCACTACAGACATGTCTCCAAGTGCATTCTGAAACATACTATCATCCTGCCAGTTCCAAATCTCCTCCACCATGCTATCATCTAAACGAGTGGTCGCCAAACTTTTTTTTTTGGCAGTGTACGGCTATCAGCAAAACATCCTGCTACATACGCATGGCTATTACTATAAATTACACACACATACATAGACATGTATGTATATTAACATATATGTACACACAGAGACATGCATAACGGGTAACTCACTGTCCTAAACAAAAAAACAAAAAAATGTGGCAGAGGGAAGCTTTTACAAGTCACCGCCCCAGAAAGTAGAGGCTACCTTTTGAGCACCTCCTGCTGGAAGTCATCTTGGTGGGAGGGGAAGGCTGAGTAGGACATAGATGGCTGCTTTAGGTACTGCATGGTGGGAAAGTTATAACTGCCCTTGAGGGGTTGATGGATGGAGGAGGAGGAAGAGTCTGGGGGTTTGGGCAGCCTAGGGAGGAGATAAGGAAGAAAGAAATGTGGTTGTATTGAAGAGAAATCTCATGATGAGCTATTTCAGGGCATCTCTCTGCTCTCTTGACTAGTTAATCACACATTTCTTGGGATCATGCCATGGCCTTCCATTCTGGAGACCACTGATTTACATTAGCTTTCTGGGACTTCCACGGGGTCATAGAATCTGAAAGCTAGCAGGGACTTGAGATGGCATGTAGTCCCAATTACCACGTACACTTTTCTTAAACTGGGGTTCATGAGTTTAGTTCTTAAAAATATTTTAATCTTAAATATTTTAACAACTATTTTAATAATAGTGTTTTGATAGAATTGATTTCCTTGGTGATCCTATATATTTAATTTAAGCAATGAAAAACATTATTCTGAAAAGAGCGAGACTTCCCCAAATGGCCAAAAGGCTCCTTGAAGCAAAAGTTGACTAGTGGAATTGCGTGTTGGCCACAGGGCCCGGAGGGGTTTGGGGAGAGGGAAAACATGAATTGTGTAACCATGGGAAAATATTCTAAATAAAATAAATTAATAATAAAAAAAGAAACACAGGTTGACTGTTCTACAGCACTCTTAATAGAAAGTCAACTAGCCAGTCAACTTGAAGACTTCCAGTAGGTAGGAAACTTGGTCTCCTCAGTGCAAGCAAGTCCAATTTGGGCAGCTCTCACTATTGGGAAGTTTTGTGTTTCTTCTACCGCCCCCCCTCCAAATAAATAAAGTCAAAACCTACCCAATGCTCTTAGTTCTGTCCTCTAGGGTCAAACAATACAATTCTTTCCCATGTGACATGTCCCTTCTAATACCTGCAGGTAGCTATCTGTCATGTCCCTCCTAGAGTTTTTATTTCTCTAGGCTAAACATTTTCAGTTCCATCAAGGAATCTATGATCCAGTTCTGGAGACATGATAAAAACGATATAAGACTGTATTTATGAAGTGGCAGGGAAATGGTAAGGCTACCAGAGGAGCCCAAGGAAGACAGAAATGGGTAGGGTGGTCAGGGAAAGCTCCCTGGAAGGCAGGAAGCCAGGTGGACCTTGAAGAATGAGGGTACAGATTGGAGAGGAGGTGGAAGGGCGTTCCAGGTGTGTGCAAAGTGATAGGTGGGGTTTTAAAGAATTTAATGTGGCAACAGACAAAGAACAACAGACGAGCATGTGCTGAAACTTTGAAAGACTTGAGAATGATAATCAATGCAATGATCAGCAGTGATTCCAGAGGATCATTTACCAAGCTATCCACCTAATGCCACAAAGTCAATGGACTCAAAATTAAAAAGGAGACAGACATTTTTGGGCATGGCCAATGGTGAAATTTGTTTTGCTTGACTGTGCATATGGTCATTGGGAGGGTTCTCTGCTTGTTGTTTAATCGAGGCAGTTGCTGGTGGCACAGTGGAGAGAGTGCTGGGCTTGGAATCAGGAAGACCTTGGTTTAAAACTGGCCTCGAGACACTTTCGTGGAACCCTGCCTCAGTTTCCTCAATGGCAAAATGGAAATAACAGCATTTATGCTGTAGAGGTGGAGCAAATGGGATATTACAATATTTTAGAGCACTTAGCATAGTACCTGGCACATAGTAAGTAATGAATAAATGCTTGTTCCATTTCATTTCAACTGGGGAATGGGTAGGAGAAAAAATAAAAGCTTAAATATAACACATACATATATTACCAATGTTTGTTAAGAAGATCCAGAATAGGGGTAGGTGGGTGGCATAGTGGATACAGCACGAGGCCTGGAGTTGAGAGGACCTGGGCTCATATCTGGCCTCAGACATGTTCTAGCTGTGTGACCCTGGACAAGTCACCTAAACCTATTTGCTTAGCCCTTGACGCTCTACAGTCAAAGACAGAAGGTAAGAGTTAAAAAAAAAAAAAAGACCCAGAAGGAATATGACCCAGAAGACCCTGGGGCTGAGTCCTCTTCAGATCTCAAGCAAATCCCTTCCTACATCTGGGTCTCAGTTTTCTCTTCAGTAAAATGGGGAAGAGTTTAGCTAAGTCTCAAAGAAGGTAAGTATATCAAGTGCTTTGTGAATGTCAGAGAGTCATCACTACCAGTGGGAAAGAAAGAGGTTCTAAACGTGGTGTGTGTGTGTGTGTGTGTGTGTGTGTGTGTGTGTGTGTGTGTGTGTGTGTGTCTGTGTGTCTGTGGAAAACCTGACAGGCTGGGGAAGACTCCCTTCTCAGAGTATTGCTTTTCAATGCAGAGAAGAAAATACATAAGGCTACAAGAAGGAAACCAATGATACCAAAATACATTTTTCAAAATATTAAAAAACAAGTTCCTAGACTCCAGATTATGAGCCCTCTGCTTAGGAGAAAACGAAATCAAGAGGGCAGGGTGGGGAGGGAGAATTGGCTGTAGGGATCCAATGAATATCTTCTGTTATCACTATATATGCACTGAAAGGTAATTTTTCAGGGTGTCTGGGCAGAAAATGGCAGCCCCTGCATCTTCAGAAAGGGGGAGGGGGAGGAGGATGGCCCGGGGTACAACGTAGAGCTCTTTCGGAAGCTTGCAATACAAGAGACATTTCTAAAGTGTCTATTGGGGCAGCTAGATGGCTCATTTAGATAGAGTCAGGAGAGTCTGGGTTCAAATCTGGCCTCAGAAACTTCTTAGCTATGTGATCCTGGGCAAGTCACTTAACCGCAAATGCCCAACCCATATCCCATTTATCTTCTGCTTTGGGAGATACCACTTAATATCTTAGTATCTAAGTAGAGCTACTTAGCATCCATTCTAAGACTGGAAGGTACGGGCTTAAAAACGTAATAAAGTATTTACTCTACGCAGAGTCCTAGATGGTAGCAGAGCTGAGTTTAGATCATAGAGTCAAGGGCTGGAAGGCTCCTTAATGTAGTCATTTTACAGAAGAGGAGAAGGAGATCTAGGGAAATTAAGAGATGCCATCGCTCTTTCTGTTTCTTCAAGGACTTTGCCACCTCGGAGGGGAGATAAAGAACTTGGCATTTTAGCATAATAGCAACTGGAGGTCTCAGGGCAAAGGATTAGTTGTTTGTTTTTAAGTAGAATGGAGTTTAAGTCAAATATAGGGAAGTCATATTTCCCACAGTCATTAGGAGAAGAGGGGAATGGCAGTGGGAAGAAGAATGGGTTAGGAAGAAAAGCATGTTAAACTTGGTCAAAAGAGGCAGTTGCAGTCTGGTGGACTTGTAATCAGAATCCTGCCCCTGCTGATCATTTGGTTTGTGTCAAGGTTGTGTTCGCTTAGTGCCTCAGTTTCCCTCTTCCGTAAAATGGGAATAATAATCCTAGCCCTGTTGGGATTTTAAAAAAAGGCTCTTTGTCAACTTTCCAAATCCTGTCTAAATGTGAGCTATTATTATTCATGAGGGACCAGACCCCACCTCCAAGGCTAGTATGTGACTTGTGATGGGGTCATTTTTCGGTTCAGGGGGAGCTCCCTCCCCCTCTCTTGCACAGAGCAGTCCCATCTTTGGGATGATAACAACTGGGTCACTTTACCCTTCTCACTAAGCCCTTTGTTCCTATCTTCGCAAGTCTTTTGCAAGCAGCTTTCCCAATAGCCTCACTGACCTGTTTCCCCATCCCCCCAGGGCCACTTCTGGGCCAGGACTATTAGACCCATCTGAGAGTGAGGCCAAGGCCCAGAGAGGAAAGAAGTTTGCCCAAGGTCACCCAGCTAGAGAGGGAGGCAGACCCAGCCCAAGAATCCAGATCTCCTGCTTACCAGTCAAGAGATTCCACCACCACTAGACTCTGCTGCCTCTGCTTCTGAGAGACATGCTTCTGGGCCAGACAGACAGAGACAGATGTCCAACGCCAAAGCTGCCCAAGGCCCGGGGAGAGAGGAGCTGACAGGGACCTTGAGCTCCGAGCCTGGTCGGCCCCACCCTTGCCTAGATCCTGGCTTATGGCCTTGATGGGTGACCTTGGCCCCCTAGCATGTGCTGCCCCCCTTTCCCCCACCATGGAAGGGAGGGGAGGGGAAGAGGGCTGCAGCCAGCCTGAGGCTCCCGGGGGATTGCTGTTGGTGCTGTCCTTGGCCCAAGCTCTGCTTTTCCTTAGCACCATGAATCGTGCCATTGGCTGCCTCATCCCTCCCTCCACAGCCGCACAGCTGCAGGACTTGGCTGAGGTGACCCACCTTAGGGGAGGGGGTGTGGGGATCCCTGTTTGCCCTGCCCTTCCCCCTAAGCTCCCAGTAGCTAAATAGCAAAAGCAGAGAGAGGAGGGGAGACCCAGCTAAATGGGGATTTCCTCTTCCCAGCCTCTCCCCCGACCCCAAAAGAACCTCCACTGATTGTGAAATGAGGGGGATGCTACTAGGAGTCTCCCAGGTCCCTTCCAACTCTGGCATTCTGGGTTCTATAGTCTTTAAGGTCGACTTCTGATGGTGTGTTCTATGTTCGAAGGCTCCTTCCAGCCCAAACATTCTGTGTTCTATGTTCCAAGGTCCCTGCCAGCCCTGACATCTGATATGTCATGATATCATGCCGGGGTCCTAATTCCAGAGAGCCGGAGGCCCCTCCAGCAACTAGCCTGTGACTAGGACTCCCTGAAGGGGGATGGATTGGGCAGAGGGGATGACCCTGTTCTCAGGTCCTCCTCCCCCTCCCAGCTACCTTTCTGAGTCTGGCTGGCAGCAGCACTACCCTACCCCCCCCCCAAACCTATTCCTTTTCTCTTGATCTTTTCTACATAGAAGAATCGGGTAGGAAGTTGGAATCAGAACCTGGCTCCCACATTCCTCCCCCCACCTCCCCACCCCAACAGAAGGCGAAGAAGGCAAAATAAGGGGCAGAGCTAGTATCTATAACCCGCTTGCCCCCTCCCCACAACATCCCAGACACCCTCACAATCCACATCTGCAGCGGAAGACAGCTAAACCAATTATCCAGTTCACACAGGGATTAAGCCCCTACTCTGTGCAGAGCCTATCTATCCAGAGAAATCCCCCATCTTCCCTCTGGGGCAGAAGACCTCGATGATCTGAACCCCTAGCAAGAGATCCCAGGCCCCTCACCCCTGAGCTCAGGCACACCCCTACATAGGCAGTGGCAGAGAATCAGGAAGAAAGTTAGGGACCAGCTTCTGCTGCAAGATCCAGTCTGAGGGACCACATCCCCAGTCTGCCTCAGACCCAGAGATCTGACACAAAGCGTCCAGCCATAATCACCCATCAACACATGTTTACTGGTGTGCTTACTGTGCAAAAGGTGATGAGGAGGGGGGAGATTCAAAGACCAAACAGATCAGTCCTTATAGCACCGGCAGAAGAGAGGCCCCTCTCCTATCCCCCCCCTTGTCTCATTCAACCCAAGTCCTAGTAGCAGCTCCTAAAATCCAGAGATTCCAGCCCCAAGAATGGATTTCTTCAGCCTCAATGGAAATTCTGAGAAAATCACTGGCTCCCTGGGGTCGGATCTTCGACCCTAAGCAGAGGTAAATAAACTGCAGCCGGCCCCCCACTCCCACCCCGGCCCCATGTCAGCCCCTCAACATTGAGAAGGACAAGAAAGGGCCGGGAATGACCTCCCCTTTTCTCCCAGTCCTGGCAGATCTCCAGGAAACCCGATCAGAGGCACAGGACCGTAATGGAGAGAACATCAGGAAACCAGGGTTCGAGTCTCAAGTCTACTAAGCAGCTCTGTGACCCAGGACGAGTCATCTCCCTTCCATCTCGTTTTGTTTCTTTCTCCTGGTTGTTTCACTCCCTCCCCGGAACCCCTACCACGAATCAGCTGGTTCCTAAAGTCCCTTTGGCGCTGGGACCGTTTGAGCCTCTAAGACCCAAGGAGACCCCATCTCCCCAAGCTCAAAGCAGGCTTCCTCCCTCCCAGGCTCACTAGCGTCCACCTGGGCCGTCTTCCCCCTTCCTCCCACCCGGGTCATACCGGGTCTGGGGGCTCCGAGGTACTGGGACCGGGGCACCGTAGGGTCGCGTGTCCCACCCTGAGAGGTGCTGGACCCCTCCGCAGCGCCACCTCTTGGGGGCCCAGAGCAGGTAGCTCTGCTACTCAAGCAAGCGAGGGTCGAGTCCGGTCCTGGGGGGTGTTGAGAGGCCAAGTGAACACGGGCTGCGCTCAGCCCCCTCTAACTCCGAGGGGGCGGGCTCGAAGGACCGCCCACTGACCCCCCCTACACAGACAGGAGGCGGTGGCCCTCCCCACTCCCTCCTTCCCACCCAACGTCCCGCTCCGCCCCCCACCCCGGGCCACCCCGAGTTCGCAGCAGGCGACAACTAAGTTGTCCCAACCCCTCCACCTCCCACGTGCAGCCGCCCCCCCAACCCCACGTGACGGAGCCCCCCGGGCTCCAGGGACCAATCAGAGCCTGGAGGCTGCAGCGCCCTCGAGTCGGGGGTGGGGTGGGGGGTGGTGGAAATGCTCTATTCCCCCCCCCTAAAAAACACCCCCCACAACCAGTAGAAGATAGATTCTTCCTTTGTCCCTTTGTCTCTCAGCCTGGGGGCGCCAGGGGGGGCTACAAGTCAGGCCTGGACACCCTGAGCCCAGAGCCGAGGGTGTCAGAAGGAGGGGGGCAACTAGAAGGGGGGGGAAGACAGTGGGGGGCACAAGAAGGGTGGAGAGGGATCGTCTCTCCCCACCCAATTCGGTGCCAGCCTTGGCTGCGCCGTTTGGAGATCTGCGATCTCTCTATTGCACTACACCTGCTCCTGCGGTTCTGGGGGCTGCCAGCCTCCTCTGAGTACCCAGAGACGCTATCCG
>NC_058130.1:716415822-716431365 GCF_016433145.1 Gracilinanus agilis | reverse complement strand
CAGTCGTCGCCGCCGCAGCTGTGCGCGTCCAGGCAGCGGCACCTTGTTCGGTGCGCTGGCCGGCCAGGCGAGCTCCGAGCGGCAGCTGCAGCGGGGCTGGGGGGCAGGGGCTGGGGCTGCGGGGAGGGGGGGGGGAGGCGCGGTCCTGTCCGGTTCTGTCCCCTCCCCTCCAGCCCCCTCAAGCCCCCTCAGGCCCTGGGCGCACCCTGAGGGCCCCGGCTCTGGCAGCTCCTGGGTTGAATGCGCGCACCTCCCGCATCTCTTGCACCCGCCGCGGCCACGGCTGGGGCTCAGGCTCCCCCTCTCTTCCCCTTCTTTCCCCTCCCCAGGCCCGGCCCCGGCCCCCGGCCTCAGCCTCAGCTACAGCCTCAGCCTCTGCCTCAGCCTCAGCCTCAGTCCCTGGCGCCACGAAAAACCCGGCCCGGATCCCGTCCCCGGATCGGCCCACCCCATGGAAAGGGGGGGGCGCGCGGCGTGGGGGCCACCCCCCTTTTTCCCACGCACCGCAGCTTCCGGAGTGACGGTCCCCTCCAGGTCTCTAAGAGAATGAATCCGTCCACCCCCACCCCCATTTGGGCAGAAGACAGGGTAGGCGGAGGGTGTTGGTCCTCCTGGGACAGTGAACCCAGGAATCCTGGTATCCAGGCCCTGGGAGAGGAGATTGGAAGCCCCACTCAAACCAGAAGCCCCATCCAAGAAGGAATGCGCCTTTGGACAAGAGCTGGATGTAAATGGGTCAACCTGTGTACTCCCCCCCAAGGGGAAGATGGGGAGAGGGAGGAGGGATCCAGAGACAGAGAAAGAGATGGCTGTCGGCTCCGATTCAGCCCTGAGAGACCGTAATTGCTGTTGGGGAAGATCAGACTTGTGAATTCAGCAGCCAAGTCGGGCTCCGTCCTTAGCACCCCAGTTCTAGGCATAGACATAGTGAACGTGTGTGTTATATTCCATTCCTTATAAATAATATAACCCACACATGGGCATGTATACCATCCACTTTTGGTGTTAGGAGCACAGAGACACATGCATATGTATGCCAGGTTGTTTGCATGTATATTCCATGTACAAGTGGGCATCCATGTGTACTTGTGAGGGTATGCAGACTGCGTTTTGCACAGGCACCCATGCACGGTAGATGTGTTTGTGTGTATGTATGGGTCCTTCTACTTCTCTCTGCATATACACACATATGTGGCACTGCGTCTTCTCTAGGACCAATCTGGGCCCAATTTACGGGGGATTATTAAGTATTTTATTTAGATTTAGTGGAATCTGGATTCTGGGGAGCAGAAGGATCCTCTCAGTTCCCCTCCTCCTGGCTTTGTAAATATTGGTAAGTCTTTAGAGGGCCCTGAAGCAGGCTTCGGCCCATTTAGGTCATCCTGTTCCCTTACTCCCAACTCTAGTTGTCCTGAGAGGCCTTTGGTCCTGGTTAGGTCATTAGTAGAGTCTCCCGCCTGGCAGGGATAGACAAACCCTCCTTCCCATTCTAGAAACCTAGTGATGACAACCAGGGCCACTGGGCTTATCCAGACCCATTGTATGTGGATGAATTATTCTATAAGGAAGAGGCTCAAAGGGCTCTGGTCATAGAATTTAGGAGGCCATCTGCAGCTGCTCCCTCAGGCTTGGGGGCCTTTGATTGAAGGCAGAGGGGAGCAGTGGAAGAAGAGAATTACATATATCCCCAGTAAGTCTAGAGTGGGAGGAGGGGCTGAAGGGGGTGGGGAGAGAGAGAGGGAGAGAGGGAGAAAGTGAGAGAGAGAGAGAGAGAGAGAGAGAGAGAGAGAGAGAGAGAGAGAGAGAGAGAGAGAGAGGGAGAGGGAAGGAGGGAGAAAGAGTGTGAGAGAGGGAGTGTGGGTGTGGTGGGGTATGTGGAGAGCTGTGGCTCTCTGCTCAATCAGCCAAGAGAACCCTAGAATCTAGGACTTAGCACTGCAGAATCTTACTTAAAATGAAAGAATCCCAAACTCATAGATTTTTAGAATTACAGTCAGTCTTAGATTATCAGAATGTCAGAAGTGGAAAGGATCCTTGAGGTCATTCAGCCCCCTCTCCCACCCAGCCCAGGAATCCTCTCCCTACAGCATCCCTGAGTCAGCCTCTGCTTACTTGCACTGGGTGCCAGCTCTGTTTATTAGGAAAACTAATAATGCCCAGGTAATGTTTGCTCAGAGCCTAACTGGCAAAACTGGAGGAATTCAGGGGGAGATGGAGGACAATGTAACTTGCTCCCCTTTCTGTCTTCATTTCTTTCTTTTTCCTGGGCAGTAGTCAAGCTCTGGAGTCTTCAGGGCAGTGCTCTGGGCTTAAAGCACTCAGGGCTCTCCTGTCTGCACCCCCAGGATCATGGTCCAAGTGCCAGGTAAAAGACTGCAAGGTTCCACTCTGTCCAGCAGGAGGAGCCCTGGCTTGTTTGGGGCACCCCCTTCTGAGGGTGCAGTGCCGTCATTGTGTTTGGGTCTACAGAATGGGTTCCTTGATTTGGGAGGTGAGGATGGGGCACTTTGGTGCTCTTGTTCTATGGGGGCTAGAGGCCTATGCTGGGGGGCTCCTATGGTTTAGAGAGGCCTCAGGCTCCCTGCACCTGATCAGCGTCATCCCCTCTGCTGACAAACAGAAAGTCTGCCTGGTGGTGCTCACATTCTTTTGGTGACCAGGCCTTCCTGTCTGGCTCTAAAGGCAAATCAGCTTGAACCACAGCACCAGGTGTGTGTCGAGGCCTGCTCTGCCCCCTCCACCCCTGTCCCACAAGTACCTTTTTCATTTCTCCTAGGTTCCCCCCACAACATGAGGCTTGAAGCTGCCACAGAGCCAGTCCCATTGCTTTTCTGTCCTGAAGATTTCCAAGCCTTGAAAAGAGACCTGCTGTTGTCTTAGGTCTCCCTGTCTGCTTTGTAGCTTGGGCTTCAGAGATGAATAGGCCAATTCCCTTATTTTACACATGAGGAAACTGAGTCCTTAGAGAATAAATATGACTTGGAATCACAAAGGAAGTCGGTGGCAGAGCCTGGACTAATTCAAGTCTCCTGGTCTGGTCCCCAGGGTTTATCTGCTACATCATGATTTCTCCTGGTCTACCAATACCGGTTCAGAAAGGTGACAATTCAGAGGAGGTCATTTTTATGGTCAAGGTGCTTGTGTGCAGAAGGTGAAAGGGAGAGCAGAGCTGAGTACCCCACTTGAAGTGCTTGCCTGATGGTTTTGGCTTCTCCAAATGAAGGAGGGAAGGACTAATAGAAAATGACAAATAAGTAATATGAGGAATAGCATGGACAAGCAAAAGGTGAAAGTACATCCTTCTCTCCTTAACGATCCCCATCCCCATAGAGCAACCATGCAACCAACCAGTATTACCCCCCCCCCCTCCCCAATCCAGCCATTCATCCAAGCACCGGCCATTGTCTTGGCACATACACCCACATCTAAGGAAGAGTTCAGCCCTGACTCCCATCTCCATCCCCTCCTGCGACAGAAGGCGATGAGGGGTCTTGTTCATTTCTGCTGGGATAAGGAAACTGCCCTCCCTTTTGGCCGAGTACCCAAAGGAGAAGAGCGGAAAGTTACTCTGGCTGATCTGTGCAATGCTTTTCCCTTTCTGAGACTCTGTTTCTCCAACTAAAGGGCTTAGACTAGATGATCTCTAAGGTCCCTTCTAGCTGACATTCTATGATCTCTGTTCTAAAGGATCTTTCCAGCTCTGGCATGCCAAATTCTCTGTTCTAAGGGCCCTCCCACCTGTGATTCTATGACTTTTTCTCTCTTGGGGAGTAGTCAGAAAAGTTGGAGAATGGGCTGCAAGTGGACATTAGAATAATGACCCTCCTGCACAATCAGACTAGGAGATGGAAGCGACGGGTGCCTGCTGTCCCCATCCTCTTGTCTTCCTCAGACAAGGAGCTTCAAAATTCATCTACTACTAGTTATGAATGGGCCTTTCATGGCCCAGAGTTGAGGTCACCAGAGGGTCCCCTCCATGGGAAGATCCCATCAATTATCCCCTTCCCCTCTCCTCTGACCACTGGGTTAGAAGTTTAGTCACTTTATCCAGAGTGGAGGAAAGAGGAAGGGGGTGGGGGAGGAAACAGTAGTCACTTTGGACTTGGAGGCAGAGGATGACCCTATGAGGCCCAGTGAGGGACAATGACTTGCCCAAGGTCACATAGTGACCAGCAAAGCTAAGTCTTGACTTCCAGACTCCATATTCTTTTCCAGAACATCTGACCTCAAGAGTCACACTGATTATGGGGTCACCCCATTCTGGTCTTCTTTTCCTAATCAAGAGCCTAAATTTGAACTCTTGGCTTCTAGTCATGGCTAGACTACTGACTTTCTGTATAGTCTCCCCTTTTTAGACCTTAGTTGACCCTATCTGTGAATGGCTTTGTGACTAGCCCTTCCAACTGGAACATCAGCGTTCTCCTGAAGCAGAAGAGGGGAGACCATTTACAGTCCATATCAAGAATTCTACTTTTTTGGTTTTTTTTCCTATAGACATCCAGGCAACTCAGAAATGTGGGGAGTAATGTCTTACCCACGAGTTAGACAGGGTGATCAGTGCAGACCATTCTGGGAAGAGAAGGGAGATTGCACTTGACTTGGAAAGAAAGCCCTTTTTGGAGGCCAAAGAATTTATCCACCTTCAAGTCCAAACACTTCCTGTGTGACTCTGGGCAAATGGCAGTGCCCCTTTTGTGCCTCCCAAAGGATTGTTTAAAGGGGAATGGAGACTCTACAGTCTCTGTTCCTTTAAAGATACCTCACCTACTCCACTTCAATTCAACCTATTTTGAGAGGTTCTGTCTCCCAGTGCCACTCTTCTCCAGAAATGTCCTATGGCACATGTGCTGAAGGGAGCTACTCCCCTTTCCTTCTCCAGAGTGCCTGAGGACATTTCTCTCATCACTCACCCCTGTGCCCAGCAGCCCAATGGGAGAGCATCCTCCCTCCCCTGTCTGGGGTAAGGTGTAGTGTGAGGGTTGCAGTTTGGGCACTTGGTCTCTAAAAAGTTTACCATCACTGCCCTAA
Organism: Gracilinanus agilis; assembly: GCF_016433145.1. Lineage (NCBI taxonomy): Eukaryota > Metazoa > Chordata > Mammalia > Didelphimorphia > Didelphidae > Gracilinanus > Gracilinanus agilis. Next base: position 716,426,337 of record NC_058130.1, on the reverse strand, counting down.
GCTGTTCCCAAGAAGAATCTCAATGGTGGGGAAGGATGTCATGGCAATGGAATTGAGGGCTGTCTACCTCTCAGGTGAGCAAGTAGTGTAAAGGGTCAACTATAGAATCCTCTTCAGGAAGAGGGGGTCTCCTAGGTCTGTGGAAGGAACTGGAAAGGTCATTCTTTAAGGCCAAGTGAGATGGATAATAATCCATCCAGGGAAGGCAGGTCTCCCAGCCCAGAGCTGACCCTGGGCCTTGGCTTTGAGTGTAGGGAAGAGGGTAGTGATCAGGGCCCAGGATCACCAGCCTGGCATGGGCCCTATGTGGGAGAGAGGGCACTGACCAGCGATTCCCAGGCCAAAGCTGCCTCAGCCTCCTGACATGGGCATGGGGATAAAGGGGCAGTAGCTAGGAGCTCTCAGATCAGTCCTCTCCACGAAAAGCCAGAAGTCTCAGGCCCCAGGCTTAGGGGTGGGAGAGGGATAGAGAACACAGCCAGGCTGGCACCAGCTTGGACAAGGAGGATCAAGGCCCAGGTGCCCATGAGCAGCTGTCCTGCCCTGTAACTGCTACTGAGCTTCATAGAAATAATTGTCATTTGACAGATTTTTCTTCCCCCCAGTTCTCTCTCCCCCCAAAACAAAAAACAAAACAACAACAACAATAACAAAAAACATCAGCTGCTTGGCAGGCCCAGCAGATGTGAAATAAATACTCCCAGAATCGCGGGCTCCCAGCTGGCCTGCCCAGCATGATATGGCTGCTGAGTGCCAGGCAGACACTACCCTGGCATCAGGGTGCCCACAGGCATGGCTCTGAAGGGGAGTACACTTATTACAAACCCTATCACCATGTCAACCCTAGAGAGAATGCTTCTCCTCCACCCCCATCACTGCACTTCTGCATCATGCCACGTTGGTGGGGCAGGAGAAACGGAGACCCAGAGAAATGTGTCAATGGGGGATCATGTAGCAGGGAAGGGGTGGGGGACCTTTCCTGATGGTCAGAGGCCACTGGGGTCAGCCAGGATTCCATTGACTCCTTCTTGCCTCTCCCTTCTCACCTGATGCCTACATGGGAAAGGTCCCCCCTCCCCAGACCCTTGGGAATCCAAAGCCAAATCTGTCAATCGCATCTTTTTTTTAACCCTTCCTTTCTGTCCGGACAGAAGGACAAAGGCTAGGCAATGGGAGTTAAGTGACTTGCCCAGGGTTACCCAGCCGACACAGCTAGGAAGTATCTGAGGCCAGATTTGAACACAGGTCCTCCTGACTCCAAGCCTGGCTCTCTATCTACTGTGCCTCCTAGCTGCCCCTATCAACTGCATTTTGGATTGGAGAGGGAAGAACTGAGGAAGATTCTCTCTGTGGCCTCAGCCATACAAAATACTTACTCTAGTCTCCAGCTCCAAACGTGTGTCAGCATCTGGTCTTGGGGGGAACACTAGATAAATCTTGAAGCAGAGACCTTTACTAGGGCTAGAGGAGACTTAGGACATCATGGCAGGGGCGGGGAGGGGATATGGGGACATGATGGCAACTGGTGAGTATAGGGGACCCAGGGAATTTCTAGGCTGTATGAAGGATCTGGGATGTCCCAAGGGTAGTAACGTGGCCTGAGGCATCCTTTGGGGAAGGGGCAAGGGAAGGCTTCCTTAAAATGATGGGCTGGGAGATGAGGCCTCCCTAGAGGCCCAGCCCACCCCACCCCATCGCCAGACCTGCTTGGTTCTCTGTGGCTGTGATGGAATCCTCCCAACCCCTTACCTCCCCAGCTCCACAGTCTCAGGCAGCTGCTGCCTCTCTGGATCATGGCTGACAGACGGAGCTTCCCTGAGCGGCAGGCCGCCCATCCCCTCCCTCTGTCTCCCCCTTCCCTGTAGCCAAGCAGCCTCACAGGGCTCCCTTTCTTCTCTTTCTGGTTCCAGGCTCAGGCTCCCCTCCTCACCTTTCTCCTCTGCCTTTTCTCATTCTCTTCAAACTCTAATGGGGAGGGGGGAGAGGAAGAAGATTGAAGCCCTTGGGGGAGGGTTGGGGGAAGGCAGCTTTGTTGGGAGATGGGAAAGCTCTTCCAGAGGAGAATGGAGAGAGGATCCCCAAGGGAAACATGGAAAGAGACAGACAGATAGAGACAGACAGACACAGATACAGAGAGAGACAGGCAGAGGAGAGCGAGAGACATAGAGGGAGGCAGTGTTCAAGACAGAGGAGATAGCTGAGATGTGGGGAGGAAGTGGGAGACAGATCATGGAGAAACACAAAGAAGAGGATGGAGGAGCAGCGAAAGACAGGATTGGAGAAAGAACTGGAAAAGGGGGAATAAGGCAAAGAAATGGAGAAGGCAGAAGAAAGGAGGGGCAGGTAAAGCAGAAATGAAGGCAGAAATAGCCTGAGGGATAAAGCAAAGAGATGGGGAGAAGCTTCTGGAAAAGAGCTAAGGCAGGCAAACCGAGGAGTCACTTCCACCTGACACTTCAGATTCTTCTTCCTCTGACTATGGGCACCTTTCTGCCCCAGGGAAAGATGGTGCTAACCAACCCTGATGGGGATGTGTGTATGTGGCTGTGTGACAAACTCCTGCCCTGACCCTGGAGACCAGGACCTCCTGAACACTATTCCATCAATGCCTAATGCCCGCCAGGGGCACATCCCATCCCTCTAGGCACCCCGAGTCCTGGGTACTTCTGTAGATGGTCAGAGGGCATTGATTGGGGGAGGTGTATCTCTGCTCCTTGTGAGTACCTATGGGAATGTGTGTGTCTATGTGTTTTGTGTTAGTTTGTATGTTTACTTACCTGTGCTGTCATGCATATGAGATTAGATGATTTAAAGAGCTAAAAGGGACCTTAGAAGTCATCCAGTTAAAAAAAAACATTTTTTTTAGTAAGAAAAGAAGAAATCATTCAGTTTAATCCTCTCATTATACAGAGGAGAAAACTGAGGCCCAGGGTGGGGAATGATTTCCCTAAGGTTTGTTGTTGTTCTTCATGACCTCATAGATGTGGAGTTTTCTTGGCAGGGAAACTGGAGTGGTTTGCCATTTCCTTCTCCAGCAGATCCCTTTTGTCAGGCAATCAAAGGTTAAGTTACTTGCCCAAGGTCACACAACTAAAAAGGGTCGAATACTGGATCTGAACTCGGGTCTTCTTGACTAGCCCAGGCAATATCTATGGAACCACTTAGCTGCCTCCTAGGCTTACAGAAGTTAAGTGACTTGCCATAGGTTGCATAGCTAGGAAGTATCTGAAACTAAATTTGAATTCAGATCTTCCAGATATCTGATCCAATGCTCTTTTTTTTTTTTTTTTTTAATTTTTAAACCCTTAACTTCTGCGTATTGGCTCCTTGGTGGAAGAGTGGTAAGGGTGGGCAATGGGGGTCAAGTGACTTGCCCAGGGTCACACAGCTGGGAAGTGTCTGAGGCCAGATTTGAACTAGGACCTCCCGTCTCTAGGCCTGACTCTCAAACCACTGAGCTACCCAGCTGCTCCTTGATCCAGCGCTCTTAAACCATCCTGAGTCACAGTTGCCCCTTGCCTAAGGTTACCCAGCTGGGAAGTGGCAAAGCTGGGATTCTAAGTTCTTCTGAGTGAATCCTTTACCCTTTCCGTTACATGTGGCTGCCATAAGTGTATCCGTGTGTCTGTGCCTTGGTGTGTGTATGTGGCTGTTAGAAGGCTGTTGGGTAATTGAATACAAATCTAGCCTCTCCTGGATTCCAAGTGAATGGAGCACATCTCTCAGGCTCCCTCTCATTGCCCCTGGGACTTGAGTAAGCTCCATTCCTGCTTCAGCCAACCAGGTGACCCTGGGGAGGGCACTCCGGGCCTCTTTGGGCCACTCTCTGGGCCCTGGGAAAATGAAAAGGATGGCAACCCCATAAGGAATGAAGGATTCTCATTTCTCGCAGGAGAGGTGGAGAGCGCTAGGCTTCACCTTCTAATCTTCTCCTGAGAGTCCAGGGCCACTGACCTCTTTTCTCCCCAGGGTCGTCGCATCCTCAGGCTAGATCATTTTCTGAAAAAGGAGGAGAGACCTAAAGCCCTGACCCTCATCTGCATATGCACATGTACTCTAGCCTTATTGAAGGCAGTCCTGGGAATACCCACCTGCCACAGGGCTTAGCCAGTCCCTTTCTGAAGAATTTTGATGGTTTCCTGGAGCAGGAAGGAGCCTTTAGTAATTGCTCTAATTTTCCCATGCAAATCAGGCTCTGCTGGAATCTGTTAATTTTTTTAAATTTAATATTTTACGTACTTCTCTATTATGCTTTCCTAGACATCAACCCAGGTTTTCAGGTGCAGTGAATTCTGGGTGCATTTTGGGGCAGGGACGACTGACATTTGCATACTCACACTAATTTCATCTTTTCACAAATTCAGAGCAGATTAATTGGTAGCTAATTAGCAACAAAGATCCCCCCTCCCCTCCTCAGCTATTGCTGGGTACAAAGTTGGGACCACAGCAGAGTCCAAATAGCCTGAAACTGTTCACCTGCTAGGGACCTCTCTCTCTCTCTTTTCCTTGGACATTCGAGGCTTACTCCTTTTGCTCAGGTGGGTCGCCCTTCCCATCCATCTCAGATGCCCTTCACTCTCTCGTCCATTTTCTCATCTTTGGAGAGAAGAAGCTGGTTCAGAGGAAATATCCTCGGATACCCTGATCCCAGGAGTCAGAAGGGGTAGGCTCTGGTCTTGGTCTGCCACTCCCACTCGGCGTGACCTTCCTGTCTCCGGACCTCATTGACCTCAGCTGTGAAATGATGAAGTTCGGCTAGAAACTCTCCAAGATCTCCTCTGGCTCTTTTTTTCTATGATTCTGTGATTCAGAGGTTCTGACTTCCAGGTTAGAGGTCGAGGTTTTCTGTGGCTGTGATTTCAGGGTTAGATGATTCTCCCACAATGCCTGTGATCTTCTTCAGCATCTTGTGAGAATGCAGTGTGAAATCATAATATTGTGTTAAAAGCAGTTTCATAGGAGGCTGGGTGTGCGAATGACCTCAGGAATCGATGGCCTCATCCTGGGGTGGGGGGGGGAGGTTGGGGCCGAGAGAAGGAGGCAGGTGATTCTGAAGCCATCTGTCTGGGGTGCCTTCAGATGAATGCTTACTTCAGTATCTCAGGAGATCTCGGATGTCCTCAGGCGAGGGACAGCTTCTCCCATGATACACATCACAGCCTCCTTTCCACCTTAGCAGACTATTCTCATGAGTTACTGTGGCTAAAAAGATTCATTCCCCAGCGGCCAGCTCTCCAATGAGAAGCTTTTCTGGGTTCAAAAGAAGCTGGCCCTCAGATCACAGATCCATAATCCATTGGATGACCCATTCAATAATAAGACCTATTAGCACTTATGCTCCAAGGGCAAAGCCTTTCAGAATCCAGGGTCACCTCCACGCCATATCATTAAAAGGACAATAATGTATCAATGGGGGCAACTAGGTGGCACAATGAATAGAGCCCTAGGCTTGGAATCAGGAGGACCTGAGTTCAAATCTGGCCTCAGACACTTCCCAGCTGTGAGAGCCTGGGCAAGTCGCTTAACCCCATTTGCCTAGCCCTTGCCACTCTTCTGCCTTGGAACCAATACACACTATTAAAAAGAGATTTAAAAGGGGGCAGCTGGGTAGCTCAGTGGATTGAGAGCCAGGCTTAGAGAACCTAGGAGGTCCTAGGTTCAAATCTGACCTCAGACACTTCCCAGCTGTGTGACCCTGGGCAAGTCACTTGACCCCCAATGCCTACCCTTACCACTCTTCTGCCTTGGAGCCAATACACAGTATTGACTCCAAGACGGAAGGTAGGGGTTTAAAAAAAAGAGATTTAAAACCCCACATCAAGTTTGGATGAGGTGAGCTGGTCCTGTGGCAATAACAATACTTAAGCGCTTCACTTGAACCCACAAAATATAGCAAAGGGCAGACCGAAAGGGCTCAACCCAAAAGGAAGGTTGTTTGTGGAGCACATTGGGAAGTAAGGGGACTAGAATGGTAAAGGATGAAAAGGCTTGGATGGGTTGCTATTTGCACCAGGGGAGGAAACCCTAATACTGATGAGGCCTTAGATCCACTGAAGTACAACAGAGCCCTAGAGATCACAAAATCTCAGAATGGGAAGGGACCTTGGGGGTCATCTTTTCTGTTCTTCATTTTTCTTAATAACATTTTATTTTCCCCAATTACATATAAAATTATTTTTAACATGAATTTAAAAAAAAGCTGAGTTCTAAATCTCTTCCACTCTCCCCTAACTTTCCCAGAGATGGCAAACAATTTGATATAGGCTATATATGTGCAATCATGCAAAATGTTTTTCCATATTAACCTCAGTGGTCATCTAAATCAACTTGGACCGGAAAAAGAATCTTCTGCGAGGCAAGCTAAACTAGTGACCACCCACTCCTTGCTTCAAGACTTCCAAAGAGAGGCAACACAGTCTCCAATCAATCAATCAACCCGTCAACAATAACAAGCAATTATTAAACATTTATTATATGCCAGGCACTGGGGATAGGCACATATGAAGAATGAAATTAAATTCAAAAAGATATCAATAAAAACATTTAAAAATTTATTTTTAGAGAACCTTACCTTTCATCTGATACTTAGTATGATTCCAAGTCAGAAGAGAAGGAAGAGTTCAGCAGTTGGAGTTAAGTGACTTGCCCAGGGTCAGATAGCTAGGAAGTATCTGAGGTCACATTTGAACCCAGGTCCTTCTGACTCCAGGCCTGGTGCTCTATCCACTGAGCCAGCCAGCTGCCCCAATAAAGCCATTAAAAAAAAGAAAAGTCCAGAAGAGTCAAGTGGCTCAAACAGGGGATTCAATCATTGGGGTTTGTTATTGTATCTTTGAACTTTGGTCTTAAACAAGTTGTCTGGACTCATTTCAAAATTGCTGTTTGTCCATTTTCAAAAAAGGACCAATAATATCATGGGGGCGATGTCTTGACTCAGATTGGATTGGATTTAAGTGAGAGAGAGGGGGTTACCCAGTGATCTAAATCTAGTGGCAAGATGATTGGTGATGACCCAGAATGCAATGGGGCAAGCATTGCAAATTTGGTCAAAAGTTAAAAAAAGAGCCTGAATGAGCTCCTGTAATGGGTTCCAGACAAATTGCTAGGTAGCAGTATTCTAAAGATACAATATCCAATCTGCATATCTACAATGGACATCAGGATTTAAATATTAACCAAATGAAAATTATCTTAAAGAAACTTGTCTGATTTGTAAAAAAAAGCACATGGATAAACTGATTGTCCAATTATAGTCTGAACCAGTGGTTCCCAAACTTTTTTGGCCTACCGCCCCCTTTCCAGAAAAAATATTACTTAGTGCCCTGGAAATTAATAAGAAGGCAAGCAATATGATATCAATTCTACATTTCAGCATTCAGTTTAAATGGCACTTTCCCAAAGTTCCTAATGATGTCTTAATTGCCAAATCTAATGGCCTTTTTTTAGTTCTATCCTTTTTTACCTCTCCGTAGTGTCAGTTACTCTCCTCCCCTGGATACTCTCTTCTCTCTAGGTTTTCTTGACAGCAGTCTCTTGTTTCTGTCTGTTTTTTTCAACCTGAATCTTCATTTGGGTCGTGCCCATTAATTTGAGGTACCCCAAGGCTCCATCTTAGTCCCCCTTCTCTTCTCCCACTATGCCACCTCACTTGGTGACCTCATTAGCTCCTATGGATTCAATGATCACTTGATTTTCAGACCTATTTGTCCATCTTTAATCTCTTTCCATGGCAGCTGGGTGGCTTGGAGTCAGGAAAACTCATCTTCCTGAGTTCAAAGCTGGCCTCAGACTCTTCCTAGGTATGTGACCCTGGGCAAGCCACTTAACCCTATTTGCCTCAGTTTCCTCATCTGTAAAATGGGAAAATAATAACACCTACCTCATAGGGTTGTTGTAAGGAAAAAATGATATCATGGAAGATGCATTGCAAGCCTTAACGTGCTCACTATGTGTTAGCTAAAATTACTAACAACTGTCTTGTGACTCTAAATCCAACATTTTCCTACCATGTCATTCTGCCTCTAGTTGCCTGCCAAGTAAAATTCAAACTCCTGTATCTGACATTCAAGGCTATTCACGATCTAGTGTTATTTTACTCTTCCAACAGAATTTTATCAAGTGCCTACTGTGTTAATGGTGTTATAGATATTATCACATGCTTTCCTCACAATGATGGTGAAGTAGGTCCTATTTTTATCCCCATTTTCCAGTTGGGGAAACTGAGGCACAGAGAGGTTAAGCAATGAACACATTGTCAAATAGTGTCTGAGGCCACCTTTGAACTCAGATCTTTCTGAGAGTAGGCTGTCCACTACAGGACCTAGTTGCTGCCTCTCCCTGTTTTACCTTTGCCTTACCTCATGGACCACCTCCTCTCTTGACATGACTCATCACTCTATCCCTCAGCTCTCAGCTCAACTATTTTTGTCCCAGGAGAAATTAGCCCCCATTATAACTCTGGGTCAAGGCAGCTGGAAATTTGATACATTAAGATTTACTTTTTGTGGGGGAGTTGTACGGATAAGTATCAGAGGACCTCTCAAAATCTTAAGTGAGGTCTCCTAATAAGAAGACATAAAACTTCATCTCTGGGCCTGGCATGTTGGGCTCAGGTTCTCTGGCCAATTATGAATTCCTCCTGCTACATGCCTTTCTTTGGTTGCAACAATTTAAAAAAAATTTATTTTTTAAAACCTTTTGTCTTAGAATCAATACTGTATATAGATTCCAAGGCAGAAAAGTGATAAGGGCTAGGCAGTGGGGATGAGGTGACTTGCCCAGGGTCACACAGCTAGGAAGTGTCTGAGTTCAGATTTGACCCAGGACCTCCAGTCTCTAGGCCTGGCTTTCAATATACAGAACCATCTACCTGCTTCCTAGCAATTTCATTTTTAAATGTTTAAGTCATATATTTCATTTTTACATCATTTTCATTTTCTTCTTTCTCTCTCTTTTCCTCTTCTTCCCCATTCCAGAGAGTCATTTTTTATTGCAAAAAATAAAAAAAGAGAAAAAAGCCCATTTCAGTGAAATTAGCCAACACATCAACCAAATTGAATAGCATATGCAGTATTCCATTGGCACTGTTTCCCCCTTTGCAAAAGGAGAGAGGTACATCCTCACATCCCTTCTTTGGAGTCAGTTTTGGCCAATATAATTTCACAGCATTCACTTTGAATTTCATCATGGTTCTTCCTTCATTTTCATTGTCATTATTGTTCACATTGTTTTCCTGGTTCTGCTTACTTCACTTTGCATCAGTTCATATACATTTTCTCATGCTTTTCAATATTCATTTTTTTATAGAGCAGTTACATTCCATTGCTCATGCACTACAATTTATTGAGCTGTTTTTCAAATAATAAGCATCTTGCTTGATTCTAGTTCTTTGCTACTAAAGAAGTATGCACAGAGGTGTTATGGACCCAAGAACTCGTGCATTTTTTGATATGGCCAATGTGTGTGGATTCATTTTGTTACAAGGGCTTTTTCTTTCTTTCTCTTGATTTTTAATTGGGCTACAGTGGGTGAAGATTAGCAATAGCAAAATCCCTCAAAAGGGCTTTTGAAATTAAAAAAATGACACAAAAGAGAACATAAGGAAATTCAGAAAGAAGCACAAACAGGATAGCTTTGAAAATAACAGGGGAGGATTTGTTACTTACTTTAAAAAAGCAAGTAATGACACAGAGATTCACCATTTCAGAGAGGATCCTCTTTTTACATTTTTTTTAAGCCCTTACCTTTCATCTTAGAATCAATACTGTGGTTCCGAGGCAGGGGCGCAGTAAGAGATAGGCAATGGGAGTTAAGGGACTTGCCCAGGGTCACACAGCTGGGAGGTGTCTGAGGCCAGTTTTGAACCTAGGACCTCCTGTCTCTAGGTCAATCTACTGAGCTACCCAGCTGTCCCCCTCTTTTTGTATTCTGCTGTGTGTATTGAAATGCTTTTTAAGGGTCTGTACGTTCAGAATTTTAAAAAAAGAAACGATGTTTTACAGTGTACAGCAACATTTTTGAAGCCTGTACTACTATCTCATTGCTCTGGATTTGATTTCTGTCTTTCTAGCCTCATTAACATCTTGCTGATGTCTTTTCTCTTTTCCTTCTTGCTACAGCAAGATTAGATTTTTTTGTCATTTAGAGCTATCCCTAAGGAAGTTCTCTAAAAGTATTTTTCCCAGGCACCTCTACCCCATCTGTTGGAACCACCCAGATGTGAATAGATTGTGCCTTTTTTGGGTAACTCTTGAACCCTGGGCCACTGGTTAAGACTTGTTTACTGAGTATTCAAGGGCTAGAATTCTCTAAGGTGTTCCTTGTTATCTTAGTTGAGTCCACTGGCTTCTGTCCTCTTTGAGGTCACTGGGGAGAGAAAGCTCGGGTAGTGATATTTTTTAATCCACCACTCCAGAGATTAAACCTAAAACCTAAACCTTCTTTTCCTTCCTTCCTTCCTTCCTTCCTTCCTTCCTTCCTTCCTTCCTTCCTTCCTTCCTTCCTTCCTTCCTTCCT
>NC_058130.1:716399801-716410871 GCF_016433145.1 Gracilinanus agilis | reverse complement strand
AGAGAGGAAGAGGAAGAGAAAGAGAAGAGAGACAGAGAGAGAATAGAAGAGAGAGAGAAGAGGCAGAGAGAGACAGAGAGAGGAAGAGGAAGAGAGAGAGAGAGAAGAGAGACAGAAAGAGGAAGCGGAAGAGAGAGAGAAAGGAAGAAAGAGAGAGGGGAGAGAGACAGAGACAGAGACAGAGACACACAGAGAGAGTTAGAGAGAAAGACCCCAGTGATATATCTATTTTTCCTCCTGCTGCTGTATTTATAGATTCCCTTTGAAGCCTGGCAGCTGCAGCTGACCTGGTTCCTTGGTTTGGGGAAGAGAAGTCAGTCTTCTCCAAAACCACCTTTTCCAGCCAAGGGTGTCTGTGTTGGCCAGGTCCCTGCAGAGACTGAAGAAAGAAAGAGAGACAGCCAAGATCAGGGGGTTAGATTCAATGGGGCTAAACCCAAGGACCTCCAACATCATTTTGTTTTCCCCTCAAGATTCAACATAGTGGGGGGGGCAGTTGGCTCTTGGTTCTACCCTGAGTCTTTCTGTGACTGAGTAAACCCCTCTCTATAGGCCTCAGTTTCCCCATTTTGTAGCTTGAAACTTCAAGACTCAACTCAAATCTCACCTTCTAAAAGAGGACTTTCCCAGGCCCTCCTCTTCCTCTTCAACCAGTGCCTTCTCTCTGAGATTACCTTCCATTTCCCTGTGCCTTGTTTGCATGTTGTATCCTCCACTTAAAATGTGAACTCCTTGAGGGCAGAGACCATATTCCCCCCTTTCAATCTATCTTTAGCACTTAGCATAAAGCTGGATACATAGAAAATGCTTACTTAAAGCTTGTTGACTAATTGACAGACCTACTACCTATATGACCTTGGGCAAGTCACAACCTCTCTGAATCTCAGTTTTCTCATCTATAAAACGAAGAGGTTGTACGAGGTTCCCTTCCACTCTAAATCTGTGGCTATTCTCATCCCAGCACGGCCATTCTCTCTCTTACATTTTGACATGTTGCTTTCTCTGTCCTAAGGGCCAACTCTAACATGCTGGAAGACTTAATTCAATTCAGTTCAACTCAATTCAATTCATCAAGCATTTATTAAACGCTTACTGTAGGCCAGGAAGAGCTGCCAGGCTCTGGGGACATACAGATGTAAGCACTCACATATACACATAGATGCACATGCCCTAAAACTCGGGGAGTTTGCCCTTGGCTGGGCTTCTAGGTGGTGCAGTGAACAGAGTACTGGTTCTAGAGTCAGCAGGAACATTTGAGTTCCAATTCAGCTTCAGACCCTTACCAGCTGGTGACATTGTACAAATCACTTAGCTTCGATTTGCCTCAGTTTTCCTAGCTGTAAAATGGGAATAATGACAGCACCTGCCTTCTAGGGTAGTTGTGAGGATCAAGTGAGAAGCTGTCTCTAACCCAATAGGCGCTGGCTATTAATCTTATTAGGGGATTATATCCTATCTGAGTAAAAACAATCCAAAGAAAATTGAAGAGGAAGAAAGAGAGCACTTACAATTGGGGGATCAGAGAAGGCTTCAAGGAGGAGGTGGCCCTTTTGCTGAGCCTTGAAGGAAGATAAAGATGGTAAAACGCAGAAATAAGGAGTGAGTCCATTTCAGATAATGGAAGACAGCTCATATGAAATTTAAAGGATTGATAATATGGATAGTTACATGTTCTGCTGGCTCAGGGGAGTTGATGAATCAGATGTAGATCGGGAAGGGAAGAGAACCTCAGATGCTATCTAGTCAAATACCTTCATTTTAGAGATGAGGAAACCAAGACCCAGGAAGGTTAAGTGATTTGCTCAAAGTCACACAGCTAATATGTAGCAGAGATGGAATTTGAACTTAGGTCCTCTGATTTTGAACTTTTTTTTCCCCTCCCCTTAAGCCCTTTCCTTTCTGTCTTAGTACCAATTCTAAGAGATAGAAGAATGGCAAGGGCTAGGCAATTGCGGTTAAGTGACTTGCCCAGGGTCACTCAGCTAGGAAGTTGTCTGAGGCCAGATTTGAACCTAGGTCCTTCCAACTCTAGGCCTGGTGCTCTATCTGCTCTGCTACCTAGCAGCTCCTAGCTAGTAGTCTTTTCACTGGGTCATGATGTCTCTCAAGGATAGCTGGCCCTTGGCAAGTACAGGGTTCAGGCAGGCAGGATGGGGAATATAAGACATTCTCCCACGGCTATCAGGTTCAACTGGTAAGTACACTCTTTGTCCCAAGTGGGCTCGGGGATGCCTGGAATGGTAGCTGCTCCTGAGACCTTCAGATCCTTTTCCATCCAGTTTAGGGTGGTGGTATGGAACCCCTAGCCATAGAGCATTGGGCGTTATGAAGAATTTTAGGTTCTGGAAGCACAGGAAGAAATCCTCCTTCATAATGTTTTTAGACAAATTTAGCCAAAAAGGATGGAGGACAGAGAAATTCAGCTCCAGGACAGAGCTGGTCTCTCTTACCCTAGACATGGATCTACTGGGATCATCATCTCCCATACAGGACATGATTCCAGAATTGTCTTCTTCAATGGGCTTCCATATAGTGTCAGGGGAAGAGTGTTTGATTTGGAGTGAGAGGATTTGGCTCCAAACCAAGCATACTTACCAGCCCAATGATCTTGGTTAAATCTCTTCTTTTCTCAGGAGCAGAGTGAATAGAACACCAAGCCAGGAGTTGGGAGGACATGACCTCTGACACGTCCTTAGCTGTGTGACCCTGGGAAAGTCACTTAACTCCCATTGCCTAGTCTTTGTCACTCTTCTGTCTTAGAATTGATACTAAAACAGAACATTAAAAAAATAATAACCAAAAAAAACTAAGTATACTTACCAGTCTGATGACTTTGGGCAAGTCTTTTCCTTTCTCTAGGACTCAGTTTCCTTTTCTGTAAAGTCATAGGATTAGACAAATATTAGAGCTTCTTGAAACCTTTGATTGTGTGGTAGAGCCTATAGACTCCTTCTTAGAATAATGCTGTTATTTTATTTAAAAATTTTATTTTTATTTTCAGTTCTGAATTATTTTGTTCCCTCCAAGAATATATATATATTTTAATTCCTGGAATAAGTTGGTGAGCGTTAATTAAGTACTTAGTATGTGTTAGGTGCTGAGCTAAGTGTTGGGGATACAAAGACAAAGAAAGAGGGAATGAGGAGAGGGATGGTGGTGGCAAAGTCCAGAAGTGAAGCCAGAGAATGAAGAATCGGTGTTCTGGGTCATTCTTTGGTGTTCGGGTCTTTCCTCAAAATGAAGGTTCGGGGAGAAATTTATCAGTGTGAGTCAGGGGCATAGGGACTGAAGAAGAAGATGCAAAATGCATAGGATTATAAAGGAAGCCAATTATATTTGAAATAGAAATCAAAATATTATGTTTTAAATTTATGAATCCTAGATTAAGTGCTCTCAGATTAGGGGCAGCTTGGTGGCTAAGTGGATAGCGAGCCAGTCCTAGAGACAGGAGGTCCTGGGTTCAAATCTGGACCGAGACACTTCCTGGCTATGTGAGTGCCCCTGGGTAAGTCACTTATCTCTCTAATTGCCTAGCTCTTACTATACCCCAGTTCTATGAGTTAAGACATTAACAGCATTTGCTGCCTTTCCTTAGCTAAAAGCAACAGAGTTTAGCACCTAGTTAGCAAAGGTAATTAGTTAAAATAGAAAGCTACCAGATGGAAAGGCAAGCTGAGCTTTGCCCAGATCCTACCCAGTTTTCTACCCCATTGGCTTCCACAACAACCTTGTGCCAGGGTTCTGGGCTGGAAAGAGGTATCTCTCCCACTTCGGGGTGGCATCCTCACCCTCCTTCAGTTGAAGGCAGTCTTCCTATCAGTTGTTCAGGGAACTTTGTTGCTCTTGCTATGGGTGTAAAATTCTTAGTTCAGGCTTTTCCTTCTTAAACTCCCCTAGGACTAAACTTTTCCCCTTCTTACCCTTTCATTTCCCTCCATAAACACATAATCCTTTCTTTTCCCTCTCATACTTTTATTTTCATCTCATTTTCCCTTTCCAATGGTTCTTTTTTTTTTTTTAAACCCTTACCTTTTGTCTTGGAGTCAATATTGTGTATTGGCTCCAAGGCAGAAGTGTGGTAAGGATAGGCAATGGGGATCAAGTGACTTGCCCAGGGTCACACAGCTGGGAAGTGTCTGAGGCCAGTTTTGAACCTAGGACCTCCCATCTCTAGGCCTGGCTCTCAGTCCACTGAGCTACCTAGCGGCCTCCAGTGGTTCTTAAAAGAGCCTTACCAAAGAATTTTTGCAGTGGGAGCAGATGCCATAAACTTTCCCTGATGACCAACTAGAGCAAAACAATGATTAGAGAGATCTGGTTGGGGTCAGGGAGGAGCTCACCCTGGTTCTCCATCTGGTAGCTTTCTATTTAAGCTAATGAGTGTTTCTAACTAGGTTCAAAGCTCTGTTGTTTCTAGCTGCTGGAGAATAGCGGGTGCTCTGGGCGTCCTCAAAAACTGGTGAGTGCCCTGGGATAAAGCCCAATTGTCAAGGCCTCGTTATGGATCTGGATCCCAAAACAGTTCATTGTCCTGCCTTTGGCTTAGCTAGACCCAGACCATTCATGGCCAAATTCCTAGCATTTGAGTCTCTCAAGTCGTTTCCCTTCCCTGATTGCAAAACCATCCTATGTCAGACTCCATGGACTTTTTAAAGGCTTCCAAATTCTAACATTGTGAATCATTGGGCTTCAGTCCAAGTTTTAGTTCTGAGATTTAGAACATGTGACTTGGACTAAAGGCCCTTTACCCCTTCACCCTTCATGTCTTCATCTCCTCACTTATAAAATGGGAATCACAAACCTAGTGTTCATTGCTTCTTTCAGTTCAATCACCAAGCATGACTAAATACCTACTTTGTGCAAGGGGCACCGAGGATATGAAGGCAAAAAAAACAAAAGGTCCTTGATGTTGAAGAAAGCTATATTTTAACTGGGGAAATGACAAGGACATAAATAAGTAGACATGCCAACTGAAACAAGGAAATGGGGTGGGGAGGAGGAGGTATTTAGAGCTAAGGATTCAAGAAAGGCCTCAGTTAGAACTGGATGCCCAAGCTTAGCTTCCAAAGAAACTAGGGTGGCATAGTGGACCATGTTCAAATCTGGCCTCAGATATTTACTAGCTGTGTGACCCTGAACAAGTCACTTTACCCTGTTTGCCTCAGTTTCTTCATCTGTCAAATGAGCTGGAGAAGGAAATGGAAAACCATTCCAGTATCTTGGCCACAAAAACTGTCACAGAGTCAGACATGACTGGAAAACAACTAAGCTACAACAAGAGGAATTTTATGAGGTAGAAGTGAGGTGGGAGTGAATAGCAGGCCTTGGGCATCACCAGTGCCAAGTTTGTTTAGACTGTAGGGTAGAATATAGAGCAAGACTCCAGACCTGGCTCTCTATCCATTGAACCACCTATCTATCCACCCTGAGAACAACAATATTTTAAGAGGAATGTTGCCATACCAGGTCCTCCTGATCTCCAAACTGTAGAATGAAGGGATACTGTTAGGGCTGGGCCGCCTCTGATTTCACTGGTCAGGGGGAACCTGTGAAGGGGTTTAATGCCAGACAGAAGAGTTTTTATTTGATCTCAGAGAAAACAGGGAGCTCTGAGGCTGTTGTGGGGCAAATGCTTAAATGCTACAGACACGGGAGCCATTGTTCCTATTTGGCCCCTCCATCCTTCTCTCCTCCTGTTGGCCTGCATGTCCTGTCCTCATGAGGTAGTCCGGCTAGCTGCCCTGGGGCACCTGATGGTTTAGGAATGTATGGGACGGACCTCCATGATACTCAGTATTGTCTCTAAATGAAAACTCCAGGCTCGTGCCAGATTTAGTCTGATATTCTCTTTTAGGCAGAACCTAGTTCGTGTTTATTCCCTCCTCGGAGTCTTTGCCATGTCTGTCCTCTCACCTCCGGTGCCCTCCCTCCTCTCTAGCTCTCTGGGGTCTATCTTGCCTTGGATGCCCAGCTCCACCTCCTCCAGGAAGCCTGCCCAGAAGTGACCTCTCCCAGAACTCTCTGAGCTCCTCCAGGCCTCATCACAAGAGGCTGCCTGGTCTAATGGGGAATCGTTTTTATTTTTTCTTATTTCCTTTGTCTGAGGCACGTCTTCCCTAACAGACTGGGGGACTGTTATCTCCTTCTATTACTTCTCCTATATCCTGGCCTGGGTGATGGGGGTGGGAGGAGGTGATGGACAACAACACCAGGAAGCCGTCTTCCTTTACAGAACGACAGCCGGAGGAGGAGCCGGCGAGAGGCGGCCCTCACAGGGTTAAGCCCAAGTGGTGGGGAAGCCTCGAAAGCAACGGAGATGTTCCATGACTAAGAAGCCCAGAATGTAGCCAACTGTGAGGGGCCCAGGGTTTAGGCCTTCCTCCCCCCAACTGTTTTCAGCCTGAGTGACTCACATTTCTATTCTGAATGGGGCTGCTGAGTGATGAGTCTCTGAGCTCCTTTTCCCAGCTCAGCCCCGAAGGTAAGGCCTAGAGTGTCTCAGAACTGGAAGGGACCTCACGCAGACCTCATCAGCACGGCTAGCGTCACGATTATTGTTCTCCTTTTCCTCATCTTAGATATTTTTTTAAATGGAGTTCAGATAGAAATGTTCCCGGGACAGGTCGCTCTCCTACCATGGGCTTTTATGTCTAATGTGCAGCGGTCTGTTGCACAGGGGGATGAAATGATTGCTTTTGGTAATTGAATAAAAGCGTTGGGATGTATGTTCTTCTCCTGAAGGCGAAGAGATCTTTGGGACGGCTCCAGGAGCAGAAAGGATCATGGGGATGTGTCCCTCTTCCTGTTCCCACAGGGTTTTGATTTCTTTCATAGATTTCTATGTTTTTAGAGCCTTTTATTCCCCATGAATTGGGAAGGTGGCAAAGAGGATGGCAAGCTGGCTTTGGAGCCAGAAAAACTCGGTTTCCGTGTCCCTTCCCCCAATATACACACCCACCCACTCAGAGACCCCAGGCTGAACTTCTCAAGGCTCTAGTCAACTCTCTGTCTATCAGTTTGCACAGAAGGCCCCAATCTGGGTTGGGAGAGGGAATTTCCTCATCCTAGAGTTCCCCCTGACCAATAAAACTGGAGGCGGCCCATCCCTTTCAGTAGCTCTTCATTCTATGTACTTTGGAGGTCGGTATAGAAACGGTCCTCTTAAAATATTATTGCTATCAGGGCAGATAGGCGGCTCAATGGATAGAGATCCAGGCCTGGAGTTGGAAGGACCTGGGTTCTAATCTGGCCTCAGATCCTTCCTAGCTGTGTGACCCTGGGCAAGTCATTTAACTCAAATTGTCCAGCCCGTACTGTTCTGTCTTGGAACAGACACTCAGTATCTATTTAAAGCAGAAATTAAGAGTTTAATTTTAAAAATTGTTGTTGCCATGATGATTACTCCCAGATTCCCTAGCCCTTCCGGGTTCACAAACACTCTCCTCGTTACATCTGTGTATGGTACGTGTAGAGATTAAAATTAATATTCAATAATTAAGATATATTTTATAAAGTTTTATTAATAATAAATGAACATAAAAAACTAGAGTGAAAAGGTGCTAAACTAATTTCAGCCGTGCTCATGAAGAAGAGAGGAAGAGGGAGGAGCTACAGAACTCATAAAACAATAACATGACCATACAAACGTGGAGGCGCAGGAGAGATTAAAGGGAATTTTGGGAAATACTAAGGGACTTCTGGGGGATGAAGTTCAAGGTTCAAAATCTCCATTTATACACAGGTAATGCAAGTATGAGGACTCCTTTTTTACAAGTGAAGAGCCTGAGACCAAGAGGAGAGAAATGAATTCCCCCAGGGATATACCCCTAGTGCATGTTGGAGTCAAGACTCAAATCCAGGTCCCTTGACTCCCAGACCAGTGTGCTTTCTGCTGCCCATTTCCTGCTATGCCCACTGTTGAGGCATTTGAAGGTTGGGAGAAGCTGGTCCTTGGCCAGAGGCTCTAAGCTTGGGGATGAACAGAAAGAAGGTAAGGACCCAGAAACTTGGGGGGGCCCAGGTTTGCTCCTGGTGGGGACCCATAGGGAAATGGCAACTTTCAGTGTCTTCCAATAACTCTTCTACTTATTCCTCCCCCTCTCATCCTGACTCAGTCAGCCCCATTCAGAGGTCAGCTCCTTCTCCCCCAAGGCTTAGAGCCAGGAGATCCTGGGTTACACTGACACCCTTCCCCCCATCCACCTGCCATCTAGGCTCAGTCACTGCAGGGCTCAAAGTGCCCCAGAGGAAGTCAGTGGAAGCTGGGGATCCCGGATGCCCCCCTAGAAGGCCCCATGAATCAGAAAATAATGTCATCTTCAGGAATGTATGATAGGATGGGATAGGATAACAATGCAATACGATGTAACACAACGCAACACAATGTACCACACTCTACTGGGTACAGAGCTTTGGCTGAACACTGGGTGAGACACAAAGGTAAATAACAAAGTATCTTCTAAGGAACTTATAAGCAATGGGATAAGATACCATTCATTCATTCATTCATTCATTCACTCACTCATTCATTCATCAATCAGCAATTATTAAGCACCTACTATGTGCAAGCCATTATATTGACACCATTTTCCCAAGATCACGACTAGCCTCCATTTGGTCTCTTCATCCTCCTTCCCTGATAGGGCCCCCAGAGCCTCCTCTCCACCCCCAACAAGAGAACAGGTGTGTGGGGGTTCCAAGGCTGGAGCCTGGTCATGGTGATCCAATCTCTTTCGGAAGTGGAATAGGAAAGGACTTGGTTCCAGGGGGCACCTTGAAATGAGGAGCTAGAAATACCAACAGCTGCAAGGGAGGGGTAGGGGCGCCGGGAAGGAAGTGGTCCTAGACGGAGAGCACAAGGTTTGGCAGTCAGGAAAAGGATGACGGCAATTATCTTACTGGTAAAAGAGAGGCTGGCAATATTAACTTCTCTATAGGCAGGGAGTGGGGATGAGTAATATTAGATCTCCTCTATCACCCTGTTCCCATGTTTCCTCTCCCCCCCTCCCCCCTCCCTGACTTCTCCAAAGCCCAGGAGGATGGGGAGGCTAATGCCTGAATGCTGGTTTCCATTCTTCTGCTTAGCCTTGAAGACCCTCTAGAATAAAGCTCCCACTATGGATAGATACCCATCTGGGGTTCTAAGTGCCTAATTACTCCCCCGCCTTCCTTTAAAAAGAGGACATATTTAAACATGGAAAAGGCCTGGGATTTGGGGAGGGGGGTTAGGGCAGCAGTGGATGTCATCAGTCTCTAAATATCCCAAGGGCTGTTGAAGGCAAGGAGGGTTAGTTCTGTCTGTAAAGCCTCACAGAAGCCAAGTCCTTTTTGAGAGGCTGCATGAATAGGGTATAGGACTTAAAATTAGATTCCATTGTTCTTCTGTCATTTTCCAGTTGTGTCCAACTCTTTGTGCCCCCTTTTGGGGTTTTCTTTCTATTTATTTTTATCAATTTTACATGGAATAACAAATTTCCACACAAGTTTTCCTAAGTTATATGATTGAACTTATCTCTTTCCCTCCCTTCCCTTTCCCCTCCCGGTGCTGGGGGGTGATTCAGGCTGGGTTACATATGTATTAGCCTGCAAAACACATTTCCATATTATTCATTTTTCTAATAATCTTTTAAAACCCAAATAAATAAGTGACAAATCATATGTTTTCTTCTGCATATCTACTCCAACATATCTTTCTCTGGAGGTGAAGAGCATTCTTTATCGCAAGTCTCTCGGAATTGTCCTGGATCATTATATTGCTGTTAGTGGCAAAGTCTCTCACATTTGATCATTCCACAATATTGCTGTTACTGTGTTCAGTGTTTTCCTGGTTCTGCTTATTTCACTCTGCATCAGTTCATGGAGGTCTGTCCAGCTCTTTCTGAAATCATCTGGTTCATCATTGCTTATAACACAATAGTATTCCATCACCAACACATACCACAATGTGTTCAGCCATTCCCCAATTGAGGGACATTCTTTTGGGGTTTTCTTGCTTAAGTGGTTTGCCATTTTCTTCTCCCACTCATTCGACAGATGAAGAAACTAAGACTGGATTTGAACTCCAGTCTTTCTGATTGCAGGCCAGGGGCTCTATCCACCAAGCTATTTAGCTATCGCCCTGGAATATATATATATATAAAATTATTGTCCCCTCTTTACCAATGAGGATATGAAGCAAAGAGGGCTAAGTGACTTGCTTAGGGGCATACAGCTAGTAAGGGTCTGAGACCAGATTTGATTTGAACTCCAGCCTTCCTGACCGCAGTCCAGGAGCTCTATCTACTGAGGATATTATATTATTAATAATTCTATTATATTTTAGAATTATATATGATTATATTATATCACATTATATCACATCATTATAATATATTATTAATAATTATATTAATAACATATAATTATTGTGGATAATAATTATTATTATCCTCATTTTATAGAAGAGAAAACGGAAGTAAAGAGGATTAAATGACTTGTCCAGGGTCACACAGCTAGTAAGTAGCTGAGGTTGGATTTGATTTGAACTCTAATCTTCATGACTACAAGCCAGGTGCTCTATCTACTGCACCACCTTGCTGCCTCTGGAGTTGGGTAATTGAATTAAATCCTACCTCAGACATTTAATTAGTTTTTGGGTCTCTGCAAGTCTTTTCAACTTTCAGCCTCAGTTTCCTCATTTGTGAAATGATGACAGTAAATTTATGATCCTGTGTCAGATTGTAATACTATGCTCTTTGAACTAGCACTAGTCTTAGAAGAAATTACAGAAAGGCAGATTTTTGTTTTCCACAAGGAAGAGCTTTCCAACAACAAGAGTTGTTTTATAATGGAAGTGGTTGTTTTGGTTGTTTGCCATTGGAGAAGGGTCAAGCAAAAGTTGGATAGCCTCCTTTGAGGGAGGTTATAGGGAACATTGCTGAACTGTAGAAAGCAGCTGAATGGTACAGTGATTAGAGCATTGGCCTGGAGTCAGGAAGATGTGACCTTAAATTCCACCTTACTAGCTGCGTGACCCTGGTGAAGTCACTTCATCTCTGAATGCTTCAGTTTTCCTCATTTATAAAATGGAAA
>NC_058130.1:716389801-716394801 GCF_016433145.1 Gracilinanus agilis | reverse complement strand
AGACCTCTGTTTAAATCTGGCCTTGAATGCTTACAGGCTGTGACCCTGGGCAAATCACTTAGCTTGCCTCAGTTTCCCATCAGAAAAATGGGAATAATAATAGCACCTGCACTACCTCCCAGGGTTATGAGCTAATATTTGTAAGTAAAGTATTTTGTACGGTGCTTGGCACCTAGGAGGCACTTAGAAAATCCTTGTTCTCTTTTCCCCTCCTTCTCTGTGAGCTTGTGTGTGTTTTCTTCTGCCCACAGGGTCCCTGCAGAAGCCACCAAGTCTCCTACAATGTGGAGGCCTCTACAGCTGTCTCCCACCAGCTCAGCTGAGATAATTTACACCTGAAAAGCAGCCTGGGCCCCAGGGCTCTGGTGCCTCCTGTCCCTTTCAATCCCTTCCAATCACCACCAGGGACTGGCTCAGAGCCGAGATGGAGGCAGCGGAGCTGAGCCACCCGCCAGAGCTGGAGCCCAAGCCCAGCTGCCTGCCTGCCTGCCTGCTTGTGATGTCCTTCCCACTCCCTCTGCCAATGTCGCCATTTCCATTTCATATCCTGGAGCTGGTCTGGGGCTACAGTGCCCTGGGCCAGGGAAAGAAGGGAAACAGACATTTACCTTGGGGCCTCACACAAGTTGTCTGGGGGAAAGTTCTTGCTGTCCATCCTCCCTCCACCAAGATTCAGCCACAGGGCTGCTTCAGGGAGCCTTGGGATACACATGGGGAAAAGCACTGGGCTTGGAGTCAAGAAACTGGTGCCCTTGGAATCAAAGGACTGGAGCAGGAAGGGCCATTGGGTATCATCTACTTCATTTTATGAATAATGAAATTGAGACCTAGGGAGGGTAGTGACTTATGCAGAATTACATAGCCGGTAGAACTGGGATTCAAACCCAGGTCTTCTGACTCCAAATATAGCACTTCCCCCCACTCTGCTGATCAAATCCTTCTCCTTGCCTCAGTTTCCCTGTATGTAAAATAGCACCTGTCACAGCATCATTCCAAGGGTAAAATGAAATAATATATGTATGTACCATATAAATGCTAGCTATAATTATCTAGCCTACTGACCTTTTTGTCTTCTTTTAAGTCCAAAATCAAATCCCGTCTTTTCTTGGAAACTTACTCCAATCCCTCCTAATTCTAATGCCTTCCCTTAGTTAATTATTTCTTATTTCTCCTGTCTAAAGCTTGCTTTGTATATATTTGTTCTTATATTGTCTCCTCCATTAGACTGTAAGCTCCTTGAGAGATTGCCTTTTTCTTCTTCTTGTATTCCCTCAGAGCCTGGCTTGTAGTAGGTGCCTGATAATTATGTATTGATTGATTGAGCAACTGATTAATCCCCCTCCCATATTTTACAGATGAAGGAATTGAGGCTTAGAGTGGTAGAGTCTGTGGGTCAATAGGCATTTATTAAGCATTTACTATATATGTGTGCCAAACACTGTTCAGCTTGTTCCTGTCCTCGAAGTCTTGTTAAGATTTGTTTGTATTAGTGTAGAATTCCTACTGTCTGGCTGAACAAATTGTGGTATCTGATGGTGATGGAATACTATTGTGCTATAAGGAATTGTGAATCAATTGATTTCTATAAGAACTGGAAGGACCTACATGAACTGATGCAGAGTGAAATAAGCAGAACCAGGAGAACATAGCACACAGAAAGTAAAACATTGTGGAATGATTGACAGTAATAGACTTTGCTACTAACAGCATTACGATGATCCAGGATAATTCTGAGGCACTTATGACAATGCTCTCCACCTCCAGAGAAAGAACTGTTGGAGTAGAAATGGAGAAGAAAGCATATGATTTGTCACTTATTTATTTGGGCATATGTATTAGGGTTGGGGTTTTAAAAGATTATTATGTAGGGGGCAGCTGGGTAGCTTAGTGGATTGAGAGTCAGGCCTAGAGACAGGAGGTCCTAGGTTCAAATCCGGCCTCAGCCACTTCCTAGCTGTGTGACCCTGGGCAAGTCACTTGACCACCATTGCCTACCCTTACCACTCTTCCACCTATGAGACAATACACCGAAAGTTAAGGGTTTAAAAAAAAAAGAAAAAAAAGATTATTATGTAAATGAATAATATGGAAATGTTTTGTGTGATAATACGTATATAATCCAGTATAATTTCTTATCAACTATAGGAGGGGGGAGGGAAGAGGGGAGGGAGACAACATGAATCATGTCACCTTGGAAAACTTATGTGAAAATTTGTTATTAGAGTGAAATAAACAAAAAATTTAAAACAAAAAAACTTTAAATTTAGGGATTCCTACTGTCCATCCGCTATCTCTTACTCTCTTCAAATGACCAGCCCTAGCTCCTTTGATAATTGTATGTTCTCTCAAGTCTAATATTTATTATTATTTTTAAAAAACTCTTTTGGGGGGGGTGTTCATCAATTTGGGAATGGCTAAATAAATTGTGGTATCAGATGGTGATGGAATACTATTGTGCTGAAAGGAATGATGAACTGGAGGAATTCCATGTGAACTGGAACAACTTCCAGGAATTGACGCAGAACGAAAGGAGCAAAACCAGGAGAACATTATACACAGAGACTGATACGTCATGGCACAATAGAATATAATAGGCTTTTAAACTAGCAGCAAAGCAATGACCCAGGACAATCTCAAGGAACTTATGAGAAAGAACGCTATCCACATCCAGAGAAAGACCTGTGGGAACAGAAATGCAGAAGAAAAACATATGATTGATCACATGGTTTGATGGGGATATGATTAGAGTTTTGGCTTTAAAAGATCACTAAGGGCGGGGCAGCTGGGTAGCTCAGTGGATTGAGAGTCAGGCCTAGAGACGGGAGGTCCTAGGTTCAAACCCGGCCTCAGCCACTTCCCAGCTGTGTGACCCTGGGCAAGTCCCTTGACCCCCATTGCCCACCCTTACCACTCTTCCACCTATGAGACAATACACCGAAGTACAAGGGTTAAAAAAAAAACAAAAAAACAAAAAACAAAACAAAACAAAAAGATCACTAAGGGGGCAGCTGAGTAGCTCAGTGGATTGAGAGCCAGGCCTAGAGATGGGAGGTCCTAGGTTCAAATCCAGCCTCAGACTCTTCCCAGTTGTGTGACTCTGGGAAAGTCACTTGACCCCCATTGCCTACCCTTACCACTCTTCCACCTATAAGTCAATACACAGAAGTTAAGGGTTTAAAATTTAAAAAAAATTAAAAAAAATCACTAAATTGCAAATATGAATAACACGGAAATAGGTTTTGAACAATGATACATATATAACCCAGTGGAATTGCTTGTCAGCTCTGGGAGGGGGGAGGGAAGAGGGATGGGAAAAATCATGAATCATGTAACCATTGAAAAATATTCTAAATAATAACAAACTCTTATTGGGGGCATCTAGGTGACTCAGTGGATTGAGAGCCAGGTTCAGAGATAAGAGATCCTGGGTTCAAATCTGTCCTCAGACACTTCCTAGCTATGTGACCCTGCGCAAGTCACTTTACCCTCATTGTCTAGCCCTTACTACTCTTCTGCCTTGGAGCCAATATGCAGTATTGATTTTAAGGTAGAAGGTAAGAATTCAAACAAACAAGCAAACAAACAAACAACCCTTATCATTCTTCTGCTTTGGATCCAAAACATGGTATTGATTCAAAGATGGAAGGTAAAGGCTAGGCAATGGGGGCTAAATGATTTCTGAGGCTAGATTTGAACCCCAAACTTTTCATCTCTAGATCTAGCTCTCAATTCACTGAGCCACCTAGTTGCCCTAATGCTAATCTTTATTATGTCATTTCTAGCTCATCACTGGAAAACACTCTTCAGGATTCTTGTGTCTGCCATTCCACCATCCTGCCATCCCAAGGAGAGGTCCCGAGACCATGCTTGTGGAGCCCAGGCCCTGGGCAATGCTGTAAGACTAGAAAAGTATCAAGGATCGTCCCAGAGATGGAGCAAGTCTACTGTTCAAGGACTCAGCCTCGCTAAGTTGTGAAAGAGGCTCATCACTGGTAGGCTGGACCACGGGGGATGAGTTCTTGGGCCATGGAAACCCGTGACACCAAGAGGAATAAAAACTAGACCCTGGCCCTTATCGAGCTTTGTACTTCCTAGCCCTTACTACTTTCCCCCATCATTTTAGTAGAGTGCCATATATATGAGAGGAGCAATGGATGCTAATAACCACAGTTTTTAGACCATATAGAAACATCTGGAAACCTTAGTGTATGGGCAGCAAGGTGGTGTAGTGGACAGAACACCAGATCTGGAGTCAGGAAGATTCATCTTCCTGAGTTCAAATCTGGCCTCAGACACATACTAGCTGTGTGAACTTGGGCAAGTCATTTAACCCTGTCTGCCTCGTTTCCTCATCTGTCAAATGAGCTAGAGAAGGAAATGGCAAACCACTCCAGGATCTTTGCCAAGAAAACCCCAAATGGACATGACTGAAAAATGACTCAACAACAAATCATGGGGCTAGACTCTGCAGGAATTCTCTATCTGGGGTCCATGGATTTAAAACAATTTTCATATCTTTATTTCAGTACAAGAGGCCTCCTTTTCAATGCTATGCATTTTACTTTAGATCTTTAAATACGGTTCTGAGAAGGGGTCCATAGGCTTCACAGACTGACTGCTGGAAAGGTCCATAACACAAACAAGGTTAAAAATATCTCCTTTAGAGAAATGGCAGAATCATAGAGTTTGGCTTCTTGGTGATGAAAGATGGCAGAAAGGAGGGCAGAGGGAGGCCGACGACCCATTCAAAGATTTAGCAAGGAGAGTGTAATGGATTCTGTGTTACAAGAAATTCCTCATTCCAGCTCTGCCACTTATACAAAGTAATTATCCATTACTTTGGATCAGTGACTTTTCCTTTGTGAGTCTCAGTTTTCTCATCTGTAATATGGGGAGATGGATACTTATATTCCCTCTTTCCTCAGAGCTTTTGTGAGGAAAGAGTTTAGTAAACATTAAAGCATTAAGCTGGTAGTTGTGGTGGTAGTTGAGAGAGATAG
>NC_058130.1:716382301-716387301 GCF_016433145.1 Gracilinanus agilis | reverse complement strand
AATTCTGTTGAAATACAGCTATCGAAGGTTAAGAACCTCTGATTTGATAGGTCCCTCTGGGACTGGGATAGTCAAGGAAGGCTGTCTAGAGAAGGGGGGCCTTTGGTTTCTATGATTATTATGTAACAGGAAGGCTTTACTTTTAACCTGCTTGTCTCCATGTGCACAGGGGAGTCAGGAAACATGTATTACATAGTCCTGGCTATGCTAATGATTTCCCTTCTCTGGGCCTCAGTTTTCTCCTCCTTAAAATGGAACATGAAGAGAGTAAGGGAGACCTGATGAACTTTCTGGATAACTGCCTAACATTATAAGGCTCTAGAATTTGGATTTTTGACAGGCTGATGGCTCTTGTTATTGCTGGAGTTTTTTAAGTTCTTTTTTTCTTTTCTTTTCTTTTTTTTCCTTGTCACAGACAACACACTTCCATATTGGTCGTCGTTGAAAGGGCACATTCATATATAACCCAAACCCTAAGATAAAACCATAAATACACTGATGTGAAAGACAAGTCCAACAGTTCTTTCTCTAGAAGTAGATAACATTCCTCATCATGTCTTTCAGAATTGTTCCAGATCAGTGTATTGCCAAAAGGAGCTGAGTTTTCACAGTTGATCGTCGTACAAAATTGCTGTGACTGTGTACAGTGTTCTCCCGTTTCTTCTTATTTCACTCTGCATCAGTTCATACAGACCTTTCTAGCTTTTTGTGAAATAATCATTTCTTATAGCACAATAGTGTTCCATCACCATCATCAACCATGATTTGTTCAGCCATTCCCCAATTGATGGACATCCCCTCCAGTTCTTTGCCACCACAAAAAGAGCTGCTAGAAATATCTTTTGTATAAGCAGGTTCTTTCCCCTTTTTTATGATCTCTTTGGGATCCAGACCCAGTTAGTGGTATTACCAGATCATAGGGTATGCACAGTTTTATAGCCCTTTTGGGCATAGTTCCAATCTGTGATGGCTCTTCTGGGATATCCAGCAGTCCAAGACTGGGGTGAGCCTGAAAGTCTCTCCTGACTGGGGCTCTCCAGGATTGACCCTCTCCCCTGCCCTGCTAGGCTCTATCCTGAGCCTCAGTGACCTCTTTAAATAGTGGACACTGATGGGGTAGGTACTTACGCCAGACCCTTCCCTCGTTCCGACCTTCCAGCCCAGGAGGAAGGTCCAGGCCTTGTTGTTTTTCCCTACTCCCTTCCAGACTTGGCCATTGCAAGGACTGAGTGGCTCAATGGCTTGGGCTTAGAGAAATGGTGACTGCTGTTTAGGGAACTGATGGCTGGAGGAAGAGAGGCAGAATGGCAAGGAAGTGTGCAGATAGACACAAAGACACCCACCCACTCTCCTAATGTCATACACACGCAACCTCAAATCACACACAAGTATGACCAGCGAAAACATACTGACACAATCCAGTCACAGTATCCCCCTTGGTGTAGGGAGAGAGGGGGGACAAATCCACAGAAATAGCTAGATAACGGATGCATCCCTGTATGATAGAATCAGAGGATCACAAATCTGGAGCTGGAAGGGGCAAGTGCTTTGGTCTGACCTCAGCTATTTTCCCTTACAGATGAGGAAACTGAGGCTCAAGAAGGCTCAATGACTTGCCCAAGGTCACATGGGGAGGTGGTGTCTGATCCCAGGGGATCCACTCTCCAGCCAGGGAAGGCTTTTTTTCCCATCGTAACATGAATGCAGCCCCAGCTTATTAAGCTTTCTGTGTGCATTTTTATCTAGCTCACACAGCTATGATATATTCAAAAGGTGCCTGGGGGCTGCTGGCCCAGGATGGATGCATCTGGAGAAGACTCCAGCTCCCCTCACTCCCATTGGGTCCCAGACCTTTCTCCTCATTTTGGAAAGGACTACTCTGGCTGCTTTACATGTCAGAGACTAGAACAGAAAGTTGAGAAATTAATTTCCCACGGAAGGCGATTGGCACCCGCATCCCCATACCCTTTTTCTATGTATTTAAGCACCAGGAATTTCTATGTTATCGAGAAACCCTGTAGTTAAATTTAAGGAAAGTAAAGACGAGTTTCTATTCCTTAAGCTCAGGAATTGGACTAACTGGTGTACAGTCATCCCTCGCCATATCGTGGTTCACTTATCACAGCTTATCACTGTGTTGTGGGTTTTAAAAATATTTATCTAATGCCATAATCGTGAAGTTTTTGCTATATCATGAGATTTTGCAGATGAATACCGTACTATACACAATGGAAATGCAGTTTGCTGCAACCACTTGTCCAAAGACGACCAACCACAGCGCTGTATTCTGTATCCTGGGCATTGATTGGCTCAGTGACTGTAGCGTTGGTCTGTTTGCTCTCTCACTACGTTGTGGATTTTTACCTGTTGAGGAGGTCTCTGGAACGTAACTCCTGCAATAGGTGAGGGATCCCTGTGTGTGTGTGTATATTTGTATGCATGAGTCTGGAAATGTACTCACAGCCAGAGATGCTATGTAAATACCCCCATACGTGTACCTGTGAGGCCTGTAGTCACAGACCGACACCTTCAACTATCAGACAGAGATTATAATCTTTGCTCTGGCTACTTATCAAGAGATCACAGGTTGGCAGGATCTCAGGGGCTGTCCAGCTCAATATATGCTTTCATAGGAGACCCCTGGATAGTACTCAGATAAGATCATTCAGCCTCTATTTGGATACTTCCAGCAGTGGGGAGCTCATTACCTGTTAAGGCAGCCGATTTCACTACTGGTTAGTTGTTGTTGTTTTTTTTTTAATATAATGAACTATAATGTGATATATTATGAAATTATGTGATGTAATATGATATGATAGTTGTTTATCACCGTCTCATAGTTAAGTGACTTTGTTCAACCGTTCGCCCAACAATGGGATTGGAGGGAAATTGCTCAAAGAAAACATCTAACCCTTTCCCACAGAAGGCATATTTGCATGAGAAGGTCAACACATTTAAGTAATAAGATATTGAGACAAATGTGAAATAATGATCAAATACGCTTCATGTTTCCAGGCGTTCTTTATGCTCTAATGATCTTCCAGCCTTCTCACACACCAACTTTGCCTATAGAAATTCTCCCCAGCTCAAATACCATCTCTTTCATGAAGCCTTCCTGGATTCTTCCTACAAGTAGTGCTTGCTTTCTCTTTTAAACCTAGTACAGGATTCTTCTGTCCTTACATAGTCATCATCTTCAGTTTTGTAGTATCATTTCTCTAGATTTTATAATAATAGTTAGCATTTATATAGTGCTTTAAGGTTTATAAAATGCTTTATGTATGATCATATTTGTAAGGCATTTAGTATAGGGACAGGGACAGAGTAGGTGCTTAGGAAATGCTTAATAAATGCTCCAGAAGGGCAGCTGGGTGGCTCAGTGGACAGAGAGTTAGACTTGGAGATGAGAGGTCCTGGTTCCAATCTGACCTCAGATACCTCTTAGCTGTGTGACCCTGGGCAAGTCACATAAGCCCATTTGTCTAGTCCTTACCACTGTTCTGCCTTGGAACCAACATACAATATTGATTCTAAGATGGAAGGTGAAGGCTTTTTTCTTCCTCTTTCCCTTCCTTTGATCCTAACAACAACCCTTGAGCAGGTGCTATTATTATCCCCATTTTGTAGTTAAGGAAATAGGCTGACTGAGCTGAAGTGACTTGCCCAAGGTCACACAGCAAAGTGTCTGAGTTGGGATTCAAACTCAGGTCTTCCTGACTCCAAATCCCATACTCTATCCATTTCACCATATTTCCTTCTTCTTTTTAGGAAGTTTTTCCTTACAGTAAGCTTAAATCTGTCTCTCCCCAGCCCCGATTTACTGCTTTTGGTCCTGCCCTCTTTGGCCACACAGAACAAGTATAATCCCTCTTCCACAGGACAGTCTTTTGAATAATTGAAGACAGTTTCCATGTCCTTCCTAAATCTCCTCTTTTTTCTTTTCCTTTAGTAAGGTATATATTTTACTTGTAAAATGCATTATTTGTTTTTAACATTCTTAATAAATTTTGGATTTCCAAAATCTCTTCTTCCTTCTTACCCCTCCTCCACCCATTTAAAAGACAAGCAATTTGATACCTATTACACCTGTGAAACCATGCAAAACATATATCTATATCAGCCATACTGCAAAAAATCGCAAGAAAAATAAAGTGAGAAATTATGTTTCAATTTGCATTCAGAGTTCATCAGTTCTTTCTCTCTCTGGAGGTGGTAGCATTTTTTCATCATGAATCTTTTGGGATTGTCTTGGATCATTATATTGATTAGAGTAGCTAAGTCTTTCCCAGCTAACCATCATTACAATATTGTTGTTAGGTTGTCCAGTGATCTCCTAGTTCTGCTCACTTCACTTTGCATCAATTCATATAGCTCTAACCGGGTTTTTTAGGCTTCTCTTTTCCAAGCTACACATCCCTAGTTCCTTCAAATGATCCTTGAATGACCTGGCCACTGTCTGAATCAACTACATCCATGAACCATGCTTTATAGTGAGCCTTAGAGGGTAATGGGCAAGGGGAAGGGGCAGGCTCATTACTAACAAACAGCAAAGGGTAATGGATTTGGAATCAGGAGACCCAAGTTCCAGTTCAACAACTCAACAGATATTCATTAAGCACTCATTACTATGGGACAGGCACAGTACTAGGTACTGAGGATTCAAAGACATACATGAAACAGCCCTTGCTCATGGGACTTAGTTACATTGTACTCTCCCACTGTTTGAGTTCCAGATGTTTCTCTTAGAAGTTGTTTAACCTTGGGCAAATTACTTCTCTCTGAGGCTCAATGTTCTTCTCTGCAGAATGGGAATAGCTTGTGCACTACTTACTTCAAAGGTTTGTTATAAAACTAGAGAAGTAGTAGCTATTTATTATTGATGACTTGAAAGCAGAAGAGCTGAGTCTCTGCTTTATTTTCTCCCTTTCCTT
The DNA here is from genome assembly GCF_016433145.1 of Gracilinanus agilis. Taxonomy (NCBI): domain Eukaryota; kingdom Metazoa; phylum Chordata; class Mammalia; order Didelphimorphia; family Didelphidae; genus Gracilinanus; species Gracilinanus agilis. The sequence continues at coordinate 716,382,370 of NC_058130.1, read as the reverse complement.
TCCTTTCCTTTCCTTTCCTTTCCTTTCCTTTCCTTTCCTTTCCTTTCCTTTCCTTTCCTTTCCTTTCCT
>NC_058130.1:716300476-716377714 GCF_016433145.1 Gracilinanus agilis | reverse complement strand
TGTGTGTGTGTGTGTGTGTGTGTGTGTGTGTGTGTGTGAAGTCTCTGGGTCACCCCCTCCACTTCCCTCTCCACACACCTCTCTAATCATCCATCATACAAACAACCATCTACAAATACTTCATCTCTTGGCTCTGGGTATTTGCTCTGGCTGTCTCCCATGCCTCGAATATGTTTCTTCTTCCTCTCTTCCTTTAAGCCCCAACTAAAACCCCATCTTGCACAGGAAACCTTTCCTGAACCTTCTTAATTCTAGAGCCTTTCCTCTCTTCATGATTTTCTATTTATCTTGTATACAGCTTTCTATGGACTGTATTTGTACTTTGTCTCCCCAATTAGATGGCAAGCTCCTTGAAGGCAGAGACTGTCTTTTATCTTTTGTATTTTTGTATATTCCCTTCCTCCTCCTCCTCCTCCTCCTACTCTTCCTCCTCCTCCTCCTCCTCCTTCTCCTCCTCTTCTCCTTCTCAATTCTCCTTCTTCTTCTCCTCTCCCTCCTCCTCCTCTTCTTTTTTCTTCTTCCACCTTACCTTCTGTCTTAGAATCAATATTAGGTATTGGTTCCAAGGCAGAAGAATGGTAAGAGCCAGGCAAAGTTTAAATGACTTGCCCAGGGTCACACAGCTAGAAAGTGTGTGAGGCCACATTTAAACCCAGGACCTCTCTAGGTCTGGCTCTCTATCTACTGAGCTATCTAACTCTCATGTTCATTCTTCTTTCTTCATTCTCTCTCGTGTTCATTCATTTTTTCTCCTCTGTCCCCATGCTTAAAAATCTCATTCTTCCTACCCCAGTAATTGCACTAGCCTCCTCAAGAAGAGGGTCTAGGGGCAGCTAGGTAGAAAAGTAGATGGAGAGCCAGGTCTGGAGGTGGGAGAACCTGGGTTCAAATCTGACCTCAGTTTCACATCCTTCCTAGTTGTGTGACCCTGGGCAAGTCACTTAATCCAGTTTGCCCTGCCCTTGCCATTCTGTCTTAGAGTTGTTACTAAGTCAAACAAGTGTTTTAAAATAAAACAAGAAAAGAAGGGCTCCCTTTCTGCTTTTAACTTCTCCCCCTGTTATTCCTCCTTTACCAACTGCCTAAAAGCTTCCTACAACTCAGTTCTACTCCTATTTCTCCCATTTTGAAATCTCCCACAGCTCTCTGCTTTGCCATAGAAGTCACACTGAATTTGGAGCTGTAAGCAATCTTGAGTCCATCTACTCTAAAGTCTTTAGTTTTTACAAATGAGGAAGCTAAAGACCCAAGAAATGGGAAGTGATCTGTCCAAGGTGACATAGGTAAGCAGACATCAGAATTTGAATCCAGGTCTTCAAATTCCAAATTTAATGCTCTTTTTATGCCATACTGACTCTGTCTTACCTAACTCTCTGTGCCTTCTTATCCTTTAATGTGAGTCTAGCAGTTCAGAGATGGATCAGGGCTGGAGAGCCAGAGGTAGTAATATGTGATGGTGGGCAGTAGGGGTGGGGTGGGGAGTGGTAGATGGGATATTGAGGGCTGAGCAATGGGCCATAGGTGTGGAGTGAAGAGTGGTATGGAGAGAGAGGGCAGCCTCTAGGGGGACAGAGTAGGGCACAGATTACTAGAATCTCAGAGCAGACAGGGGAACTCGGTGGGCATTGAGACCTGCTTATACCTGGCTAGCCAGAGGTTAACTCCTCACCTCTCACTTAAGCTCTCTCTAGGGACCTTCCCCTCAAATAGACAACTCCAGCCTGGAGCCTGGCCCAGCTGCCAACCTCTGGAATTCAATACCCCCAGGAGTCTTGGCCAAGTCAATTAGTATTGGCATCACTAGGGCTAAGTAAAAGGCTCTCTTTAAACAGGAGGTGATAAGTGCTTCTCTGTGGGGAGGGTGTTAAGGAGAGAGGCTGCCCTGCCTAGGGCTGGGCATCCTTTCCACAGTAAGGAGGAAAGCCCTAGAGTTCAGCCTCTCTGCAAGCTAGAGGGACACTGAGAAGGGGTAGATAAAGTTTTGGAGTCAGAAATACCTGGGTTCAGATCTTGTCCCCAGATCCTTCTAGCTGTGTTACCATAATCGAGTCACTTTCCCTCTCTGAATTTATTTACTCATCTTATACAGTAGGGTTAATGATACCTGGAATAGATATAGACAGATATGATGTGTGTGTGTGTGTGTGTGTGAGAGAGAGAGAGAGAGAGAGAGAGAGAGAGAGAGAGAGAGAGAGAGAGAGAAAGAAGAAGAAGAAGAAGAAGAAGAAGAAGAAGAAGAAGAAGAAGAAGAAGAAGAAGAAGAAGAAGAAGAAGAAGAAGAAGAAGAAGAAGAAGAAGAAGAGAGAGAGAGAGAGAGAGAAGAAGAAGAAGAAGAAGAAGAAGAAGAAGAAGAAGAAGAAGAAGAAGAAGAAGAAGAAGAAGAAGAAGAAGAAGAAGAAGAAGAAGAAGAAGAAGAAGAAGAAGAAGAAGAAGAAGAAGAAAGAATGAGGAGGAGGAGGAGGAGGAGGAGGAGAGGGAGGAGAAGTAGGAGGAGAAGGAGAAGGAGGAGGAAAAGGAAGAGGAGAAGGAAAAGGAAGAGGAGGAGGAGGTGGGGGGAAAGAAACTCCTCTTTAGGTCAGGGACTGTCTTTTATCTCTTTTTTGTATACCCAGTGCTTAGTATAGTGCCTGGGAACAGAGTAAGCACTTAATACATGATTGATTGATTGATTGATTAGCTGCCTGAAGGTGGAGCTTGCTAGGATCAAAATCTCACCTGTCAGATCCTAGAGCATTTCTCACCTCACCTAGTTGTTGTGAAGCTCAAACAACATAGTCAGGAAAAGCCATCGAGTATTTGAATCCAGCTTATTGGACCTCCACAATAGCTCTCCTGTCAGTCTCCTCTCCACTCACAGAACCTTAGTTTAAGCCTGGGACTGACTAGGTCTCTCTTCTTCTCCAATTCCTCCTTCATACAACTACCTGAATCCATCCACCTAAAGCCCTGGGACAAGTCACTCCCCTCACCCTTCTATGGCTCCTGATTACTGCTAGGCTAAATATAAAATCCTGTGTCTGGCATTTATGACCTTCTGCAATTGGTCTCCAATCTAGCTGCTTCTTCAGCCTTGCTTCTATTACTGCTTCCTCTCCCAGGTGTTAGTACTTTTCCTCCTCCTGAAATTATCTTGTACAGACCATCCCAAAAGACAGCTTGTATTTACTTATCTGCTAACTTGTATTCTGAAGTAGAAAGGAAGCTCCTCAAAGAGAAGGACTGCTTGATGTTTTTGTCTTTGTATCCTGGCACTTTGTACAGCACTTCTAACAGACATTTAATAAAGGCTGTTCAGCTGCTTTAGCTGGACTGCCACTTCTTCCAAGAAGTCTTCTCCATCACCAGAGCCCAGAGGTCTCTGACCTCAAGCGTCACTTGGCTCTTAGTTCTCTTACAGTCCTTATTGAATAATTCTTTTAAAATAAATAATTTTGTTTTATTTTTAATAGATTTTATTTTATTTATTATATTATTAATATATTTTACATTACTGTATATTTTTACATTGCTTAGATTTACCCTGAATCCCTGAGAGCCATTGCTTGGAAAAAAAGATTTCTTTTTTAAATTTTGAAAATTTCAGCAATACATCCCTCTATAATCTGCAATTATATATGACTTCCACATCTGTGAACCCTTGACTTCTGCAAAGAGTGTTTTCTCATATCATTCCTTTGGGGTCAAGCTGGTTCTTTGTAATTTTGCAATTTTCTCTCTCTCTTTTTTAAAGCCTTACCTTTTTTCTTAAAACTGATACAAGTATTGGTTCTAAGGCACACGAACATTAAGGGCTAGGCAATGGAGGTTAAATGACTTGCTCAGAGTCACACAATTAGAAAGTATCAGTGCAGATTTGAACTTAGGTCCTTCAGATTCCAGACTTGACACTCTATCTACTGAACCACCCAGTTGCCCTTGCAACATTTATTTTTTTTAAAACTCTTACCTTTTGTCTTAGAATCAATGCTATGTATTGGTTCCAAGGAGGAAGGGCAGTAATGGTTAGGTGACTTGTCCAGGGTCATACTGCTAGGAAGTATCTGAGGCCAAATTGAACCCAGGTCCAGACTCTAAGCCTGATACACTATCCACTCACCCACTCAGCTGCCTCTGTAACATTCCTTTTTGTTTGCTTTGTTAATGTTGTTTCCATTTCCACTGTTATAGTTACTGAATATGTTATTTTCCTGGTTCTTCTGATTTCACTTTGTATCATTTCATAGAAGTCTTCCCATGCTTCTCCATAATCATCATATTTGTCATCTCTTACAACACAGTTTTATATTACATTCACCTACCACAATTTAACCAGCCATTCCTCAAGCAATAGGCATCTTACTTTGTTCCAGTTCTTTGCTATCACAAAAAGTGCTGCTATAAGGCTTTCTTCTTATCAATGGCTTCCTTGAGATATAAGTCCAAATGTGGAATCTGAGTCAAAGGGTATAGATATTGTAGTAATTTCATTTGCATAACACCAAATTGCTTTCCATAATGGGAAATGTCTACTAATTCACAGCTTTCTTCAAAATATATGTGTGCCTATCTTTCCACAGCCCCTCCAACATTAACTCTTTAAAAAAAATTTTTTTTAACCCTTATCTTCTGTCTTGGAGTCAATACTGTGTATTGCCTCCAAAGCAGAAGAGTGGTAAGGGTAGGCAATGGGGGTCAAGTGACTTGCCCAGGGTCACACAGCTGGGAAGTGTCTGAGGTCAGATTTGAACCCAAGACCTCTCTAGGTCTCTAACCCTGGTTGTCAATCCGCTGAGCTACCCAGCTGTCCCCCCAACATTAACTCTTACTTTTTGTCATCTGTGCCAATTTTCTATGTGTTATATTACTATTTCAATACTTCTAGGATCTATGATTTCCCTGCTGGGATTAACTTACCTACCTAGGCAAACTGTGGCCCCTGTATGCCTGATTAGGTGATCGATCTCAGATTTATATACATAAATGTATATATTTATAGTTATATTGTCTAAACATTTCATTTTGCAGATGAAAAAATTAAGGCCCAGGGAAGTATAATGACTTCTCTCAGAGTCATACAGCTAGTAAATTACAGAGCTGGGACTTGAACCCAGGTTTTGGGATTCCAAGCTCAGTGTTCTTTCAATTGCTCCCTGGCATTTTATCTTGTATATAGCATTTCTTGATGAGTCATATCTCCTTTATCCTATTCCTGACCTCCCTACCTCCCCTCAGACTATTAGCTTCCTGAGGGTTGATAATGTTTCCTCCACAGATGATTGGAGTACTGGTACCATATTGCACAATATGTGCTCAGTAAGTATATTTAACCAACCAGGTAGCACAGTGGATGGAGTGCTGGACCTGGAGTCCAGAAGACCTGAGTTCAAATCTGACCTCAGGTATGCCCTAGCTGCATGACCTTGGGCAAGTCACATAACCCTGTTGGGCTTTTTCCATCTGTAAAATAAACTGGAGAAGGAAATAGCTACCATTCCAGAATCTTTTGCCAAGAAAAGCTCAAATAGGGTCTCCAAGAATCAGACATGACTGAACGATTACAAGTTTACGTAAGTATTCTTAGAGTCAAGAGACAGGAGTTTGAAATCCAGCTTTGCTACTTACTGGCCGAGTGACCCTGGGCAAATCACTTAACCTCAGTTTCTTCATCCATAAATATAGTAACAATACTGCGATGGATCCATGATCTAATCCATGTGGATTCTCTTTCCACAAGCCAACCTATCAAAGGGGGTTCACCCAACATGTTGGGGATTTTCCTTGAGTTCTCTTGTGGATACCAAGGAGGCATGTCTATCAGTTACCATTATGGGACCAACCCATCTCTTTTTCCTGCCCATACATACAGATAGGGGCCATCTTGTAAAATAGGATAATAAGGTGTATGTAACACCTCCCTCACTGTGTTGTTGTGAGAATCTATCAGACTGTGTTGTTATTGTAAACATCTGTATACAAAGCTATGGAGCAGTGAAATGCTAAAGAAATGTGGGTTCTAATTATTTATAATAGATTGAATTGAATTAAATATTATATTCTGCACTGCCCCATCTCCCACCAATCCTTCCAGGACAGGCACAGGCTACAGGGAATTCATGGCTCCAAAAAGACACTACGAACTCAGCAGCTAGGTTACATAGTCGATGGAGCCCTGGATCTAGAGTTAAAAAGACCTGAGTTCAAAACCAGCCTCAGGTACTTATTAGCTATGTGGCCCTGGGAAAATCATTTTACCTCTCCCTGTTCAATTGTCAAATGGAAAAATAATAGCACCTTCCTTCCAGCATCATTGTGAGGATCAAAGGGGGTAATAATTATAAAGTTGTTAGCACATAGTAGGCACCTAAATGCTTGTTCCTTTCCTATACTACCCCAGAGTAATGGAAACTTCCTCTGAGTGAGAACCACAGATTCAGAAAGCTGGAGTGTATGCTTTGTCTTTGATTTACCATGTGGCCTGGGGCAAGTCCCTTCCTCACCTCAGTTTCCTCACTTGTAACATATGGGTAATTGGAGAAGGTATAGGAATCTGTGTAAAATGGAATTAGCAGAATTAGAGTAATTAACATAATGACCTCAGAAATGAAAACAACTTTGAAAGGCTTCTGAACTTTGATCAATGCATATCCACTTGTGAGTGATGGGAAAGCTTCTTGGAAGAGAAGTGGTGGACTCTAGGTGCAGAATGAGGCATACCTTTTCAGCAGTGGCCAAGATATTGGCTTCTTTTTTTGAACTGCATTTGATTTTTTAAAAGGGAGGCTGATGAGAGTCTAGATCAGTGATGATGAACCTTTTAGAGATTGTGTGGCATGTACCCTGCCCCACCTACCTCCCTTCCTCCCTGCCTTGCCTTAGCTCAGACAGGGATAGAAGTGCTCCTAATGGGCTGCTGGGCAGAAGGGCAGGTGAAGTAAAAAAATGTCCTCAGCACAGTAGAGAGGGGGAAGGGAGCAGCTCCCCCAAGTCCCTCTGCCTTTCTAGTAATGGACTCTGGTGGGCCATGACTTTTGTGCCCACAGAGAGGGCTCAGCATGCCCTTTTTGGCACATGTGCCATAGGTTTGCCATCACAGGTCTAGGAGAAGGATGTGGAATAACTATGATAGTGATATGAAAAATCAACAAGGCATTCAAAAAGAAAACCAAAATAAAATAAAGGTGAACTGTGGATCATACTCAGGCACAAAAGGGCCTGGAGATTTGGGGAAGTTGAGGAAAAAGAAAAATGCCCTAACTTGCTATGGGGGCTGGGCAGCTGCCCTCACCTCCCCATTAACTGGAATGTAGTTAACAAAGACCCCCTCCTCTGAATGTCACCCAGATGGAGCGGCCAGGCAATGGTGATTTAAGTACAAAGTTTGCAAATGTTGGGCGCTGTAATGAATGCCTAATTCCCCAGCTTTGTCAGCATGGAGAATGAGCCTGGATTACTTTATAGTTTCTGCTAACAGGTTTCATGAATTTTAATGGCCTCTTTCTCTCTCTTTTAATCAGCAGAATTAAACGATCTCTCTATACACCCCCTTCTTTCAGGCCCACCCTTAGGGCCTTTCTACTTCCTGCCTCTTATGAGAAATGCTGGCCGCCTGGTATATTTGGAAGAGAACCTAGCCTGTGGGGAGGTGGTTGGCTTGGGTTCTAGTCCTCATCATACCCCTGGATGACCCTGGAATCTTGGGAAATTTCCTTCCCTTCTCTAGACCACCATTTCCCCAACTTTAAAATGAAGGTAATTGGACTCAATCTTAGGGCTCTCATTTCTAAGGGTCCTCCCATCTCTGAGATTCTCTGTTTTAAAGGCTCTTTCAGTTATGATGTTTCTATTCTCTACAGGTCCACCCCACTCATAGTCTGCCTTCTAAGGAAGGCCTTTTCCAGCTGGGACATTCTGTTTCTCCAAATGCCAACCAGTTCTAATAGTCTCTGTTCTATGGGTCCTTCCAGCTGTGATATTCCTGTATTCTAAAAGTCCTTCCAGCTGTGATATTCCTCCATTCTAAGAGTCCTTCCAGCTGTGATATTCCTATGTTCTAAGGGCCCTTCCAGCTGTGATATTCCTGCACTCTAAGGGTCCTTCCAGCTGCGATATTCCTATGTTCTAAGGGTCTTCCAGTTGTGATATTTCTATGTTGTAAGGGCTCTGTTCCTGCTATAATATTCCTTTGTTATAAGGGCTTTTCTAGCTGTGATATGCCATGTTCTAAGGGTCTTATCCAATGGGGAATCTATGTTCTAAGGCTTTTCAATATCTGACTTTCTGTGGTTCCCTCTGTGAGTCTTAAGTCCTCATGCCATCCCTCCCCCAGCAAAGGAGTAGGAGGAGGAATTTTATTAAGGAAAGAAAGAACACCAACTAGTAAGTAGGGTTTAATAAATCCTTCTTTTTTTTTTTTTAACCCTTACCTTCCATCTTAGAATCACTACTATGTATTGGTTCCAAGGCAGAAGAGCAATAAGGGCTAGGCAATAGGGGTTAAGTGACTTGCCCAGGGTCACATAGCTTGGAAGTATCTGAGGCCAGATTTGAACCTAGGACTTCCAGTCTCTAGGCCTGGCTCTCAATCCACTGAGCTACCCAGCTGCCCCAAGTAAATTCTTACTATTACCATCAGGCTGGGTTGCTCAGCATTCCATGGGAATGCTCCAGATAACAAGTGTTCTGGAGTTCAGGGGAGTCACATAAGAATTGGAGCAGACTCAGAGAAGGCTTCCTGAAAGGGAGGTGGGCAGGAGCTTCAGCTGGGACTCTCTCCTTCCTGCTAAAACTGAGCATTGGTCCTGCCCCTAGATTGAATTCAGCTTGGTGTACAGCTTCTGATCCCCATTTCATGAGATGGGAAAATGAAGCCCCTAAAAGGGGTGATTTGCCTCTGATGACTTGTCACATAGCAAGCCAGAGGCAGTGTGTCGTAGCCAAAACCTGGGTCTCTGAGGCTCCATCCACTAGAGAAGAGAGAATTGAATTGGAGAAGCTGGAGTGAGGGGGAGGGGAAGAAGAAGCCTCTTGGAAAACTTTGCTCCTGCGGCAGAGCCCAGATTTACGAACTGTCAGGCAGCCATAAAGACACAGCCACATATTTCCCTGGATTTGGCAATTTCAAGGCAAGGAGGCACTGGGTAGCAGATATAGTGGTGCCAGTCAGTAGCAGCAGCAGCAACAACAGCAGGAGGAACCCTTCCCCCACCCAGGGCTCTTTCCAACCCTTCACCACTGCTCCTGGCACACTCACAGGCCCAACCACTATGTCTGTGCATACCTTATGCAATCAATCAATCATAAAGCAATACAGTAGGTGCCAACTCTGTGCCACTAAGGTCAAAGGAAACAAAAGCAAAAATGAAATCGTTTCTACCCTCAAAAAGCTCACATTCTAATAGAGGAGAGAACATGTTTAAATGGGTAGCATCCTATCCCACTTCTCCAAATCCTGCTCTTATTGACATTTGGGTCCCCCAAAGGGTGACTGAGTACTATTCTCTTCAGGATTCTAGGGGTAACCCCTCTGAGATTCTGGGTTTCTAGTACTGTCACTCATGAGCCCCCAGCAGAGCATTTTCCACTAATTATCAGCCTGTAGTCTCAATGACCTTTTAGTAAAGGTATTACTAAAATGATATAACAAGATGGCACAAAATCTTTTCCCCCCAATCTGGGGCCCACAAATACACCTACATTCATAGGACAGAGTGGGCTCAAACTCGTAGTACAATGTTAATGCGGCACACGTGGAGAAAACACATGTATTGAAGGAATAACTTACAACTCTTGGTTATTGGAATTTCCTGTTCTCTGTGGAGTCCTCCTGTTCCCTTTCGGTGTAGCTCTCTGCTGGGTTCTACCACTGTAGAATCCATATCGGTTCTTCTCTCTGGTGCAAGTGCCAGGAATAAAATGGAATAAGGACTATTATTATAATGATTCCATATGATCATATATGTGTTTTCATATGTTCATGTATTTGTGGTGGCTGTATGTGCTCGCATGTGAATAGTTGTCCATACATGTAGGAGTATCTGTGTGTAACCACATGTATTTATTTATAGGTGGTCACAGCTATGAGGCAAGATAGAGAGTGAGGCAAGTATTATGATCATCGCTGAATAAATGAGGATATGAACTCAGAAATGGTAAATGACTTATTCAAGTTCACCCGGCTAACAAGTCAGAATCTTCACTTCTGAGACTTTCCAATTCAATCCATATCAATCAATATTTACGTTTCTACTACTGTCAGGGACCGTGTGAGAAACACTGGGATATAAAGAGAGGCAAAAGCTAATACCCCACCCTCAAGGAGTTGACAATCTAATGGGGGAAACAACATGCAAGCAAATGTATACAAAGCAAGCTCTATTAGGAAGTAACTAACAGAGAGAAAGCACTAGAATGAAGAGGGGTTGGGAAAGGCTGCCAGTAAAAAAAGAGATGTTAGTTGGGACTTAAAGGAAGCTGTGGAGCTCAGTAGGCAAAGTGGAGGAGGGAGAGTGTTTGGGGGCATGAGGGACAGCCAGAGGAGTGTGTCTGGAGGAAAGACATGTAATGACTCGCTCATGGAACAGCTGGGAGGGCAGCGGCACTGAAACAAAGAGTACCTGTTGGGGAGTGAGGTATAAGAAGACTATAATAGAATATAAGAATATAAGAAGAGCCTAAATTATAAAGGACTTTGTATTTGATCCTGAAGGCAATAGGGAGCCACTGGAATTTATTGAGTTTGTGTGTGTGTGTGTGTGTGTGTGTGTGTGCGCGCGCGCGCGCGCGCGTATAGGTGACATAATTGGAGCTGGGCTTTAGGAAAATCCCTTAGTGTCTGAATGGAGGATGGATTGAAGTGGGGAGAGACTTGAAGGAGGCAGACCCACCAGCAGGCTATTGCAGTCATCCAGGTGTGAGATGATGAGGGCTTGCACTAGCGAGGTGGTTGCAGTGCCATGTTTGCCAATAGCACCCACAAGTTAGTGGCATCTTTTGGGAAAGGAGGAGGATCAGTGGGAAAGGTTTTGAATCATTCATTCCCTTCCTCTCCAAGCGCCAAGAAGCTGTCTAGCCTCCCTAAACTTGGAGCCTCTCTACCAATCATGAGATTTGGAAATGGAATTCTAAGAGAACTCAGAAACCCGCTAGTCCATCTCCCTCCTCCCTCTACCTATTTCAGTTCAGGAGACGGAGACCCAGTGAGGTGACTTAGTAACTTAACTAATGTCATACAGCTCAAAAGGAGTGAAGCTAAGGTTTGAATTTAGGTCTTCCAACTCCAAATCTAGTGCTATGTCCATTATTCTCTGATCCTGTCTCCCAGCGCCAGTCTGGGCCTCTGCCCTTCCCACCTCAAGCTGAGCTGAAGTCCCAACCCCTCAGATGTCTCCTGGGGGAGGATACAGGAAGAATAATGGGGTTGAGGAGAAGGAAAGGACCAGAGAGTGTAAGCAAGGAAAAGGTAGAGGATCAAAGAGATAGCTGGAGAGTCATAGAGGTTAATACACACACACAAACAGAGAGAGAGACAGAAAGAGAGAGAGAGAGAGACAAAGAGGGACAGACAAGGAGAGAATAATGAAGGATGCAGAGAAGAGGGCGAGAATGACAGGAAATGAGAGGGAAGGAAAGACATGGAGAGAAGAAGGGGAAAAAATAGGATGAAAAGGAAGGAGGACAGAGATGAAGAGAGAGGAAGAGCCAAACAGCAAGAAAGAACAAGAGCAGAGATGATGGAGAGCCAGGAAAGGGAGAGGGCGGAGGGATGTGGGGGAAGGGAAGGAAGAGGCTAAGAGAGAAAATGACTGAGGGCAGAGGCGGGCGGGAGGATAGGCGGAAAAAAAAGTGGGGAAGAAGGAAGGGAGGGGTGGGGAAGGGGGAGAGAAGGAGAGCCAAGGAAGAAGGGAGGAGAATGACAGCGGGAGACACGGAAGAAAATCGACTAGAGATCCCAAAGCACGCACTCATTTCATTTGTCCACCTGGGAGTAATGAGACTGTAATGTTGGTTAATGTTCATTTTCTCCAGGAGGAAGAGCACGGCACACACAGCCCCAGCCCAGGTCCTCCAGCTCCTACCCCACCACCCCTTTCTCCCCCCTTCTCCTTCTCCCTCCCCCTTCCCCCTCCTCGGCCTCACACGCGTGTGCGTCTGCCGCCGCCTCATCCATCTCCGGAGACTCCAGTTGGCAGAGTCAGCTGGACAATTACCTAAACAGAGAGCATCAGTTCACAAGAAGCTGGGACGGCTGCCACTGAGGCTGCGGGCCTCTAACTCCCCCCGAAACCCTCTGCCCGGCCCCGGCCCCCTGCCCTAGCAGGGGCACAGAACATTGGCCAATCACAGAACGATCCAATGGATCAAAGGCAGAAGCAATGCAGTCCTGGCATCCCAGACCCTTATTGGGGTTCAATGAATAACAGACTTTAGAAGAACCTTTAGTAACTGTCAGGTGCAATAGAAGAATGAGTTATTATTGTTTTATAGAACCTTAGAAACCATTGAAGAAATGAATTCATGAAACCATCCATCCGTCAGTCCATCCATCCATCCATCCGTCCATCCTTCATTTACTCCATTGCCTCTGTGCCAGGCACAGTTCTAGGAGCTGGGAATACAGAGACAGAAGCAAAAGCAGGAGCCAAACAAGCCTTCAAGGAGCGTATGGTCTACCATCACAAGCGCTTACAAATCTAAGAAGTCACTACCAGTTCTTAAGTGCCTGTTATAGCTGGGCTCTGTGCTATGTTCTGAAGATCTGAAGACAAAAAAGAGACAACAGTCCCTGCCCTCAAGCAGTTTGCATTCCATTGTGGCACCCTCTGAAAATCCTGGAACATTAAGACTACAAAAACAATGAATGGCAGAATTTTTAAATAAAAGAATAAAATTAGCAGGCCTTGCTGTGGCACTTTAAAGCTCACAAAGGGCTCTTTCCCCACAATAAGCCTGTGAGGGAGGAAGTACTCCTGTTATGATGTTCGTTTTTCAGAAGAAAAAGAATGAAACTTAGAGAAATCATGATACTTGCGTCACCCAGCTAGTACAATGAACATGGGAGATGGGACTGGGACTGGAGTTTAGTGGCTCCTTGTCTGGGAGGGTCTTTAAAAAAAAAAGATTTTAAAAATCAATGAATCTTGGAAATCTTTGTAAGCATCAACTCATCCTTCTCTTTACTCACATAGTCCCCACCCTGATACAGGCTCTTATCTTCTCACAAAAGCCTGGATTATTTTTTTTAAACTCCTTCTTTCTGGCCTACTAACAACTCTAAGACAGAAAGTCAAGGGCCAAGCAATCAGGGTTAAGTGACTTGCTCAGGGTCACATAGGTAAGAAGTATCTACCATCACATTTGAACCCAGATCCTCCCAATTCCTCACCTGGCTATCTACTGTGCCACCCAGTTATCTTCAATCCCTTCTTTTTATACATGTGGAAGTTGAGGTCCGAAGAGGTTAAATGGATTGATTATACAGCTAGTTAGTATCTGAGACAGGATTTGAATTCAGAGCATCCTGACTCCAAATCCATTCAGCAAGAGTTTATAAGCATGAAGGGACAGGGGTGGGAATCCTAGCAGAAGGGTACAGGTGATAATGGTGTGGGGTAGTTAGGTGGGGCAGTGACCAAAGCCCCAGGGCCCGGAGTCAGTAAGACTTGAGTTCAAATCTAGCCTCAGATACTTACTAGCTTTGTGACCCTGGACCAGTCACTTTTTACCCTGTTTGCTTCAGTTTCCTCATCTATAAAATGAACTACAGAAGGAAATGGCAAATCATGTCAGTTTCTTTACCAAGAAAACCCCAAATGAGATAATTAAGAATTAGAAATGACTGGAAGTGACTAAACAACAAAATGATGGGGCATTTAAGCATGTGTGAGGCAAGAATCTTGCATGTGGCAGCCAGAAATGAGTAGGTTTGTGCCACCGTGAATGTAGAGAAAGTTGGTATGTGTGTGTGTGTGTGTGTATGTATGTGCATTTGTGACTGTGTGTGTGTGTTTTTGTGTGAGGGATCTGCTCTTGCTTTCTGGGCACCAGCTCACCTGGTCAATTCAGTTCTAGTCAATAAGCATTTATTAAATGCCCACTGTGTGCAAAGCGCACACAGCTCCAAGCTCTAGGTCCGGGGGATTTTGACATTGTTGCTGTAGTTCAGTGATGTCATAGGTATAGGGAACCTCCAGTGAGGACATTCTCTGTACCAAGGTCAGGCTTCAGCTGTTCGACAGCTGAGAGGCACATTTGTCTGCACCACTGAGAGGGGAAGTGATTTCCTTGGAGTCACAGAGTCAGTGTGAGTCAGACGTGGACTTTGAACCCAGGCACTTTGGTTACAGAGATAGAAAGTGAGGAGTCCTTGACTTCAAGGGGGTTAATCTACTGAGTGGGTGACTAGATATAATATGTGTTCAGAAAGTCAATCAATCAATCAGTAGACGTTCAGCAGGTACCTACTATGTACCAGGCTCTGGGCTACACACTAGAGATAGAAAAAAAAAAAGGCAAAGTAACTTCAGGAGATAGAGAACAGCAGCAAAGAGAGGGGGAAGATGATCAGTCTGAGAGACAATCAAGTGATGAGTGTTTATTGAGAGCTAAGGGGTAGGGTAAAAAGGCAGGCCAAAAGAATCCCTGCCCTCAGAGAGCTCATAGTCTAATGAGAGAGACAACAGGCAAACCACTGCATACATACCAGGGATATTTTGAGTAAATTGGAGGCAATCTCAGAGGGAAGTCACTAGTAGTGGAGACAGGATGGAGAAGGACTAGGAGAGACAATGGGAAAAACTTCCCCTAAAATAAGATCTGAGTTTTAAAGGAAGCCAGGAAAACCAAGAAGTAGAGTTGAGGAGGAAGGGCATTCAGGCATGGGGTCATCCAAGACAAAGGCATGGAGTCTGGAGATGGAGGGTCATGTTTGAAGACCAGGATAGTTGTTGTTGTGTCATAGAGCACATAAAGGGAAGTAAAGGGTAAGAGAACTTGAAAGGGTAGAAGAAGCCAGATTGTGAAGGACTTTAAATGCTAGAGGATTTTATATTTAATCCAGGAAGTAATAGGGAGCCACTGGAGTTTACTGAGTAAGGGAGTGACATGGTTAGATCTGGTTTTAGGAAGATATTTTTGGCAGATGAATGGAGAATAGGAGTAGGGAGAAACGAGAGAGAGAGAGAGCAACCAGAAAGCTAGCCAAGCATGAGGTGTTGAGGGTCTATACCAGGATTGTGGCTGTCAGAGAAGAGAAGGGTACAACTATGAGTTCGTGAAGGGGGAAAATTAGTCTTTGGCTTGTGATAATTAGATTAAGTCTACACTGCCCATCTTTAGATTTAATCACCAAAGGTGAGAGTACCTCCAATTCTGGGAGGTCCATAACTCACGTGTGCTAGAGTGAAGGTCGAATCAGAATCAACTGATCCACCCCCTAGGTGTTCTATGAGAATTGTCTATTGTGATTGGACGTGCAAATTAGGAGGGAGGAACAGGAAGTGATGCAAAAGTGACCCCTTTAAAAGGAGAAGATCCTCAGTCAATGAGGTCTTCAGTGGAAGACAGCATCTGGTGAGGACCTCTTCTGGTTCATCATGGAGGAGTGTTGGAATGCTGAGACTCTGGTGGGACCTCAGACTGCTTCCCTTTGAATTATCATGTGGGTAAGTTAGGCTGACTTCCTTTCTCTTCCCCTGGCGTTTCTGGAGGCTCTACCCTCAAAGAAGGCCTCTCTTGCCTCTAATTGTAAAAGGCCTTGTGGCTAGAAGCCTTGTTTAATTAACCTCTGTGCCCCAACTCCTGGGCCTCTAAATTCTTACCTGGTCCGGGCCAGAGTTTCTCTCTCTCAATTTCCCTACCTTCAACCTTCCTAATTACAAATAAACTTCCATAAAAGTCAATTTTGACTTGAGATTATTCTTAATTGAGGACTGATAATAGTTCAATCCTCTGGCAACCATCTTTTAATATACTGAACCCATAAAACCTTTTTTTTACCCTTACAGGCAATCGATTAGATATATGGAGTCAGAGGGAATGAGATGGATGACACTTAGGATGTGTCCCAGTAATTGGATAGTGTTACCCTCAACAATAATTGGGAAGTTGGGAAGAACGGAGGGTTTGGGGAGAAAGATAATGGGTCTCATTTTGGATGTGTTGAGTTTCAGATATCTGTAGTCTTATGGGGAAAACCAGGGGGTTAAATTAAATATTTGTCTGGGTTTGGAAGGGTGAATAGGAGACAGAAATGGACAATAGGTAGGGACTTAACAAGCTAGGGAAACTGGGTTTGGCAGTTTGGGGAAATGGCAGTTGACAGGAGTGACTTCATTGCCATTAGCTGCCTCAGGGTCAGGGAATGGACTCTACACTAAGCTAAAACTATAGCAGGGCAGGTCACAATGGAGATCAGGAAGGAAAGTGGGATATCCTCACTGCAGAGTCCTGTCACACTCCAGCGATGCAGCTCCTCCAGGACTCCTTCAGGTGGGTAGATCTGGGAGCTAACCCAGCCTCTCAGGTTGGGATTAATAGTCTCTCCCAAAAATCTCCCACAAGCAGATGACTGTCTTCCTTCTGGACCCCAGGAAATCAGGGTACAAACTCCACTTCCTCTGAGGTCTCCCAGGAGTCAGTTACAACTTGTCCCCAACCACCATGGAGTCCATCTCAGAGAGAGAAATCACACCTCCTGCTTCCCCATTCCATTTAGAATCCTTCAGCCCTGCCTGCTAAGTCTCCTAAATACTCACTTATTAATCTTCCTCACAACAGTAGGACATCCAGTTAGAGATGTCCAGTAGGTATTTGGTGATGCGAGACAGGAGAGAGGTTAGGGTTGGATAAATAGTTGGGAAAATTATCTGTAGAGTGATGATAACTAAATCTATGGGAGATCACCAAAAGAGAAAGCAGAGAGAAGAGAAGGTCCAAGTTAGAGCCTTGGAGGACATTCATGATTAAGGTACATCACCTGGGTGAAGATCCAACAAATGAGAATGAAAAGGAACAGGACCATATGTGAGTTAATAAAAACCTAAAGAGGAGAAAGTATTCAGAAGAAGAAGGTGGGGGCAGCTGGGTCGCTCAATGGATTGAGAGTCAGGCCCAGAGACGGGAGGACCTGGATTCAAATCTGATCTCAGACATTCCTAGCTGGGTGACCCTGGGCAAGTCACTTAACCTCCATTGCCTAGCCTTTACCACTCTTCTGCCTTGGAACCAACATATAGTATTGATTTTTTTTAAAACCCTTAACTTCTGTGTATTGACTTATAGGTGGAAGAGTGGTAAGGGTGGGCAATGGGGGTCAAGTGACTTGCCCAGGGTCACATAGCTAGGAAGTGTCTGAGGTCAGATTTGAACCTAGGACCTCCCGTCTCTAGGCCTGGCTCTCAATCCACTGAGCGACCCAGCTGCCCCCTTATAGTATTGATTTTAAGACAGAAGGTAAGGGTTATAACGAAAAGGGGAGACGAAGAAGGTGATGAGGGACAACTACGTGGTTCAGTGGCTAGAGAGTCAGGCCTGGAGTCAGAAGGACCTGGATTCAAATCTGGCCTCAAACACTTCCTCTCTGTGCAAGCCCCAAATGCCCTCTTCTGTCTTGGAATGAATACTTAGTTTCTATTCAAGGCAGAGGGCAAGGATTAAAAAAAAAAGATGGTGATGAACAATGTAATTCATTGGCAATTTGGGAGACATTTCTAGTTTCATTCGTATGATCAGGTTGGTAGTCAGTCTAGAGAGCATGTAGAGTACGAGGGGAGAGGGAGTGAAGGCACTGATTATAGAGGATCTTTTCCCAGGAATTCCACCTCAAAAGGGAGGAAATACATGGAGTATGAGCTAATGAGGATGACCTGGGCCAATGAGGACCATTTGGCTTTTGTTTGTTTTTTAAGGATGGGGGAGGCATGAGTGTGGAAGAATCAGGGAAGCCGGTGGGAGGCAGGGAGAGATTGAAGATTAGAGAGAGAGAGTAGGGATGATAGAGTGGCAATTTGCTAGAGAAGATAAGATGGAATGGGATCACTTGTGCATATAGAGAGGGGAATTTGCTTTGCCTGAGGAGAGAGATCACTTCTTCATGTGAGAAAGAGAAAGAGGTGAAGAAGAAGTTAGGGAGGGAAGCTGTCTAGGAGGAGGAGGGGAGAAGAGGGAGCTCTCAGGGAATGCCCTCAATTTTTAACTCAGTGAAAATGTTCATTTGAGAGAGAAGGAGGTGCCATGGGAAGTTTGAGGAGGGTTGCAAAGGTTTGGAAGAGCAGATGTAACTGGGTTGGAGAACTGATTCTAAGATGGAAGGTAAGGGTTTAAAGAAAAAGAGGGCAGCTAGGTGGCTTAGTGGATTGAGAGCCGGGCTTGGAGATGAGAAGTCCTGAGTTCAAATGTGGCCTCAGACACTGAGATCCTGAGCAAGTCACTTAACCCCCATTGCCTAACCCATACCACTCTTCTGTCTTGGAACCAATATTCAGTATTGATTCTGAGATAGAAAGGAAGAATTAAAAAAAAAAAAGAAAAAAGAATTCAGGAGATTATGCTTTTGGCCACCAGGGTTTCTTCCATGTATTGCTTTGAAAATTCCTTATTTCCATTTCCAGGCTCTGAGCCCCCAACCTCCTGGATCTCTGGCCTACTTTGTGTCTTCCCCAACACAGAGATTCAACAGCACAGCAATTTCAGAAAACACCTATTAAGGTCTGCAATATGCAAGACCATGTGTTTCTAATGGCAATAATAATACCATTTATACCATGTTTTAATTTTCAAAGCACTTTACTATTTTATTTATTTTCAAAGCACACGTGCTATCTTATTGAATCTTCACAATAATCCTGGGAGATAGGGGCAATTTTGTTTAACCCTTACCTTCTGTCTTAGTATCAATTCTAAGGCAGAAGAACAGCAAGGGCTAGAAATCAGGGTTAAGTGACTTGCCCAGGGTCACACATCTAGGAAGTCTCAGTCACCAGATTTGAACATAGGTCCTCCCAACTCCAGGCCTGGCTCTCTATGGGCTGAGCCACCTAGCTGCCCCTCAGTGGGTGCTATTCTTATCCCCATTTTACAAATGAGGAAACTGAGGCTGAGAAAGATTAAATGATTTACCTAGGGTTACAAAGCTAGTAAATGAATGAACCTAGCTCTTCTTGACTCTGAACCCATCACTCTATCCCCTGGTATCCTTAACTGCCCTAGAAGAGTGATACAGGGCACAGGGTAAGAAAGCCAAGCCAGGGACTTACCTGGACAAGCTAGAATGCCCAAAAAGACACACACCTAGTAACTTGAGACCTACGAGTCTTCCACATCTACCAGGTGGAAAGATAAATTTATAATCATTATAGCAAGCATTTATATGGTACTTTACATACATTATCATATTTAAGCCAAATTGGCCTGGTCCCAGCAAAGTGCAAATTGGATTTCTGTAAATCAAATCCTGTTTCAAATATATCCGGGAAGCTGGGCTATTTAAAGGTGCCCCATGGCAAAATCTCTTTGAGACCGAGCAGTTCTAGGAATCAGAAGCTCCGGATTTAAGGCCAGGTTCTCATACTTACTCATTGTGTGGCTTTGGACATGGCACTTCTTTGTGGGCCTCACTTTTCCCATATATAAATTGAAGGAATTGGACGAGATGGTCTGAGGGACCTTCTCATCTCTCTGATTCTGGAAAGACACTGAGCAACTGGAAAGAATGCCAGAGCTGGAGTCAGGAAATACTGGCTTGCATCTGGGATCTGACACTTCTCAATTCTGTGACCTTGGACAAGTCACTTAACATTAATTACAATGTTTCATCTGCAAAAGGGAAATAATAAAACTCGTACTGGGCACCATTGTGCATAGAGGACCAGTCCTGGAATCAGGAAGACTCGTCTTCCATGAACTTAAAACTGGCTTCAGACGCATAATTGCTGTGTGACCCTGGGCAAGTCACTTAATTTTATTTGCCTCAGTTTCCTCCACTATAAAGTAAAACAAACAAGGAAAAGGCAAACCGCTCCAGTACTTTTGCCAAGAAAACCCCAAATGGAGTCATGAGGAACTGAAAAACTTGAACAAAAAGGACTACTTGCTGCCTTCTAAAAGTTGTTCTGAGGAAATTGCTTTGTAAATCTGAAAGCATTTTAGAAAAGAGAATTGCGGTAATGACAAACCCCTTCATCATTAATCACGGAATGTCAAAGTCAGAAAGGCCCAAAGAATCTAGAATATCAAAACTGAGAGAGCCCCTTAGAACCTTGGGCCAGGAGGGGTGTTAAGATGTTGAATGTCAGAGCAGGGAGGGACCTTAGAACATACAATGTCAGAACCTGAAGGGGATCTTTAGAATGTCAGCCAAGCTGAGAGGTCTCTTAGAACATAGAGTGACAAAGCAGGGAAAAGCCTTTAGAATGTATCAGAGGGGTAGCACAGTGGATAGAGCTCCAGGTCTGGCGTAGGGAAGACATAGGTTCAAACCTGGCCTCAGACATTTCCTAGCTGTGTGACCCTGGGCATAGCGTTTACTGCTCTTTTGCCTTAGAATTGATACTTATGGGGGTAGCTAGGTGGCTCAGTGGATGGAGAGAGAGAGCCAGGCCTAGAGCCAGGAGGTCCTGGGTTCAAATCTGACCTCAGACACTTCCTAGCTGTGGGACCCTGGGCAAGTCACTTAACCCCCATTGCCTAGCCCTTACTGCTCTTCTGCCTTGGAACCAATACACAGTATTGATTCTAATGCAGAAGGTAAGGGTTAAAAAAAAAGAATTGATATTTAATATTGATTCCAAATCAGAAGGTGGTTTTTTAAAAAAAGAATATATCAGGGCTGAAAGGGCCCTTAATATGAAGTATTGGCGCAGGAAGGAACCTTAGAACATGCAACGTTTGATTTGTAAAAAACCTTAAAAGTCACTTTGTCCAGAGGTGTCCAATGCCTGAATCAGATGAAAATATTTAACAAAATAAATAAAAATACAATAAAATGTAGACGTCAATTTATGGTTTTTTTTAGTCAATATACAGATTTAGGGATTTATTTCCAGTTGAATTTTGTATCAGTGATCCAGTCCAATATGCCCATTTTACAGATGAGATAACCAGCGTCCAGAGAGAGGGACATGCCGTAAGCCACACAGAAAGCTCATGGGAGAGCCTATGACAGGATGTGCTACTCGAAGGGATATTTGTTGGGAGCGTCCTCCTGCTCCGTAGTGCAGGGGTAGGATGAGGACAAGATGCAGCAGAGCCAGGTACGGAACTCGTCTTGGCCTCTGGACCTTGCCACAAATCATGGAAGAGCAAGCAGCGGCTCTCTGCTTCCGGACAGAGCGAGTTCTCTGGCCACGTCAAAGGATCGGAGCAGCCCCATCAGGGTCATTATGGGTACTGAACGGCGGCGTATCTGCTAAGCTGCCAAACAAGGACCTGCCCAGGCTCACCAGCCCTAATATTATTACTTACTTCACTGAGCTAAGTAATATTATAGAATTACACATTAGGGCCCTATATTTCTGGGCTCAATAGGCTCAATCTATGCGCAATTAGACACCTCGGATCAGAAACATCCATCACAAAGCTGACAAAGCAGCTCCTTCCGTGAAGATGGAGACAGAGGAGGGAAGGGGCAGGATAAGCCCCAGCTCCCAGCCAAGGGCAGCCAAGATCTGGCTCTCCTCTGCAATGTGGACCCTTCCTTGGGGTCGGGGAGCATCCCGGAATGTAGAACCTTTCCTAACCACATGTACTCTAGGACTTAGACTTTCTCGAACTTCTTAAATACTGGAACTGGTGCCCTTTGGGAAATTTCTTGTTGTTCAGTCATTTCAGTGGTATCCAGCTCTTCACTGAACCTATTTGAAGTTTTCTTGGCAAGGATACAGGAGTGGTTTGCCATTTCCTTCTCCAGCTCATTCGATATTTGAGGAAACTGAGACCAACAGGGTTGAATGACTTGCCCAGGGCCACAGCAGCTTAGCTGGCATCTGAGGCTAAATTTGAACTCAGATCTTCCTGATTCCAACATGCCACTTAGTTTTTTAACTTTACCTGTTTCGGAATACATTCCTTTGCTCTTTAGAAGAGAAAAGACTCTAATGGCTCCCAATGATCTCCAGGAGCAAATCCAAAATGCTCTGTTTAGCATTCAAAGCCCTTTTTTAATCTAACCCAGTGATTCCCAAAGTGGGCACCACTGCCCCCTGGTGGGTGCTGCAGTGATCCAGGGAGGCGGTGATGGCCACAGGTGCATTTATCTTTCCTATTAATTGCTATTAAAATTTTTTAAAAAAGTTAATTTCCAAGGGCACTAAGTAAAATTTTTTCTGGAAAGGGGGCGGTAGGCCAAAAAAGTTTGGGAACCACTGATCTAACCAGTCCCCTCCCCCTCCAGTTCACTTATACCTTTCTATTCAACACATTCTCTCCAGTCTAGTAACACTGGCTTCCTAGCTGTTGCACAAACAAGACCCTCTAACTACTGGCTCCCAGCATTCTCTCTGATGTTTCCCCCATGCCTTGAATGTTTTCCCTCCTCCACTCTAACTACTGAGCTCCTTCCTTCCTTCCTTCCTTCCTTCCTCTAGGCAATGGGGGTTAAGTGACTTGCCCAGGGTCACACAGCTAGGACCTAGGAGCTAGACCTTTCTGAGGTCAAATTTGAACCTAGGACCTCCCATCTCTAGGTCTGGCTCTCAACCCACTGAGCTACCCAGCTGCTGCCCCCTTCCCCTGGCTTCCTTTAAATCCCAACTAAAAGCCTACCTCCTTCAGAAAGCCTTCCCTAACCCATTTCAATTTCATTGATTTCCCTCTTTTAGTAATCTTCTATTTATCCTGTATATAGATTGCTTTGTATATCTTTGCTTGCAGACTGTCTCTCCTTGAGGGCAGGGACTCTCTTTTCTCTCTTAATAGCAGGCAGGCACTTACTTTATGTTTGTGGATTGGGAAGGGGAGATACCTGGGGAATGAGAGAGGAAGAGAAAAGAAAGGAAAGAGAGGAAGAGGCAAGGGAAATAGTCAACACGAGCTTATTAAGCACTTAGTCTAGAGTCGCTGCTAAGCCCTAGAAATGCAAAGAAAGGAAAAAAGAAAAAATAGTCTCTGACCCCCAGGGGCTTGCGTACTGCTGGGGAGACAACATGAGAATTGTTGTGTGCATACAGGCTATAGAGAGTCCATGGAAGGGAATCTCAAAGGCCTTTGAAGGAAGAAACAGAGTGATTTGCCATGAAAGTATCCAACATGGCGGCACCCACCAAAACTGCTGCTATTGGAAAGGCTGAGGCTGAGAATCTCTTGAGCTACCAAGCGCTGAGCTGTCATGGGCTGGCCCATGGGGGTACCCACACTAAAGCTGGTACCAAGATGGTGAGAGGGAGGGGGTCACCAGACCCCTGAAGAAAGGTCAAACTGGTCTAGATTGTAAATGGAGCTGATCCATCAAAGCTTCCATACTAGATGGATCAGCAATGGGATTGGGTCTTTGAGGGAACACGGCAAGTTATTATGAAAGGTGCCAGGGACACTGACTTTGTCAGAGGAAAGGACTGGCCTGCCTTAGTCGCTCCCACTCATCCCTCTTTGTCTTGGCTGGCATGAATCTCACAACAGCTGCTTCTGTTGAGAAGCCAGGGATGAGTAAGTAGTTTGTAAAGAACGGGGCCCTTCAACTGTGCTAGCTGAGGAAGAGTCAATAGAGGGAGGCCCTTGAAGCCTTCTGCCCCCTCCTTGGAGATGGTGGGCTGCCAAAGGCCTCCCATCCTTAAAGGGCCAGATTCCCCAAATCATAGACCTTCAAAGCAGAAATCCCATCCTCAACATCTCAACTGGCTGTCCAGCCTCCACTTGAAGACCTCTAGTAATCAAGAATTCATTTGCTTTCTATGCAATCCAATTGCTCTTTAGGCAAGACCACCAGGAAGGCTCTCCTTATGTTGTGTCTAATCTGTCTCTGATCCTTCTCCCCCTAAACACTTGCTACAGGGCTGGGCACATGGTCAGGGGAAGCTCAGGAGAGATGTTTTGTGCCCTTATCCTGCTATAACCTCCCGTCATTTCCTTTGCTAAGTCCTTCTCCTATACCTTCAACCCTATTTCTATATATCCTGTGATCAATGCTGATCCTGCTTTCTCCAGAAAGTCCAGTTTAACATAAAATATCAGACCTTAGAGTTCATCTACACTAACACCTTCATTTTTATTTTCTGAGTCTGTTTAGATGGTGAGTTTCTTTTTTTAATGAACTTTAAAAATCATCAAGGGGGCAGCTGGGTAGCTCAGTGGAATGAGAGCCAGGCCTAGAGACGGGAAGTCCTAAGTTCAAATCTGACCTCAGATACTTCCCAGCTGTGTGACCCTGGGCAAGTCACTTGACCCCCATTGCCTAGCCCTTACCACTCTTCTGCCTTGGAGCCAATACACAGTATTGACTCCAAGATGGAAGGTAAGGGTTAAAAAAAATAATCAACAAACAGAAACATTTCAATAAACAAGGAAGTGCCAAGAGAGTTGTATATGAAACTGAATTACTATTATACATATTTTTAAAGCGTATATTAAATCGATTAGGTACTAACGAGATCGCTCTGTGTCTCTTTCCAAATTTCTTTTTGTTTGATTCGGTGTATTTTAACTATGTACTACGGTTGTTCTTTTCTTTCTTTCTTTTTTTTTTTTTTGTCTTTATTAAGTGACTCTCTCCTCCACTTATGGAAGCCCTCCCTCGAAATGAATAGGCATAGGCCAGTGTCCCAGGGTCTCTGTATTCTTGCCACTGGGCTTCAGATTCTCTTTAAACACTCTACCATCCCCTGCTCAATAAACTTCACTGACTACCTATGACTTCTGGTATCAAATATAAAAATCTTCTGGCATTCAAAGCTCTTTAGAATATGATGATCCATACCTCGCCTCCCTCCCCAACCTTTCCAATCTTTTTATACCTTACTCTCCAAAGGGTACTCTATCATCTAGTGATATTGGCCTCCTTGCTGTTTCTTGAACAAAACACTCCATCTCTCATCTCTAGGCATTTTTTTCCGGTTGTCCCCTATGCCTAGAATGTTCTTCCTCTTTATCTTCACTTCTTGGCTTTCTTTGACTTTTTTTTTTTTTTAACCCTCACCTTCCGTCTTAGAATCAATAGTGTGTATTGGTTCCAAGGCAGAAGAGCAACAGGGACTAGGCAACTTAAGTGTTAAGTGACTTTCCCAGAGTCACACAGCAAGGTAGTGTCTAAGACCAGATTTGAACCCAGGACCTTCCATCTCTAGGCCTGGTTCTCAATCCACTGAGCCACCCAGCTGCTCCCCACCCCGCCTTGACTTTTTTCAAGTTCCAATTAAAATTCTACTTTTTACAAAAAAAACCTGCCCGATTCCTCCCTGATTCTAGTGCCTTTCCCCTGTTGATAATCATCAATTTATCCTGCATATGGCTTATTTATACAGAATCATTTGCATGACGTTTCTCCCATTAGACTTTGAATTCCTTGAAAGACATAGTTTTTGCCTTTTTTGTATCCGCAGTGTTTAGCACAGTGCCTGACACATAGCAAACCCTTGATAAATGTCTATTGACTGAATTCTATTGTGGGAATACTGAGTTTGAGATGCCTATTGGCTATCGACTCCCAAACTGCCCAATTGGTTGTATGTCCAATATTCTGCAGGGTATTAATTAAAGACCTTAAATCAATATCTATTGGTCTTGCAAATAAAGATCAATTAGAAGGGCCCGTAAGCCCTGTTGCCCCCCTTTTCATTACATTTGGGTTCCTCGTAGGGTTCCTGGGGTCTGCAAGCTGAATTTCCCCCCAATATCCCTCAAACCATTCTTCTTTCTTTTCTGATCTAGTCATAAGCTGCATACTTTAATCCTATGAACTTTAACCTTTTAAATATGTTAAGCAAATTATTCTCATTCTCATGAAGCCAGGCTGGGGCACTGATGTCTTTTTAGGACAAAGAGAAGGGGAAAAAAAGGTCCCCTGTCCATAGAACATTAGGATTAAGACACAAGGAGGTAGCTAGTACTTTATATAGGGTACTGTGGCACATAGCCTCATATGGCTTCTCAGAACTGAGGGGACCTTTAGAACACAAAATGTTAAAGCTGGGGGAGAATCAACCTCAAAACACAGGATACAAGAACTGAAAGGGAACTTGGAACACAAGATCACAGAGGTGAGAGAGATCTTAGAATATAAGATGCTGGCCTGGAGTCAGAAGGCTGTGGGTTCAAATCTAGCCTTGGATATTTCCTAGTCGTGTGACCCTAGGCAAGTCTCTTAACCCAGATTGCCTAGCCTTTGCCTCAATTCTGTCTTATAATTGCTACTAAGACAGAAGGTAAGGGTTTAAAATTTTTTTTAAAGAACATGAAATGTCAGAGCTGGGAATTGGAGGATCCTAAATTTAGAGCTAGATGGTACAAGAGAGGTCAATTGTCTTAGTTTCCTTTGTGGGTTCAACTTCTTCCAACTATCTCTGAAGGAATGGATGGATGGATGGATGGATGGATGGATGGATGGAGGGATGGAGGAGGGAGGGATGAATGAATGAATGAATGAATGAATGAACATTCATTTAATTCCTACTATGGACAGTTGAGCCACTTCATTTTACAGATGAAGAAACTAAGGCAAAGATTAAGTGCCTTACCCTAGGTCATATAGGTAAGTGAAAGAGCTGGGATCTGGCTATCCTAGTACATGTAGGATACAAGCTATCTAGTCTAACCTTTGGGAAAAGAGATACTCAAATCAATTCAATAAAGTACCTTATCAAGCATAGAGTAGGTTCAGGGCACAATTGTCAAAATCATCTTCCCATAACAGAGCACTAACCATTTTACTTCCCTGATCAAGAACTACAGTGGCTCCCTATTATCTTTGGGGAAAATATGTAAATCTATGGTTTAGGCTTTTCCACATTCAATCTACCTTTCCAGACTCACTTTACATTATTCTCCTTCATGTCCTATATGTTCTAACTCCAATAGACTATTTATTAATGGTTCCCCAAATTCCACATTCTATCCCTTGGCACTGTGCACATTCCCAAGATTATTGTGGGTAAGGATGAATGACATGAAACAAATCTAGAAAGTTGGGTTGAAACCAATTTGTGGATGGCCCTTCAATGTCCTACCAGGAAAGTTTTCATTTTATCCCATAGAAAACAGGGATCCATGAAATGCTTTGGAGCAAGGGACATGGGTAACACTATGAATTAGTGAAGTTATTTTGGAAATCATTGCAGTAGTATCTCCTCATCAATTAAATGGAGACAATAGTACTTGAACCATTGACCTCGAAGAGCTTTTATGAGGAAAGTACTTTGTAAAGCTTTAAGAGCTCTCAGAATAGGTGCTGTCACATGAGGGGCAACTAGGTGACAGTGGACAGAAAGTCAGGGCTGGAGATGAGAGGATCTGGGTTCAAATCTAAATGTTGACACTTCTTAGCTGTGTGACCTTGGGCAAGTCACTTAACCTAGATTGTCTAATCTTTGCTCTTCTTTCCTAGAGTTGTTACTAAGACAGAAGGAAAGAGGTTTAAAAAAAAAAAAAGAGGTCTCCGATGACCTTGAAAAGGATAGTTTTAGACGGATGATGGAGAGAGCAGGCAGAAACCATAATCAAGGGCTCTGGGAGTAAATTAAAATCCCTTTGACACCTTCCCTAATAAAATGAGATTCCAGCCTCTTCCTTAAGACTTCCAACCATGGGTTGGTGAGCATGACTTCTATTCCTAGCAAAATTCTAGAGTGCATTATAAAAGATTGTTTATAAACAATTATTTAGAGAGGGAACCAGGGATCACTAAGCCAACGTGGCTTCATTAAGATCAGGTCATGCCAGGCTAACCTCATTTCCTACTTTGACAGGGTTGCTAGATTAGTGGATCAGGATAATGTTGTAGCTGTGAGATGCCTCGATCTCAGCCAAACATTCGGCAAAGCCTCTCTTGATGTCCTTGTGGGCAAAATGGGGAGATATGTGCCAACTGAGAGTACAATTAGGTGGCCAAAGCCAAAGGGAAGTCGTTTGTGGGTTCACCTTAACGTGGAGAGAGATTTCTTGAGGACGGTGCCTCGGGGTTCTGGATTTGGTCTGGTGATGAGTGGATATTTTATCAAAGACTTAGTTGTTGTAAAAGATACTTCTACCAAATTTTCAAATGATATGGAACTAACACATTGAATAATGGGGCTAAGATCCAGAAAGACCTCCAAAGGCTAAAATGGCAGGCTGTATTGTTTAAAAACCCTAATCATGGGGGCAGCTGGGTGGCTCAGTGGATTGAGAGCCAGGTCTAGAGACAGGAGGTCCTAGGTTCAAATCTGGTCTCAGACACTTCCTAGCTGTGTGACCCTGGGCAAGTCACTTGACCCCCATTGCCTAGTCCTCACCACTTTTCTGCCTTGGAGCAAATACACAGTATCAACTCCAAGAAGGAAGGTAAGAATTAAAAAAAAACCCTAATCTTCTGTCCAAGTATCAGTTCTAAGGCAGAGGAGCAGCAGGGGCTAGGCTTGGGGTTAAGTGACTTGGCTACAGTCACAAAGTTAGGAAGTGTGTGAGGCCACATTTGAACCCTGGACCTCCTGATGCCAAGCCTTGTGCTCTATCTTAACAAGGTGGTAGGTATGGATCAGGAGAGAAGGAAGGTCTAGACAACAACCTGTATGGAAAAGAGCTGGGTATTTTAATGGAATACCAGTTCAAAGGGAGTCAATAAAGTCGAATATCAGCCAAAAAACTGAAGGACCTGCCTGAGTACTTCCCTGTAAATCAGGACTGTATTCCCTTAAAAATATTGAACCTGGGGGCAGCTGGGTAGCTCAGTGGATTTAGAGTCAAGCCTAGAGACGGGAGGTCCTAGGTTCAAATCCAGCCTCAGCCACTTCCCAGCTGTGTGACCCTGGGCAAATCACTTGACCCCCATTGCCCACCCTTACTACTCTTCCACCTATGAGCCAATACACAGAAGTTAAGGGTTTAAAAAAAATATTGAACTTGTCCTTGGGATTTAATTGGTTCCAGGGACTAAGGTCCAGGTCATTAAGGTAGATTCCTGGTCACTTGAGTACAAAACACTTGGACCCAAGTTACTTCCTCTAACTTGGGACCATAGCCCAGCAACCTGAATCTTGGGGAGCTGGGCTTAACGGAATCAATTCTTTTTTTTTAACCCTTACCTTCCGCCTTAGAATCAATACTATGCATTGGTTCCAAGACAGAAGAGTGGTAAGGACTTGGCAGTGGGGGTTAAGTGACTTGCCCAGGGTCACACAGCTAGGAAGTGTCTGAGATCAGATTTGAATCCAGGACTGTGCATCTCTAGACCTGGCTTTCAATCCACTGAGCTACCAGCTGCTCCCTGGAATCAATTCTTTCTCCTGGAAGAACATCCATTCCCAGCTCTGAAAGTGCTTCTCCTCCTATGGCTGAGTTTAAACTTCCTTGTGTTAGCAGTTAGGTGCATGAAGAGTAGCTCGTCTGATGCCAGTCCTGGGTTGGAACTCCCAGGGGACCAGCCCAAGTCAGTATTCTGGGCTATATTAGGACAAGTGAGAATATCTGGGATATAGACTCATCCCCTTGTACTCTGGCCCAGCCAAGCCTCATCAGGATTCTTTGCTGTGTTTAAGTTCGAGTACCATATTTTACAGACATTGACAAAGCCGAGTATATGCAGAGAAGGTGGCCAGATGGTGGGAGCACTGGATTCCACCCCAGATCCTGCAAAAGAGGATTAATTGAACAAACTAGGAGTGTTTAGCTTGGAGAAGAGGTTTAGGGGCAACATCTTAGCTCTCTTCAAGTTAAAGGGTTGTTACATAGAAAAAGAAACAGGGGCAGCTAGGTAGCACAGTGGATAGAGTGCCAAGCCTGGAAGACCTGGGTTCAAATCTGGCCTCAGACACTTCCTAGCTGTGTGGCCCTTGGCAAGTCACTTAACTCTGATTGCTTAGCCCTGGCAGCTTTTTTGTCTTAGACTTGATACTAAGACAATGTAAGAGTTTTATTTGAAAAAAAAGAAAAAGAAAAAGAAGAAAAATTAGATTCTACTTGACTTCAGAAGGAAGAATAAAGAGTGATACTTGAAAGTTAAGAAGCGTAAGGTTGGAAATGAGCATTTAGCAAGCACCAGGCCCATGGTGAAGTGTTTTTCAAATATTATCTCATTTAATTCTCATGGAAAGTAGCCACTGCTGTTGCTATTTAGTCGTTTTAGTCATGTCCAACTCTTCATGACTCCCATTTCAGGTTTTTTCACCAAAAATACTGGAGTGGTTTGCCATTTCCATCTCCAGATCATTTTACAGATGAGGAAACTGAGGCAAATAGGATTAAGTGACTTGCCCAGGTTCACACAGCCAGTGTCTGAGGTCAGATTTGAACTCAGGTCCCCCTGACTCCAAATTTGGCATTTTATTCACTGCTTCACCTATCTGACACTAGCATCATCCCTATTAAACAGTGGCAGAAACTCAGGCAAAGGGTGATTAAGTGACTTGCCCAGGATCACACTGTTAGTGTCTGAGGCCAGATTTGGACTCTTGTCTTCCTGACTCTAGTAAGGCAGACTTGGGCTTTTACTATAACAAAAAACTAAAATGTAGCTGTCTGAAGAGTGGAATGGAAGTCCTAAAGGGAGAGGGAAATCTTCAAACGAGAAATGGAAGACCTTTTGTATGGAGGATGTTGAACCAGACTTCCTGCTTGCTCTGGGTAGGGCAGCTAGGTGGCGTGCAGAGAAGAGAGTCTTAGCTGGGAGTCAATAAGATCTGAATTCAATTTGAAAACCAAATCGGACCTCAGACACTTACTAGTTGTGTGACCTTGAGCAGGTCACTTAACCCTGTTTGCCTCAGTTTCTTCATCTATAAAATGAGCTGGAGAAGGAAATGGCAAACCACATCAGTATGAAAATTTAAGAAATAATGGGATGAACTTCCTTTAGACTCTTTAGACTCAAAGTTTAGAGTTATCAGCAATGGGCACCTGGGGTCTGATTAGCCTCACATTCAGGAACCATTCCTTTGTCTCACTCTAAAGCAGGAAGGGACCACAGGTGGTGACAACACTTCTAGCCTGGGTCTTTCCATCTCATCTAGTGATGTGCCAAGCCTGAAGGATCTGCCTGAGTACCTCCCTTCCTTCCCACCTTTATTTATATACTTCTTGCTTCATTCCCGGATGCGTATTATGTTCCTCATTCCAATATAACATATCTTCCTTGAGGCTGGAGTTGTCTTACTTTGGTATTTGTACTCTCAGGACTTCACAGTGCCTGGGTCATAGCAGACGTGAAATAGACTTTTTCCTTCACCTTCCCATGGTCAGAAGATACCGGGAAGATTTTGCTCCCGGTCATGTCTAAGGTGTCTGAGTCTCGAGTGAAATCCTGGCAGAAGAGGTCGGGTGTCCCCAACAATCTTTAATAAGGGGCCCTTACTCTTTGCAAAGTTGGCTCTGTCTGGGTCCTTCCCCAGTTCTAACATCTGATTCACCCTTTAATTCCTCAACCTCAGGCCAGCTTGTAACTGTCTTTCCTGTTCCTAGTCTGGAAAGGATTTCTCCCCATCTCCTCTAAAACTTGCTGGCTTGGAGGCTGGGAGACATGCCTTCCGGTGACTTATACCTGTTGGCATCTTGCCTGGCACAGTGTCTCATCGCACAGTACTGATTTTTTAAGAAGTTCATTTATTTAATTAATTGTTTTAGACTCTTTTCCCATGGTTACATGATTCATGTTCTTTCCCTCCTCTCCTCCCACGCTCCTTCTCATAGCCAATGAGCAATTCCACTAGGTTTTACATGTGTCATTGATCAAGACCTATTTCCATATTATTGATAGTTGCACTAGGGTGATTGTTTGGAGTCTACATCCCCGATCATATCCCCATCGACCCATGTCATCAAGCAGTTGTTTTTCTTCTCTGTTTCTGCTCCCACAGTTCTTTCTCTGGATGTGGATAGCTTCTTTCTCATAAGTCCCTCAGAATTGTCCTGGATCATTGCATTGCTGCTAGTAGAGAAGCCCATTAAGATTTGATTGCTGCACTGATATTTTAAGAAGACATGGATCTGGGGGCAGCTGGGTAGCTCAGTGGATTGAGAGCCAGGCCTGGGGATAGGAGGTCCTGGGTTCGAATCTGGCCTCAGATATTTCCTAGCTGTGTGACCATGGGCAAGTCACTTAATCCCCATTGCCTAGCCCTTACCACTTCTGTTTTAGAATCAATACACTATATTGATTCTAAGGTGGAAGGTAAGGGTTTAAAAAAAAGAAGACATGGATCTTTAGGGAAGCTAGGTGATTTAGTAGATAGAATGCCAAGTCTGGAGATGGGAGATCCTGGATTCAAATCTAACCTCAGATACTTTATAGCTATGTGAGACCCTGGGCCAGTCACTTAACCCTAATTGTCTTGCCCTTACTACTCTTCTGCCTTAGGACCAATGTTTAGTATTGATTCTAAGACAGAAGATAAAGGTTTTAAAAAAGAAGACAGGAGTCTCCTTGTTCTGGGTCACACAGGTAGTAAATGACAGAGCTGAGATTTGAGCCAGGTCTTCTAACTCCCAGTCTCATGCTTGTTCCACTTCATCATGCTTTCTCTCTCTTGGAGGTAGGGCAAACTGCACACTATAAACTGTAGCAGCCAAGATAAGAGAAAGGTCCTGCTCCAAAAACTTGCCCAATGACAACAGTAGTCAGTGATGATTCTGGGGCTAGAACAAAGGTCTTCTAGCTAAGTGACCTTTAGCCCTTTATAGTTCCAGTCCTAGAAAGAAAGAGGCCATATGGGACAAAGGAACGGGTATTGAATTTGAAGTCAGAGGACCTGGGTTCAGATCCTAAGTCCGCCATTTGTCATCTGTGTGGCTTTGGCACTCAGTTTCCCCATCTGTAAAGTAAAGGGTTTGGAGTAGATGGCCACCAAGGTCTCTTCCAGCTCTAAATCTAGGATATTATTTAATCTCCTTTTTCCTCAACTATTTATAAGGAAGGAAACTTGAGACCAAAAGAGAGCAAATGAATAAATGGAGGTCATAGAGCAAACCAGGGGCAGAGGAGGTCTTCTGGGCTCTTGGAGCTCAGGGCTTTGTTACCATGTTGTGCTACCTTTGGAGTATTCCCAGCCCTCCCTCTACTCTGTCTCTCTGTGTCTCTCTTTGAGGTCTGTGTCTCAACCTCCACAGGCTGCTGTGAACCTTTGTCTCCCTCCTATTTGTTTCCCAGCTCTTTCTCTCTCCCTCCTCTGTTTCTTTTCCAATTGTCTCTGAGTCCTCAACGCTCTTTAATCTCTGTCTCCTAGTTTTCTCTCTCTGTATCACTGTCTCTGACTCATCTCTGTCTCTTCTCCAATTCTGTGTCTCTGCAACTCTTTTTTCTGTATTTGTTTCTCTCCCTTTTCCTTGTCTTTCTTTCTGTGTGATTCACTTTCTCTCCCCTCTTCTCTCTTCCAGCTGTCTCTGAGTCTTTATGCCTCTTTTGTTCTTCCACTGCTTCTCTCTGCTTCTCTTTGGGTCTGTCTTTCTCCCACTCTTTGCTTGCTCTCTCAACTCACCCTGTCTCTCCCTTTCTCTGACTGTCCCTTTTCCAATCGAGGCTCCTCTCTCTCTCTCTCTCTCTCTCTCTCTCTCTCTCTCTCTCTCTCACACACACACACACACACACACACACACACACACAGAGGCCATTGCCAAATCTTTCAGTTGCTTAAAATTGTGCTAACTTTGGGGACACCCTATATATGTTGTTGTTAAAAAAACATTTATCTTCTGTCTTAGAATCAAAACTATATTGGTTCCAAGGCAGAAGAGTAATATATGCTAGGTAATGGGGGTTAAGTGACTTGCCCAGGGTCAAACAGCTAGGAAGCATTTGAACCCCAGACCTCCTATCTCCAGGTCTGGTTCTCTATCCATTGAACAACCCAGCTGTTCCACCCCTATATAATGCTTCTTTCCTGTTTTTCTGTGTTCGTGCCCCCATCTCTCTCTCTCTCCCATCTAGTTGTCTCTTTTCTAGCTCTGTGTCATTATCTTCAATCTCTTTCTATGTCTTAGTATCCATCCTCTTTCTGTCATTCCCTTTCTCTCTCTGTCTTTCTTTGTGGCTCTCTCTTTTCTTTAGGGACTCCCATCTACCATTTCTCAGTTTCCCTCCATGTACGGTTCTCTTCCATCTCTCAGTCTCTCTTCTTTTCAGCCAGGCCCCTCCCTCTGTTCCTCTCTCCCTGACTCCCAGCACCACTGCTTTCCATTTCTCTTGGAGCTTCCATGATTCACAATACTTCAGAACTCATGTGACCATCACTCAAAACCTGGTAACAAAACACAAAGATGAGGGAGAGAATGGAGGCGGGGAGAGAGTGAGGGAAGAAGGGAGAGGCAAGGGCAGCCATGCGAGGGCCTCCAAAAGGAGCCCACAGGAGTAGAGAACAGACCTCTGGCTGGCTCCCCCCTCCCTCTCTCCTTTCTCCCCACTGTTTTTTTTTCCTTCTCTAATCCCTACCCTCCTTTCTTTCTCTCTGGACTCTATTTGTGCCTTTGTATAGACCTAGCAGTCTATAGAATGTGTGTGTGTGTGTGTGTGTGTGTGTGTGTGTGTGTGTGTGTGTGTGTGTGTGTTGAAGGTGGGAGAAAGCCCAGAGTTTGAAAATCCTGAGTTCCAGCCCTGTTCTCTGTATTCCCCCATCCCACACACACACACACACACACACACACACACACACACACACACACACACACACACACTCTGCAGGGTAACCTCAGGTCAATCATTATTCTTCTCTGAACACTCTAGTGAGGGTAACATGGATGAGTTTTTCTAGCATCTCAGACCGGAGAGGCCTGTAGAGATCATACATTCCTCAATCCTTTTCCTTTCTCCTATTTCCTTCTGTCTCCGTCTGCTGGGGAGAGCCAGAGGGTCAGAGATAGAGACTGAAAAGAAAGAGATAGACACTGAGCTAGAGAAAGCTGTTTGCGTTGGATGGAGCACACTCTCCTGACAAGATGAGACAAAGATGGGCTCAGAAGGTCCCTACTGCATCTAGTCAGTCTGTCCAAGGACAAACTGAGGTCTCGTGACCTCTGATCTTCTCCCGAGTAGCTCCTCCTTGAATTGGGGATTGATTCGTATGGGTGTCTCTCAGGGTTGGGGTCTGCTGATTCCCAGGGCCAGCTAGGGCTCTCCAGCACCATTCTTAGTCCTGATTACTCAGAATAAGAATGGTGGTGGAAGGGGCTCAGCCTTGATGGCCCTCAAAACACACACACACACACACACACAGAATCCTGGGCATTGGTGAGGACGACTGTGTATGTGTTTTTGCTTTGATATCTATGTCTATGTTTGAGTAAGTCTTTGTCTCAAGTCTGTGTTGGTGTCTGTATCTCAGTGTCTTTCTCTCACTTTGAATACCTGTCTGGCTGTGGGTGCACACTATCAATCAACCAATCCACAAGGATGTATTAAGCCCCAGTTCTGTGCTGGGTACAAAGGAAGTAAGAGCTACAATGCCTGCCCTTAAGGAGTTCACACTCTATTTGGGCAGAGGACATATAAACAAGAGACATAGACTGAGCAGATGGAAGGTAACCTCAGAAGGGAAGACACCTAGTGTGTGAGGCTAAGAACTCGGCCAAGCATGATGGAACTTGGAGTCACCTCTTACCTATGTGACCTTGGCAAGTCACTTCATCCCTGGGAGTCTCAGTCTCCTTCCCTGGTTGTAAGGAAAATCCTTTGGAATGCTAAAGGTGCCACAAAGGTTCCTGTTGCTTTGATTTCATAGGTGAGACAGGCAGAGACAGAGACAGAGAGAGACAGACAGATAGACAAAGAGGCAGAGAGGGAGGAGAGAGAGAGGGAGAGAGAGAAAGAGAAAGAGAGGAAAAGAAAAAGGAGGAGGAGAAAGGAGAGAGGGAGGGAGGAGAGAGAGGAGAGACAGAAAGAGAGAGGAAGGAAAAGACAGACACAGAGCGTGTTGTGTCTGTATATGTCTTGGTGGCCACATTTGTTTCTGCACCTGGGAACATGTCTAGGCAAGGTGTGTGTAATTGTCCCTCTGTCAGTGTGTGTGTGTGTGTGTGTGTGTGTGTGTGTGTCTGCCTCAGTGAATGTGTGTGGATCTGCAGGCTCCCCCGTACTTGCATGCAAGCCTTCCCCAGGCCACGGAACAGCTAATTAAATAATGTAAGAAAGGACATGAAAGAGAAATTCCTGCCCAAGCCTCCTTAATTATTAATGGAGCGCAGCCGCCCAGCAGCCTGCAATTCCCAGAGTGATTGGGGGGGGGGGGGAGGCTAAAGGGGGGGATGCTGGGGCATCAGGCCTCACTCCTGCTCCCGGCCCCAGCAGCTGCCCCAGAACCCGGAGAAGAGTTTGGCCATTCAGGGCTGGAAAGTCAGGGATCTGCAGGGGGTCCCCGCCCCGCCCTCTGAGAGCTCCTGGTCTGGCGGGGCTCTGAGCTCCTTATGCTGCCGGCATGAAGCACCTCACCGAAGGCAGCTGAACACCCAGGGACGGGCTGCGCGGTCTCGGACTAGGGCTCCCAACTCACGAATCCCCTCTACGGGGTGGCTCCTGGGCTATTCGGAGCTGGACTCTGGATCCTCCTGTTGGCTTGCGACCCCTTTCCCATTGCCCTCCTTCCCCAACCTGGGCTCAGAGCCAGGGCGAGGTGCAGAAGGGGCTCCGCCGAGCCTCTGGGTGCCATGGTAACCAACAGGGCAACAGAAAGGTTTGGGGCACGGCAGCCTCCCGGAAGATCTCCGTGTACGCGGGTGTGTGTCTGACTCTGTCCGTGTGTCTGCCTTCGTCTACGTGTATGGGTTGGGGGCGCACGCGTAGGAGCTCTTCCCTACACACAGACACGCCCGTACACACATTTCTTAATTGCCAAGGCTGCCTCTCTTCCCTCCCTTTCCCCCTCCGGGCAGGAGCCCAAGCTTGAGCCCCTTCCCCCCATTTCAGGCTTTAGTGCAGCTGCCTCCGGGAATCACAGGTGGATTCCGGTGTCAGGTGGCCTCACAATGGTTACTCTTGTTCCTAGGCTAGTTCGGGGGTCCCCGGGGACGGGGCCGGCTGCCCACCCCACAGACCTGGCAGCCCGAGCCGCGTCAGCTGTGCCCTTCATCCTGTTCTCCAAGGGCAGGGGTGTGGCCAGAGAATGGGAACTGAGGCTTTCTTTCCGGGGGCAAGAGCTGGGTGGTGCGAGGGGACTTTCAGCCCCAAGTCTCCATCTCATTCTTTCCAACTTCTATCTCAGAGGGGTAAAGTCCTGCCCTTGAAGCCCACCTCCAACACGTGCTAGCTGTGGACCACTGGGAAAGTCCTCTTTTTGAAGTTCGGTTTCCTCCACTGTGAAATGGGCATATTAATACTTACGGAATCAGGGGCAGAGAGCCTGGCTGGAGTCAACCGACCTAAGTACAAATCTGGCCTCATATGCTTCCTGAGGCTCATGAGATGAAACCACTTGCCCAAGGACATAGAGTTAGGATTTGAATCCAGGTTCTCGGATTTTTTTTTTCTCCATAGCACTAACTATTTAAGAGAGGGATCCTTGGGGCAGCTGGGTAGCACAATGGGTAGAGCACCAGGCCTGGAGATGGGAAGTCCTGATTTCAAATCTGGCCTTAGACACTTCCTAACTGTGTGACCCGGGGCAAGTCACTTAACCCCCATTGCCTAGCCCTTCCCATTCTTCTGTCTTAGAATCAATACTAAATATAGATACTAAGAGAGAAGGTAAGAGTTAAAAAAAATACACAATCCAGACCATATTGAGCTGTCATGAAAAAAGTGTGAGATGTGAGAGACCATGAAAACAGGGACTAACTTTGGCCTCTCTTTGTATCTTTGTACAGAGCTGGGCACATAGTAGGTGCTTAATAAATATCAGTGATTCAGATACAGGAGTTATTGTGATTATGAGTATAGAAGCTCAGGATGGAGAGAAAGCTGACCTTGGAATTGGGAATCAGGGATGATAAAGACCTGAGTTCAAGTCCTACCTCTGACATATATTGACTGTGTGACCCAGGACATATTACTTAGCCCCTCAGTTCTCCAGGTAATACACCAAGACTAAGTCACCCTGAGAGTGCTGACCAGTTTTAGAAGTTCCTTCTTTTGAGGATTTATACCAACAAAGGAGCTAGCTAGGTGGTGAAGTGGAGAGAGATAGAATGCTGGACCTGGAGTCAGGAGGACTTGGGTTCAAATTGGACCTTGGAAACTTACTAGTTGGCTGGATAAGTCACGTAACCCCTGTTGCCTAACCGTTACTACCTTTCTGCCTTGGTACCAAGACACAGTATTTATTCTAAGATGAAGGTAAAGGTGTTTTTTTTTTTTAGTCTCCTTCTTGTTCTCAGCTTCAATTTCTTCATTTATAAAATGAAGAGATTCTATTAGATAATAATAACAACTCCTACAGGTTCTGTGTGTAAAGGTGGGAATTGATTGTGTAAATTAATCAAAACACTCCTACTTAAAGTAAGAGATAAGATGCTGTGAGTATCCTGATACATTTATCATGTAAGAATATATCTTGATTGTTCATTGGGTATGAAGAATAATAGCTAGCTAGTCTTTATCTAGCACTTATTATCTCCTTTTATCTTTGCAGCAATCCTGGGAGTTAGGGCAGCTAAGTGGCCTCAGACACTTAACTAGCTGTGTGACCCTGGGCAAGTCATTTAACCTTATTTGCCTCCATTTCCTCATTTGTAAAATGAGCCTGAGAAGAAAACGGCAAACCACTCCAGTATCTCTGTCAAGAAAACCCCAAATGGGGTCATGAAGAGTCAGAAACAACTGAACAACAAACAGCTATCCTCTTTTCACAAATGAGGAAACTGAGGCAGACAGTTTAAGTGATTTGCACAGATAGTAAATGTCTGAGACTGGATTCAAACTCAGATCTTCTTGATTCCAGGTATAATGTTTTTATTGATTACAACATCTAGCTGCCTCTAATAGCTGGATGTCTCCTAGGTTCAGCAAGAAGTATGTTTAGATCAGTGGAGGGATTTGGTTGTATCCTCTGGAGCTTGTATAAAACCATCAGTTTAGCCAGAAACAGAGATCCCCGGCAGCTGCAAGTCAGGAGAGAATATTTCAGCCAAGCTCAGGAGGAGGAGCCACTTGGGGCAGAGGAGGAGAGAGTACCTTGACCTTATCTCCCTTCTTCTCTTGGGTTAGAGAAGCATCACGTGAACTTTGAAGGGTCTGGAAAATTCGGACTTCTCCTTTTCTCATCAGTGTCCTGCAGCATTCCCAGAAGAGCTGACAGCAATGTCTACATCAGATGCCAAGGACAGACGGGATGCAGATTCAAGAGTCTAAAAATAAATTTTTTTAAAACCCAAACTAAATCATACTTAAGGGGAATGTTTTGCTTTCTCCAGCAAAAGGACTTCCAGGAACCCAGTTACCCCGTCTGTCACAAGTGTTATCTAAGCTGGATCAAAGATTTCTCCTGGATGTTGGATGTGCTGTAGGATGTGTATCCCAGACTTTGGGGAGGGTGTTTTGTGGTGGTGGTGGTGGTTGGTTTTAATCCTAGAAGCTACAGAGAGCCACTGAAGCTTCATCATCTTCTTCTTCCTCTTTTAAGTCCTCTGTCTTAAAACCAATACTAAGTATTGGTTCCAAGGCAGAACAATGGTAAGGTCTAGGCAATGAGAGTTAAGTGACTTTTCCCAGGGACATATGGCTAGTAAGTGTCTTTAGGCTAGATTTGAACCCAGGATCTCTGATCTCTAGAGCTGGCTCTCCATCCCCTGAGCCACTTTCCTATTCCTGAAGGGTGGGTTTAAAATACCCCTTCCAAAGAACTAAGTAAATCTGGCTGATTGTTATCAATTGAAAATCGGTTCAGGAAGCATTCTTCTGGGAACCTTTTGAGTTTTAGCATTATAAAAGCTACCCCACAATCTCTTGGGGCTAACCTTAGAGTTCTGAGAAAATATGGCAGCTGTAAATGTTAAAATTAATGGTTTGGCTACATAGATGAAAATTATAAATCTTTTATTTATAAAAGAGGTAAAAGTAGAGAAATACAAAAGGATAGAAAAGACATTAACCTATCTAACTAAATATTGTTCCAGTGCTTGGCTTGGCCAGGACTTGTTAACCTTCAATCAGAATTGAACTCTTTCCAGAAGACAGGAAGGGAAAACCAGCTATCCACTCACCCAAGACAATGACCGGAGCCGAAGATGATTCCTGAGGCCGACTTTCTTGGAGTGACTCTCTCTTGGAGTTCACTCTCTACTTGCCTCCTTTACCCTACTTCCTGCTTTTATGGTGGTTTCCTGTCCCTGCCCCTTTTCATGGGGGCCAATCACAGTTTCCAAATTCTCTGAGTTGTCACCTTTGGATTCACACCTTTCTGAGTGATTTCTGAGTGAGGTCCAGCTCTTCATGACTCCTTTTGGGGTTCTCTTGGCAAAGACATGGGAGTAGTTTGCCATTTCCTTCTCTACCTCATTTTATAGATGAGAAAACTGAGGCAAACAGGGTCAATTGACCTGCTCAGGATCACATAGCTAATAAGTGTATGAGGTCAGATTTGAACTTAGAAGAAGTTGAGTCTTCCTGACTCTAGGCCCAGCAGTCTACTAGGCTAAGTACTGGAGATACAAGTAGAAAAAAAGACAGACAAATCCCTGCCCTCAAGAAGCTTATAACCTAAAGGGGAAAGGAAGCTGAAAAGGGATGGAGCTAAGAAGCTGAGGAAGGAGTGATATGATGTCAAGTCCAGAGGAGTGTAGCTGGATGGAGAATGAAGAGATGACTGGCCTGAGAGGAGGGTCCAGGAGGAGCCCTCCACCCTCCAGTCAGAGGGAGAGGTCCTGGCCACATGGGAAATGTCTGCAAGATAAAGCAGTAGAGATCTTTAAGGTGAGGAGATCAGGGGCTCCTTCAGGGGAGCAGAAAAGGGCCAGATGGACAAGCAGATGGGACTCTCCTGGCTCCTCCCTCTTTACCCCACTTTTCAGCCAAGATGGTCCCCTGGGCCTGAGAACACGGCCACCTCTGACCTTTCTTCTCTAATCCCTCTTTGTGGTCCCGAGAGCAAAGAAGGCATCTTTGGAAGTCTTCTCTGGAAATAACAAGTTCACAGCTTCGATGTCAGAGCTGAGAGGCAGCTTATTCCAACTCATTCACTTTCCCGAGAAAACTAAGCTCTGAAATATTAAAAATCTTGTCCAAGATCATACAGTGGGTTAGGAGCTAAGTAAGGCCATCTGAATTAGAGTTCAATTCAAAGAAGGCCTTCCTTTTACTCTTCCTCTCTCTCCTCTTCCCACTGTCCCTTCCTGCCCCACCAAGGGACAACTCTCACACTGCTCGGCACTTATAGGAAACCTCTTTCTTCTCTGGGCTCCTCTGCCCACCCAATCCCCTTCCCTGCATTCTTCTTAGAACAGAGAATCTCAGAAGTGGAAGGGACCATAGAACAGAGCTTCAGAGAGAGGAGGAGAAACTCTGGAGAATAGACTGTCAGAGATGAGAGGGCCTGAAAGACAGAATGTCAACGCTGGCACCATCCTTAGACAGCCTGCCAGTCAACAGTCAACGTTTAAAAATCTTTATAATTTTTTTCATTCAACAAATAGCTGTCTTCTCTCCTTCCCTCAAACTGAGTACAAAAGAAAAGCAAATCCCCTGTGACAAACATATATAGTCAAGCAGAACAAATGTCTACATTGTCCATGTCCCAAATGTCTTATTCTGTACTTTGAGTCCTTCATCTCTCTGCTTGGAGGTGAGTAGCAAGTTTTCAGCATTAATCCTCTAAAATTATGCCAACTAGCATTTATTTATTTTTTAAATAGAAAAAACCTTCACCTGTCTGAGAATCAATACTGTGTATTGGTGCTAAGGCAGAAGAGAAAAGGGATAGATAATGGGGTTAAA
This sequence comes from Gracilinanus agilis, assembly GCF_016433145.1. Classification (NCBI taxonomy): domain Eukaryota; kingdom Metazoa; phylum Chordata; class Mammalia; order Didelphimorphia; family Didelphidae; genus Gracilinanus; species Gracilinanus agilis. The sequence goes on along the minus strand of NC_058130.1, from coordinate 716,335,779 downwards.
TGACTTGCTAAGGGACAGCTAGGAAGTGTTTGAGGTCAGATTTGAACCCAGGATCTCCCTACTTTAAGCCTAGCTCTCAATCCACTGAGCCACCTAGCTGTCTCCCTAACTAACATTTATTAAGCACCTACTATGTGTCAGGAATTGTGCTAAGTGCTGTGGATACAATGAAAGTCAAAGACAGCCCCTGCCCTCCAGGAGCTTTCAATCTAACGGGAACATAGAATGTCAGAGCTGGGACTTCCCTTAGAGCACAGAATGTCTGAACTAGGAATGAGTCAGGTGCAAAGCTGAGCCTCAAACCTTGACTCTAAAGGGCAGGACAATTTCCCAATTTCCCACCTTTGTTGAAAAGTTGGATCTGCATAAGGCACTTCAGGAGAGGAAGGGGAGGCAGGACCAAGTTTAAGACCAAGTGCCTCAGTGGATAGAGAGCCACATCTGGAGTCAAGAGGACCTGGGTTCTCTTAGCTGTTTGACCTTGAGCAAGTCACTTAACCCCTATTGCCTAGCCCTTACCGCTCTTCTGCCTTGGAACCAATATTTAGTATTGACTCCAAGACACAAGGTAAAGGTTTTTAAAAAAGTGCTGGCAGATAGTGTAAGGATGATCGACTGTGGAAAACTTGGCTGCTCTATTCAAGACAAAGATCCAAGATGATTCCAGAGGACCCAGGATGAAAAATGTGACCCACCTCCAGAGAGAGCCAGGGAACTCGGAACTCAGCGGAGCGAAGCAGACTTTTAAAAACTTTATTTTTATCGTTTCTTTCCTTTGTGTTTTCTTTCTACATGACTAATACAGAAATAAGTTTTGCATGACCTCAAATGTATAATCAATATCATATTACATCTTCTCAAGGAGCTGGGGAGGGAGAGACTTTGGAGCTCACAATTGTGAAAAATGAATGTTAAAATGCAGATGAATGCATATGATTTTCCCTTGTTTATTTGGGAGTTGGGGTTTTATATGACTATTTTCTTACAGACATGAACAATACAGAAATTAGTTTTGCGTGATAATACATGTATAGCCCAGATCGAATTGCTTGGCAGCTCTGGGAGGGGGAGGGAAGGCAGGAAAGGAGACAATATGGATCATATGACTTTGGAAAACTTATGTGGAAATTTGTTATTACAGTAATTGGGAAAAAGTTAAAATATTTTTTAAATGAATGTTAACTTTTTTTTACATGTAATCAAGAAACAGTTAAATAAATAAATAAATGTTATATTCCATTTGGGGTTTTAGAATTTATTTATTTATTTAATTAAGAATATTTTCCCATGATTACGTAATTCATATTCTTTCTCTCCCCTCTTCCCTCCCCTAGAAAACAAGCAATTCAACTGGGTTTTACATGTATAAATTATATATATATATATATATATATATATATATATATATTTAATCTTTTTTTTTAAACCCTTAACTTCTGTGTATTGGCTCTTAGGTGGAAGAGTGGTAAGGGTGGGCAATGGGGGTCAAGTGATTTACCCAGGGTCACACAGCTAGGAAGTGTCTGAGGCCAGATTTGAACCTAGGACCTCCAGCCTCTAGGCCTGACTCTCAATCCACTGAGCTACCCAGCTGCCCCTAAATGCTATATTTTTTAAAAGACTAAGTTGGGGCAGCTAGATAGAACAGAGTCATGAGGGAGTGGGTACAAATCTGGCCTCAGACACGTCCTAGTTGTGTGATCCTGGGTAAGTCACTTAACTCTAATCGCCTAACCCTCACTATTCTTCTATGTAAGAGCTGATATTAACAGAAGGTACAGATTAAAAAAAAAAAAAGACTAAATGCTGAACTCTTGTCCTGGAGTAGAGCTGTTAGCTATTGATTGATACTAGATAGAAGCCCTAGATCCTGGGGGTGGGGGATTGCAAGAAAGGAACACTATTTGCATTCTACCATGACCACAATCCACATCTCCCAAGGCTAGCTTTCCCTCCCTTCCTCCTATAGCCTGAGCAGCACCAGTTCCCATATCCCTAAACCATTTAGTGGACTTTAAGCTCACTGAGGCAGTGGTGTGATTTGGTAGCCATGAAAGCTCCATCTGTTTTCAGAGGATTGAAGTTTTTTAAAAGTTCAAGAAAAGGGACACTGGACTCCTCCCTGGTCAGCCCAGCTCTGAAGGATTAGATTCCTTTCTAAGCATCTCCAACTGGAGAGCTCCCAGAGGAAGACCACCGGAATGAGGGGGAGGTTGGAGGCCAAGTCATGTAAGAACTGGAAGTGCTTGGGAGACTTAGCCTAGAGTGGAAGGTTTGGGGGAATGGGATAGCTGTTTTCAAATATTTGAAGGAAGAGGTGGGACATCTGGAAGAGGGATTCGACTTGTTTCTGTTGGCCGCCAGCAGGCAGAACTATGGGCATTTGGGGGATGGAGGGAGGAAGGGGTTTTGGAGAAGCAAATTCTGTCTCAAGCATAAAGAAAACTTTCCTAACAACTAGAGTTGTCTGAAAATGGAACAGTAATGAGTCATCCGTCCCTGGAGGTCTTCAAGGGAAAGCTGGCTGGATGATCAGTTGTTGGGAATCAGGAGAAGGGATTCCTGCCCAGATATGGTTTAGACTCTATCTGTGAAATTCTAGTATTCCCAACTTTTTTGTGACAGCATTTTGTTCCTTCACAATCTCTCCAGCCTTGCTCTTCTGGCTCTCTTCTGTGCACCTTTTATTCCATTTAGGACAGTCTCCTCATTCTTATCTCCTCATTACCATCCCTGCCATCTTCTTCTACCTAGGTAGTGCCTGAACACCAGCCATTAGCTCCAGTTCCAAATGTTCTAGGTAATCAACCACAGCCATGAGAATGTTTACCTCCATTAGGATCCAGCCCAGTTAAATGGACTCTACAATCTGACATATAATTACCTGCCATGATGTGTTGCTCTCTAATTGTTCCCCATTTGTGGATTTTGCCTCCCCATCTAGACTGGGAGCTCCCTGAGTACAGGGACCAGGTCTTGTCTTTCTTCTGTCTCCTTATTATCCTTCCTCTGAGTAGAGCCTGGCACACAGTAGTTACTCAATTTATACTTGTTGACTGATTGATGAACATTCCCACCCCCAAAGTGCCATCTGGTACATGTTTATTTTTGAAATGAAAATTAATTTTGTTTTGAGAACTTCACAACAGCACTTGAAAAGACTGGAGACACCCTAACCAGGCTGGAAAATCATTACTTTATCTCAGGGATGGAGAATTTCCAGATCTTTGACCGAATCCAGCCCTTGATATAACTTCTGCTGACCACAGCTGCAAATAGCCAATGGTATGGGCCCCATTTGTGCCTACAGTTGCAAAAAGGCAACAAGACTTTAGCTGACCTTCTTCCTCTCCCCAAACCCAGGATTTAAATATTTTTTTGTCCTTAACTTGATAAAACATCAAGAAATATGAATTTTCCATTTACAAAGAACAGAAAAAAGAGTTGTGAATCTCAATCATACACATCTTGTTTTTTAAAAATATGTAATACATGCAATACATCAGTGCTAAAGCTGTCCTGTTTGTCTGTGTCCCCCTCTGAACTTTCTCCTATTTTCTTCTGTGCATTTATAAAATACTTTTTTGCTGCTTTTCTCTTTTTTTATTTTATTTTATTTTATTTTTAAGAAGGGATTTTTTTTTTGAGAGGTGGGAAGGTGGGGATTACCATCACTCTAAAGAAGCAGCATGGGATAGTGAACAGAGAGCTAGCCAGCCTCAGGAAGAACCGAGTTCAAGTCCTGCCTCTGATAAATACTTGTTCCAGGACGCTGGTCTCTTAATGGCCTCATTTTCTTCATCTGTAAAATGGGGGCAATAATAGCACTACCTCAAAGGATTGTTGTGAGAATAAAATTAAATACAATTTTAAAGTATTTAGCCCAGTACCTGGCACATAGTAAGCACTATATACATGTTAGCTATTATTTTTGTTATGTTTTATGTTTTATTATTATATATTATGTTATGTTTGATGGTACAATAATAATATTCCATCACATCCATATTCATACATTCATTTTTATATATTTTCAGCCTATCCCCCATTAATGAGCACCCGTTTGGTCCCCATTTCTCTGCCTAAAATGTATTGCTATGGATATATTTGCAAATATGAGTCCTTTTCCATTTTCTTTGATTGATTTAGCGTATATACCTAGTATTAGTATTGCTGAGTCAAAGGGCATGCCCAATTTAGTGACTGACGGCAAATGTTCAAATTGGTTTTTGGAACTTAGCCAACACCCTAAAAGTCAGAGCACGTGAATATCATTCCATAAAAGTCAGTCTCTCTCTCTGAAATTTTGCCTCCATCTCTTTCTATTTCTGTTTTGCCCTCTCTGCATCTGTGCCAAGCTTTCCCTGGCCTTGCTCTCAGTCCTCCTGTTCCCAAACTTTTTTGGGTTCCCAAACTTTTTTGGCCTACCACCCCCTTTCCAGAAAAAATATTACTTAGCCCCCTGGAAATTATTATTTTTTTAATTTTAATAGCAATTAATTGGAAAGATAATGCACCTGTGGCCATCACCGCCCCCCGGATCACTGCAGCACCCACCAGGGAGCGGTAGCGCTCACTGTGGGAATCACTGTCTTAAACCTTCAACTCCTCCTGCCTTCCCTGTCACCACTATTTACCTGGTCTCCTGGGTTTATAACCATGGGTTTATGTTTGATGCATCTCTCCTTCATGCCTCATAGCAAATCAGTTGCCAGGTTGTGTCAATTCAAGAAAACAATCAACAAAAAAACTTCTGATACACAGTGTCAGAAACACTGTACATGTTAGGGACTGGGATTACAAGAGCCAAGAACTAATTAAACTTTACCTACTGGACAAAGGTTCACAAAGCTGTTGGTTTTAGAGCTAAAGTATCTTGGAGGTCAACTAGTTCAACTTCATCTTACAATGAGGAAATTAAGGCCCAGAAAGGTTAAATTCCATCTCTCTGATCTTTCTTCTCCTAATTCCTTTGCCACCATCCCTCAATGGCACTTTTTTGGACTATTTCAATTGCTCCTCAACAAGTTTGTACTGATATAACATTACTATCAGCACAGGTTTCCACTTCAATTCTCTCCTTCTTTCAATAGATCTAATTGGGTCACTTTTTAGCTGAAAATCCTTCAGTAGCTCCCTATGACTTATGAAGTGAAGGACAAATTCCTTCCTCCCACATTCTAACACCTCCACAGCCAGCCACTGTCTACCTTTCAAGCCCAACTTACCTCTTTATATAAGGCATATTATGCCTTAACCTTGGTATCGAATGGGAGACATGGGAGACACAGGTCCATCCTTCATAGCCTAATCCCATCCTTTGCTCTCTGAGCAAAGCAGAATTGCAGTAGCTCAGGAGAAATGTGAGATCCTCAAGTTTATTTATATTATAAAATACTTTATTTTCCCAATTATATATAACAACTTTCAACATACATTTTCTGAAACTATGAGTTCCAAATTGTTTCCCTTCCTCCCTTTACTCCCTCTCCTAGAGATGGCAAGCAATTCCATTTGCGTTATACATTTATTATCATGCAAAACATACTTCCATATTGGTCACTATTGTAGCAGAATACTCATAAAACCAAAATTTCAAAATAAAAACTCAAATAAACTAAAGAGAAAATAGTATGTTTTGATCTGCATTCTGACTCCGATAGTTCTTCCCCTGGAGGTGGATAGCATTCTTTTTCATAAGTCCCTCAGAATTGTTCTGGATCATTGTATTGCAAATAATAGCTCAGTCCATCACATGTGATCCCTCCATAATATCGCTGTTACTCTATACAGTGTTTTCCCGGTTCTGCTTATTTCACTCTGCTTCAATTCATGAAGGTCTTCCCAGTTCTTTCTGAAATCATCCTGTTCATCTTTCCTTTCTGCACAATAGTATTCCATTACCATCGTATACCACAGTTTGTTCAGCCATTTCCCACCTCAATTTCCAATTCTTTGTCACAAGATCTTTAAATTTAGGCATCCCAATGTCATATGTTCATACAGGCTATTTGTATCCAACCTGTGTTAGAGTCTTCTGAGCTCATATTGGTCTGAAGAGCCATAGTCAACACACTATACTTTGACCCCACTATATTGATGTCATTTTAGTCTTCTTTGAGAATGAAAGACAATATACCAACCAACCAACATAACTTTTGTGTCAAAGGTTCCCTCCTGACATGAAGGAAATAATCAGGTTTGGGGGAACTTTTCACATCTTTGGGTCATTACCCCTACCTGGATGATATGAGAACTTTAGTATCTTGTGCGCATCTCTATCTCTAGAGCATAATCACTAATTCTCTTTATGAGTACACGGATTTCTGAGACTCAAAAGCTGAGCGGATTTACTTAGGATTTAATAGCAATCATCTAGGGAAGCAGCCTGGCTTAGTGGATAGAGCATTGGCTTGAGAGTCATGAAAACTAGACTCTAGAACTTGCTAAAGGTAGGATTTTGGGGGAAATCATTTAACTTCTCTAAAACTATGACGACATTCTAAGACAATAAGTTAAAGATGAGGGGCGGCTAGGTTGTTCAGTGGATAGAGAGCCGGGCCTGGAGATAGGAGTTCTTGGGTTCAAGTGTTGCCACAGACACTTCCTAGCTGTGTGACCTTGGACAAGTCATTTAACTCCAATTGCCTATCCCTTACCCCTCTGTTGCCTTGGAACCAATACTTGATATCGATCCAAAGACAGAAGGTAAGGATTAAAAAAATAAGTTATGGGTGAATTGAAATCTGAGTGGGCGGAGGGATCAGTGCAATAATAGGTCCTTAACATATTGCCATTTTGCCGCAAAGGGAAACCAGTAAAACTCTCATCAGAGTCAAATAACAACAGTCACCAATGAGTCATCATCCTCCAGGGGGACCTGTAAGGGCTTAGTTACAAGACCACCTGAGATCTAGGTACTTTGAAGGAGTCTCTCATCCCCCTCCAGTACCCTTTCAAAGCCTTCCATTTCCCCTTGGGAGCTGGTTTTTGTTGTTGTTGTCATTTTCATTTTTCAGACACATCCAACTCTTTGTCACCCATTTATGAGACAATTGAGGGAATTGAAGGGATTAAGACAGCAAATGGTTAATTGTGGGAAATGAGTGAGCCACAATGATTCCATCTTGTGACTTAATTCTGTCTGGAGCTAGTTTGCTTCCTTTCTATTCAATTATGGGCCTGGTCCAAATTCTGTCATATGAGAGAACTTTATTTGATTGTGGGAATTGGGAGAAAACCATATTGCCTTGTCTGAACCTAGCCCTGTGTGGCTGGGAAACTGGCCCACCTGTACTTGCTGTTTAGAGACCCTTAACCAAGGACTATGTTGACCAGAAACACAGTCACATCCTAAAACTGATGAAAGGAGTTTTCTCATAATTGTACATCTCAAGCAACTCATATGCCTTATCTGAAAACTTATCAATTGGTTATTGTTTCGAGGGCAGCTAGGTGGCTCAGTGGATTGCAAGTCAAACCTAGAGATAGGAGGTCCTGGATTCAAATTCGACCTCAGATACTTCTAGCTATGTAACCCTACACAAATCACTTAATCCCCATTGCTTATCTCTTACCACTCCTTAGCCTTGGAGCCAATACACAGTATTGATTCTAAGATAGATGTAAAAAAAAATTTTAAACCGATTATTGTTTCCATGTTCCTTTAACTTTATAGATATTTACGGTGGAGTGGGACACGTCTTTTCCCAAATTCAGGGAATTTCACCCATTTTCTCTCCCCCTTCCAATTTCAAGAGTCCCTAATCTTTCCCCAATTAGAAATCAGATTACCTAATTTGTATTATTTTCTTTTAATTAGCTGGTATTATCTGATAAATTATTTTTAATGTATAAAAGTCCATATCCCTTTGTATTCAGAGTGCAGCCCTAAGCTGAGGAAGTGGTTTGGTCCTGATTTGTTAGGCAGCTGGTAGGCATTGCTTAATAAATCAATATGTTCAGAAGATTAAATCTTTGTTTCCTCAGTCATTTCATCTTTTGCTTGTTACGCTTTTGAGGTTTTCTCGGCAAAGATACTGGAGTGGTTTGTCATTTCCTTTTCTAGCTCATTTTAACAGATGAGGCAACTAAGGCAAAGTGACTTGCTCAAGGGCTGCACAGCTAGTAAGTGGTTGAGACCAGGACTGGTCTTCCCGACTCCAAGCCTGGGACTCTATCCACTGAACCACCTAGCTGCCCCTGGGAACTGGTTTAGGCTATATCACCCAAGAGGGAAGAAGGAGTCATATACTACTTTCAGTGCCTAAGGGGGATTTGTAATCCCACCAATGCCTGTATCTTATACTCTGGTCCAAGTGGGCACCACTCTTTCCTCTGTACATATCCTGCCCTCTCCCAGCCAATCAGTGCCCAGCTCTGTGCTCAGGTACTGGGAACACAAAAACAAAAAATCAAACTGCCCCTGCCCTTGTTTCATTGTATGCTGTGCCTGTGAGATCCATTTTTGCTTTCTTTTTCTGCTTGATAAATTCTTACCTTTAAGTCTTTAAGCTCTAATTCACCTCCTATAGGAAAACTTCCCAGATGTCTCCTTCCCAAGTTCCATTGTGGAAAATAACCTTTCTTCTTGAACTTCTGGTGGCACTTTGTTTTCCCCCTTTCTGGCTTAATATTTTGTAGTAATGTTACTGGCGTTTGTATCTCATGCTGTGACTAGACTAGGAGCTCTCTAAAATCAAGAACAAGGTCTCATAGAAATTTTGCATTGTAATAACAATAGCTAATACTTATATAGTGTCCACTATGTGCCATGTACTTTACAAATATTATCTCATTTGAACCTTACAACAACTCTGGGAGGTAGGTGTCATTATTATCCCCATCTAAAGCTAAAGCTAAAGAAAGTGAGGCAAACAGATTAAGTAACTAACTAGGACCACACAGCTAATGAGCATCTGAAAATGAATTTGAACTCAGGTCTTTATAACTCCAGGTTTAGCACTCTTTCTACTGCCCCACCTAATTGCCCCATAATAATAGCTAACATTTACATATTACTTACTATGTATCAGGCACTTTGCGAATATTATCTCATTTGAACCTCACAATAACTCTGGGAGGAAGGCGATATTATTATCTCCATTTTACAGCTGAGGAAACTGAGATGAAATAACTAGCTTAGCACCACATGGCTAGTGTCTGAACTCAGGTCCACCTGACTCTAGACTTGATACTCTACTCACTGAACCACCTAGTATCTCATTCAGCTCTTAGATTAATGCTTCTGTACACAGTAGGTGCTTAATAAATGTTTGTTTAAATTATATTGAATTGGGGGGCAGCTAGGTGGCTCAGTGGATTGGGAGCCAGGCTTAGAGATAGGAGGTCCTGGGTTTAAATCTGGCCTCAGAAACATCTTAGCTGTGTTACCTTGGGCAAGTCACTTAACCCCTTTTGCTTAGATCTTACCATTCATCTGCCTTGGAACCAATATACAATATTGATTCTAAAATGGAAGGTAAGGGTTTCAGAAAAATTTATATTGTATTGAATTTCTGTAATCCTCCTTTTTTTTTTTAAAGGCAAATGCTTAAGTGACTTGCCCAGGGTCACACGGCTGGGAAGTATCTGAAGTCATATTTGAACCCAGGTCTTGCTTTCTATCTACTGTGCCACTTAGCTCTCCCACTGTGACTCCCTTTTCTTTCTTCCTTTTCTTTTTCTATTCTGTCTTTCTCCTTTTGTTAACCATAACATGGAACTGAAGTGTCTCTTTTTCATATACATTGAGTAAAGTTTCACATTCTCTGGTCAAAATCTTAAGCATTCCAATTGCGCTGTGTGTGAGTGTGTGTGTGTGTGTGTGTGTGTGTGTGTGTGTGTGTGTGATTCTCTCTCTCTCTCTCCTTTCCCTTTCCCTTTCCCTTTTCTTCTCTCTTTCTCTATCCTTTCCTCTCTCTCCTCTCTCCTTTGTCTCTCTCCTTTCTCTCTTCTCTCTTTCTCTCTCTCTCTCCTCTCCCCTTCTATCCCTCTCTCTCTCGATCTATTCATTTATCTGCATCCTTCTGTGGTCTCTTGTTTCTCTGCACACCTCTTCTGTCTTTTTTGTCTGTCTCAAAAAAAGATTCCAAACCAACTGAAGGGGCTTTTAATTTATGACAGCCCTCAATCAGTTTTTCCCCTTTGGGGTAAATGGTTCCAATAACAGCAATCGTTTCCTCCTCTAACTCTAAATATAGCCCTAAGACTGCTCCAGACTCCAGGGAGGCTCTGACTGTTCTCCTTGTCCTCTCAATGGGGTCTCTAACAACCTTCAGCCTGGAGTTTGGCTCTGTCCCAGCCCAGAGCTAAGGGCTGCCTATGTAATTGTGCTCATCATCTGCAATGCTGGGTTCACTTACCATCCTGTTGTCAGGAGAAATTCCCTGGGCCTAATTAAAACTGAGTGCACACACCACTGATTCCCCTGGGAGGGACTCGGCTTCCGCCTCCCTTCAGAATCCAGAGCAGAAAATGATGTTCACGCGCGTTGGGGCAGAGCCAATTCCCTCAAGAGCCCAGCGTTGCTTGTGTTCATTCCAGACCCAAGGAGTCACACAGGAAAGACATAAAGCAACCCTAGACAAAAGGCAGGGTTTGGCTGCCCATTCACACTCTTGTCCCTTCTGGAAGGAGTAACCTCTCTGGTGACCACGATGACCAAGATGGCGCATGTGAGCTGAAAAGTGGATGGATCTGGACTTCAGAGGACTGATGGTGAAGGTGCCTCTTGCCTCTCAGCAGAGAGGTGGTGGGCTGTGGGTACAGAACGAGGCGTACATTTTCAGCCATGCCAATATTGATTACAAAGTTCTGTTGTGGAATGAGGGAGATATTGGAAAATATCAATAATGTTTAAAGATGAGTATTAGTAAAGCAGTTTTTAAAATTAAGTATAAGGAGATAGTGTGGTATAATTGAAAGAGCCTTGTAATGGGAACCAGGAAACCGAGGTTCTAGCCTTGTTTTGCCCCTGGGTTCTCTTGAACAAATCTATTTGCCACTCGACTTCCTTTTTCTCTCTTCTAAACAATTATATGAAATAAATCATTTCTTTGTTTAAAAACTACAGAAACATGAAAGATAATTGATAATTAGGAATCTGTATGGCTTAAAAGAAGACAAGCATCCCTGGTGATGACTGAAAGAAGGGCGAATGGGGCTAAGGGACTTGTGTTGATGGTAACTTGAGGGATGTTTGCATCTCCTTGATAGTGATGGTAGGTGGCAGCTGGGTAGCTCAGGGATTGAGAGCCAGACCCAGAGATGAGTGATCCTAGGTTCAAATCTGGCCTCAGACACTTCCTAGCTGTATGATTCTGGGCAAATCACTTAACCCCATTGCCTTGCCCTAGCTGCTCTTCTGCCTTCCAAGGCAGAAGGTAAGGGCTCTAAAAAACTGTGATTTATGAGGAAGAAGCTAGGTAGCTCAGTGGATTAAGAGCTAGGTCTAGAGACTGGAAGTCCTGGGTTCGAATTCGGTCTCAGATATTTCTTAGCTATATGACCCTGGATAAGTCACCAAATCCTCATTGCCTAACCCTTATCACTTTTATGCCTTGGAATCTATATACAGTATTGATTCTAAGATAGAAGGTAAGACTTTTTAAAAAATAGTGATTTATAAGAGATGGCAGTTGGGTTTTTTCAATTTATAAGAGATTTATTTATTTATGTATATTATTATTAAGAGATTATTATTTATAAGAAAATTTATAAGAGATGGCGATGGTGAGGATGGTGAGGTTGGGAATAGTGATCATTGTAGTTAATGGTGATTATCATAGTGACAATGATGGTGCTGGTGATGATGTGGTGACATGGAGATGATGACAACTAGCATTTATACAGTGCTTTCAGATTTGCAGAGCACTTCACATATGTGATCTTCACAACAACCCTGGGAAGTAGGCATGTTTATCTCCATTTTACAGATGAGGAGACTGAGGCATATTGGTTAAGTGACTTGCCCAAAGTCACACAGCTAGTCAGTGTCCAAGGCAGGATTTGAACTCAGGTCTTCCTGCCTCTCGGTCCAGGAAGTTCTATCCACTGCACCACCTCACTGCCTTTCATTGACTATTCTTGCCAGCTGAGCTCCCACTCTATCTGTGGAAGCATCCCGACTCCTGAAAGTTGTAACCCAGCAGGGCACAGGATAGAAATACCAGTGAGGGGCAGGATGGCAATGCTTGCCCATCTGTGTCTGTGAGCTATTTCCTCCAGGGCTAGAGTCAGCCAGATAAAACTGATCTATTGGTTGCTGCCGAGCTCCTGATGACCTCAGCTTGTTAGTGAGAGCCAGGCAGAAGGGGCTGCAGACCAATTCTGGACCCAGGGCACGTTTTCATTCATTTATATATAGACAAGTGGAGGTACAGCAACTCCTTTCCTGGCAGGTATTGAACACCAGCTGTGCGTGCATATGTGGGTACAAATGCAACCCTGTCCTCTGAAGTTTGGGGGGAAAGGAAGAAGAGAAGGAAAACACTAGACCCAGTTCCTGCCTTTGGGGAGTTTTTAGTTTAGCTGGGGCCACCAAACAATTCAAGGAAAGCTTTATCAGACATTTCTTGTATGAAAGACTCTGGGGGTGAGGTGCTGGGGATCCAAAGACAAAAATGAGGGAATCCTTAGGAAGGAGGTGAAGGTTCTAGAAAGGTGGTGGTAGCTGGGGGAACATTTGTACATCAGTAAGTAAATATAACCGGAAAATAGAACAATATAAAATAATTTCAAGGTGAAAAGAGTATGAAGAACTTGGGGTGGGGTAGGGTGAGGTGGTCCGGGAAAGGTCCTCTAAGAGAAGATGGTACCTGAACTGGGTTCCAAAGGAAGCAGGGATTCTGTGAAGAAGAGGTGAGGAAGGAAGGAATGCATTTTAGACATGGAGGATCACTTGTGCAAAAAGCATGGAGGCAAGGGGGCAGCTGAGTGGCTCAGTGGATTGAGAGCCAGGCCCAGAGATGGGAGGTCCTGGGTTCAAATATGGCCATAGACACTTCCTAGCTGTGTGACCCTGGGCTAGTCACTTAACCCCCATTGCCTAGCACTTACCACTTCTGCCTTGGAACATAGTATTGATTCTAAGACAGAAGGGTTTAAAAAAAAAGCACGAAGGCAAGATAAGAAATACTGTTCCTGTTCCTGATTCTGATGTGAATGAGAAGGTAATAGCCGAATGCAAAAATTCAAGTCCTTTGCTCTTCTATATTGTGATTTTTGGTCTATTATTGCTGCCCCGTCCAGCACTGGGAACCCCATGTGTAATATTTTTCTTCCTCACTGGCTCACTGCTTGCTACTGGGTGAGACCAGATCCCCAAACTCTGAAATTTTTGCTGATTTGCAAGGGAACACCTAAGGCTTGCTCTATCTAAGAAACTCCCACTTCTCTGGCTAGAGGATTGGATTTTGGAATTGTGTTGCCCAGGAAATCTCCCTTCTTTGGATAGAAGGGCAGATTCTAGCACTCTTGAACTTAGCGTTAACTACAAGGCAAATACTGAGTTTGGCACTTCCCCTAAAAATCCCTTCTTTCTGATTAAAAGGTCAGGCTCATGTCGATTTGGAAATCTGGATCTCTCTTTCACTAGGAGACTGAATTTTCAAAATGAAACCTTCTCCCCACCCCCCACCGCCCCTCACTCCTGGCCACATAGGCAGCATATGTCTGCTTCTGCCATGCGCTTCTGCTGCCAAAGTTGCAAGGAATGTTCTGCCATTAACAGGTTGTTCCCCCACCCCCATCTCCACCTGCTGCTCTCTCAGAATCTCGTCAGAAGAAAGGTACAAGGGAAAAGGCAAAACAAATTTCTGGAAATAACAGAGGAAGGTGTCGGGAGTCATATAAATGCCATAGTTTGAATTGAGCATCAGGGAGGGAGGGCAGAATTGACTTGGTCTAGAATAACCTAATTTGAAAGATGATGTGAGAATAGAGAAGAAGCTAATAGGAGAAGACTGCCTGGAAGAGATGAGATTTGGGGTTTGGGTTTTTTTTTCATTCTGACTCCCCATCCCTTGGGACATTCATCTGCACTGCCCTAAGTGGGGTGGGCAGAAGGAAGAAGATAAATATTGAGAGCCACCTAGGAGGAGGATTTTTTTAAATCCTCACCATCCATCTTAGAATCACTACTGTGTATTGGCTCCAAGGCAGAAGAGCGGTAAGGGCTAGGCAATGGAGATTAAATGACTTGCTCAGGGTCACACAGCTAGGAAGTGTCTGAGGTCAGATTTGAACCCAGGACCTCCCACCTCTAGGCCTGGCTCTCAATCTACTGATCGACCCAGCTGTCCCCTAGGAGGAGGATTTTATTTTTATTTATTTCTTTATTATTTTACATGTATTGATTTAGAATATTTTTCCATGGTTACATGATTCATGTTCTCTGGGAGGAGGATTTTAAATAAAATGGAAGTGATTAAACCAAAGAGATACTCAACCTCTGAGACCCATAAGTGCCCCATAGGGGATCCCAAAGATCTTTCATGTCTTGAATGCACAATTCCCAGTCTAATAAGAGCTAGTTCTAACATTCTGCCTTCCTAGCTACCTTCCAGCCCTGCCATTTTATATTCAAGGATCTCATCCAGGTTAGATAACATATTTTCTTGAAGGTTTAAATGAGGTATCTTATAATACCTAGACATTACAATGACAAAGCTTGGTTCCAAAGGTGAGATGAAAAAAGGTACCCCATTCTTCAGAGGTAGAGGATTATGGGTATGGAACATTGCACAGAATGTCTGACTCAATTGTTGTATTGATTTGTTTCACCAATCTAACTTTTCCCCCTTTTCTTTTTAATTACAAAAGAGAGCTCACTGAGTAGAGGTGTGTGTACCTCCAAATATAGATAGATATATTTATTTTTTTATTGATATATTTTCCTTTTTTCATCACTTTCATTTCCATATATATGTGTGTGTATACACACACACACACACACACACACACACACACACACACACACACACACAGAGAGAGAGAGAGAGAGAGGACAAGAACAAGAATATAAAAATCTCCAGGTTTATTATAGCCCAGACCTAGGCAAATTTCTTATCTCCTGGCTCAGCTTGCAGCTGGCTCCCCTCCATGCCTGGCTCAGAATGGAGCTGCTGTCCAGGGTTCTGATCCACATCTCCTGACCTTGCCATTCTGATCCCCATTTCATCAACTTCTATCAAACCTGGCCTTTTCACCAGACCTTGAAATCCATTAGCGAAGGTCTTTATTGAGTCCCTCCAGGACTTCAGTAAGGGTCATGTTGTAGGAAGGAACACACACACAGGGCCTGAACTAGAGAGAAGGTACAAGGTTAGCTCTGGGAGTGAGATACATACATACATACGAGGAACAGAAACTGTTCAATCCTAAATTGTATGACCTCAGTGCTGCAGGAAGTTAGAGAAAGTAAAGCTCTCTGGGATCATGGGATCATACATTTAGAATCAGAGTGACCTAGAGGCCACCTAGTCCAGTCTCATGATTTTACAGAAAACAAATTCCTCCCCATGGAGATTAAACAACTTGCCCAAGGTCACACAGATAGTAAAATGCAAAGATAGGATTTGAACTCAAGTCCTCTCTTTCCAAATTTAGTCCTCTTTCGATTATATCATACTGTGTTTCCTATCCACAAAAGCAGGTCTCTAAAGACCCTTCCAACTTAATGCTTTTTTCCCCTCTGGACCCTTCCAGCTCTGATATTTTGTTTTCTATATTTTAATGTCCTTTTCCATGATGAAATTCAGTGGTCTTTGTTCTAAGATCCCTTCTAATTTTGACATTGTATGTTCTAAGACCTCTTCAGTTCTACTTCTTTATGTTGTTTTCTAAGGTTCTACATTCTATATTATCAGTCCCTCTGAGCTCTGACATTCTACATTCTGTGTTCTAAGGTACTTTCCAGCTCTGACATTCTGTTTTATGTTCTAACATATTTTTGTGCTAAGACCTAGCAGGGCCACAAAGTCTCTTCTAGACCTGATCTCCTCTGTGTCTATGGGTTGGGGAAACATGTGGACGTCATTCCTCTTCTCTGACCTCCTCCTACTCCCCCCAAAGGGAGGATGAACTCACAGCCTGTAACAGCTGGGAGATGCTGAGCTCACAGCTCCCTGGCCTCAATGATGTCACCATCAGTAAGGTCCTGTCACTGGGAGGGGGTGTGAGAACACAGAGCAGAAATAGCTCCTCTCAGCAGCTACACAAAGGCTTCCAGGTGAGGACTGAGGATGAGCAAAGTGAGATAGATAAAATAAGAACCTTCTTCAACCTGGGGCTCCCACCATCACCACCATGCCCTGAACCTGAACTTCAACCTCAAAAAAAATCCTCCTATTCCTTATCTCGACATTCAAGGCCTCATTGCTCTACTCTAACCTATTCCTTCCTTCTGTTCCCAACATTATTATTATCATCCTCTCCTTAAACCCCCAACCATATTCCTGTCTTCATGCTTTGCTCATATAAAAATAGTAATAATAATAGCTAGCATTCATACCATTTTGAGATTTGTAGCATGCTTTGTGTACATTTTTTGATCCTCATAGCAACTATGTAAGGTAGATACTATTATTATTCCCATTTTATAGGGAATATATACATACATACATATATATATACATATATATACATATATATATATATATATATATATATATATATATATATACTGACACTTAGAGAAGTTAAATAATTTATTTACCCAGGGCTATAAAGCTAATACATGTCTGAGTCAGGATTTGAACTCAAGTCTTTCTGACTCCAAGTCTTGCCCTCTTATCCACTATCTCACAGAGCTACCCCCCCAAAAAAACTCCTTTTCTCCCTAACACCTCCTATACTTCAAGGCCCAGCTCATGACACACGTTCTCCAGAAAGTCTGATTTGATTGATCTTTCTTTTGTCCTCCCCCAGGGTCTCTCCCTCTTCTGATCACCCTGGCATTTATTTTATCGGATCAGAGGATTCTAACTTAGAGGGGCCTAAGAGATCATCTAGTCTGCCCCCATAGATAAGAGTATCCTTGAAAGATCCTTCCATTATTCCATGTGGACCAGTCCCTAGCTATGATAATCCCTTTAATTTCTGTAGTGGTTGTTATTTAACAAGGCTTATTATTGTGATTATTGCTTTTAAAACCCTCACCCTCCATCTTAGAATTAAAACTAAGTGTTGATTCCACAGCAGAAAAGCAGTAAGGGCTAGGCAATTGGAATGAAGTGACTTGCTCAGGATCACCCAGTTAGGAAATATCTGAGGTCAAATTTGAACCCAGAACCTCCCATCTCTAGGTTTGTTTCTCAGTCCACTGAGGCATCTAGCTACCCCAAAGTACAAGTAGTAGTAAGTAGTTATTATAGGCTAGGTTCTGTGTTAAGTGCAAGGGATATAAGTAACTCCTACCCTCAAGGAGCATACATCCTAACTGCAATGATCACATGCAAATAATGGGAGAACAAGATGCTGTGATTATAGATATTTCCCTTAAGGTATTTAGTACAGGTGTTACTATTATCTCCACATGGTAGAAGAGGAGACTGAGGATGAGAGAGTTAAGATGATTTCCCCAATTTCCCCCTAGTCACAAGCCAGTAAGTGTCGGAGCTGAAATTCAAGCCAAAGTCTCTTGATTTAAGTCTAGTGCTCTTTCTGCTTCACCAACTGCCCCTCATTTACAAATCATTAAACTGTGACCCCAGAGAAGAGATCAGGACTTTTTGTCATTGGATAAAGAGATCATTATCATTATTAATAATAATAATACATTTTATGGGTACAAGGGCTCTCATCCCTATTCTCCTCGTGGATAGTCATAGAATTGTTGGCTGCTAGAATCTCAGAGTGGGAAGGGGCCACAGAGGGCCTTGAGTTCAAGCTCTATCTGAGTGGGAATCAAATCAAAATGATAAACATTGCGCTTTTTGTGGTGGCAAAAAACTGGAAAATGAAGGGATGCCCTTCAATTGGGGAATGGCTGAACAAATTGTGGCATATGCTTGCTGGTGATGGAATGCTATTGTGCTCAAAGCAATAATAAACTGGAGGAGTTCCATGTGAACTGGCATGACCTCCAGGAATTGATGCAAAGTGAAAGGAGCAGAACCAGAAAAACATTGTACACAGAGGCTGATACACTGGTAAAATTGAATGTAATGGACTTCTGTGCTAGCAGCAATGCAATGACCCAGGACAATTATGAGGGATTTATGGAAAAGTACACTAACCACATTCAGAGGAAGAACTTCAGGAGTGGAAACACAGAAGAAAAACAATTGTTTGAACACATGGGTTGATTTGGACATGGTTGGGGATGTGACACTAAATGACCACACAAATGCAACTATCAATAATATGTAAATAAGTCTTGATTGATCACACATGTTAAAACCAGTGGAAATTCGAGTTGGATATGGGGGGGTAAAGAGGGGTGAAGGGGAAAGTGAAAACAGGAATCATGTAACCACCACAACGTTTACACAATAACTGTATTAGAGAGATGCAAACGATGTCCTTGGTAAGGTCTTGGAAGGAAGGGCATTACCAACCAGGGTGGGTAAGGAAGGATGACATGAGGAAATGGGACTTGGGTTAGGCTTTAAAAGATGGAAAGGAGTTGGGTAAGATGGAGAGGGAGGATATTCTAGGCAAAGAATCTCTTTGCCTTTCTCAGGAAAAGCATGAAAGTAAGAGCAAACAGGACCAAGAACCTAGAATTGCTTTCTTTGGCAGCAGAGTAGAATTGTGGAGAGGAATAGCAAAAAGAGGACTGGAAGGATAGGGCAACATCAGATTATGGATAGTCTGGAATATTAGAATGGGGAACTACAACTTAGAAGTTATTTGAGAGCTATTGAAGAATTTTGAGCTGAGGAGTGACACGAAAAGATCCTGGCATTGGGGGGCAGCTAAATGGCTTAGTAGATTGAGATCCAGGACTAGAGACAAGAGGTCCTGGGTCCAAATATGGACTCAGATACTTCCTAGCTTTGTGACCCTGGAAAAGTCATTTAATCCTAATTGCCTAGCCCAGTGATGGGCAAACTATGGCCCATGGGCCAGATTGGGAGGGCCTGAAATGTTCTATCTGGCCTCTAAAAATTATTCCTAATCTGATGAATACAATGAGTAGGATACAATACAATGAAACTTCAAAAGAGTTGCCTTAGAAACAGACTGACAGATGAGCATTTCCTTTCCTTTGGCCCCCTCTTTAAATAGTTTGCCCATCACTGGCCTAGCCCTTTCTGCTTTTCTGTCTTGGAACCAATACATAGTATTGATTCTAAGAGAAGATAAGGAAGATTATTCTGGAAGTTTCATGAAGGATTGATTGAATTGGTGAGAGAATGGAGGTAAAAAGATCTATAAGCAGGCCTTTGTACAATAATAATCTAGGTAGTAGTAATTAAACTCTGAACTAAAATGACTGAAATGGGACTGTGTAACTCTGGGTAAGTCATTTCTTTCCTCTTTGCCTCAGATATTTTAGGTTCTGACAATAGATGAGATATAAATGCTGATAGGAAGAAAAGAGTCAGGAGTAATTATCTTCAAGGTTCAAACATGGGAGACCAGATGGTGGATGGTGCTACTACACAGAAATAGTGAAGTCAAAAAGAGGAGTGAGATTAGGAGGAAGATCATAATAAGCTTGACTTGGGACATATGAAATTTGAGGTAGAGATGTGTCTCATAAATAACTGGAGATGTGGGTCTGGAATGCAGGGGGAAAACCCATCATAATTCATGCCTTTAGAAGTAAACATGACATCATTTGAATAGATGTAATCATTAAAGTCATTAGGAGCTATGGGATTGCCAAGGGAGAGAGCAGATAGAGGGGCCCAAGGAGAGGTCTTTAGGAAATACCAACATTAAGAAGTCAGAAACGGGAATGAGAAGCCAAGTAAGAAAGACTTCACATCTCAGATAAAGACAGATCTAGCCTCTGCTCGAAGCCTTACATTAAGGAATCCATTACTATCATATTCCCACCTAAGTTTTATCTTCTCTAGGCTAAACATCTTCCAGTCCTTTAATTGATCCAAACATGGTATAATCTGGAGTCCTTCCCTTAACTCTCCTGTTTGCTTCCCTATGGACATTCTATAACATTCTATACCTGTGATGGCAAACCTATGGCACAAGTGCCAAAGATGGCAACAGAGACCTCTCTGTGGGCATGCATGCCATCACCCACCAGAATTAGTTACTAGAAAGGCAGAGGGACTTGGGTGGAGCTGCTCCCCTTCCCCCTCTCTACTGTGTCTCCCCTCCATTCTGCCCAGCAGCCCAGTGGAAGTGCTTACTCCCTCCTCCCCTGAGCAGAGCCCAAGCTACTCTCCTCCCTTTCTTCCTCCCCTGTCTGGAGTAACTGGAGATGTGGGTAAAAAGTGGGGGGCACAGCACACAGTCATGGGTGGGGTTCGGCATATGGGCTTCAAAAGATTCGCCATCACTATTCTATATCTTCTTAAAGACAGCCCATTCCACTTTGGGGATGGCTGTGATTGTTAGGAAGTTTTTTCTTGTAAGGAGGTACACCCCATAACTTCCACATATTGAATCACAAAGAATCAGAGAATTTAGAAATTGGAAAGTACCTAAGCAGCTCCCTGGTTCAATCCATAGCTGCAAGGAATGATCATTAAAATATACTCCATAAATGGATGTATCCAGCCTGTGCTTGAAGACTTCAAGGAAGGAGAATCCACTATCTCTTCAGGCAGCCCATTCTAACCATGGACAGCTCTCATTGTTAGGCAGTTTTTCCCTAGCATCCAGCCCTAATTGGCCTGTTGGCAACTTCCACCCATTGCTAGTGGTTCTGTCCTCTGGGACCAAGTAGGACAACCCTTGAAATCAAAACAGAGATTGTGCCCCCTCTAAGTCTTCTCGAGAGCCAACATTCCTTGAACCAGCTCTTTCTACATCATAGTTACCCTTCTTTGTACATAATCCAGTCTATCATTGCCCTTCTTTACAACTCCTTTATGACGGGACGGTATTATTGTCATTTTATGGATGGGAAACAGAAGGTTCAGAGGTTAAGTAACTTCTCCCAGGTCACCAGAATGAGCACGTTGAATGAGTACGAGGATCCCAGCATCAGAGCCTACCCACATACACAAGTACATACAGAGACAAAGGGAACCAAAGCCTGGGGACACCGCCCAGGGCAACCTGGCCAGAAAGTATTCCCTGAAGGCCTTGTATTGAAGGCAGAAGGAAAGGTAGGGATCAGGCTGAAGCAGTTGAATTTCCTGCAGATGCAGGAAGTTAAAGCTAGGAGTTGTTGGTGCCTAAATCAAATGCCTTGTCTTCAAAGGCAGCAGAGGGGTGGAGGAGGAGGGAGGGGCTGGGCCAGGAAATTCGCTTTGAAGCAAACAGGGAAAGAGTGCATGGTAGGGGTAGGGGTAGGGATGGGAGTGGGAGCATCACTAGAAATTGTTTTAAAGGTCCTGAACATAGCACAGATGTATACTGGTACATATGTGTAGACATATGGACTTGCATGTGTGCGTACATTATGGTATGCACACTTCATAGGAAACATGCATGTAATATACCCACAGAAGCCCATGTGTACGTGTAAATGTGTATGTCCTGATGCACACAGACAAGTACATGTATGTACATTCATGAATGCAGAAAGACACAGATATGGGAATACCAAAGGTCATCTAATCCATAATACACCTAAACAAGATCCTCTCTTCAGTATACTGGGTAAGTCAATGTATTGAAAGCATTTTGCAGACCTTAATAATAACTAAAAATGTCTGGTGTTATCTTGTTCTTATCATTTTAATGATTATCAGAAACAATCTGAGAACAAGCCACTAACCTACTGTTATTTATTTGCGTTTATGGTGATGACAGGGAAAATGGTGGTGGTAATGATAATGATGGTGTGGGCATCTAACTTTTTGTTTGAAGACCCTCTGTCAAGAAATATCCACTTCAAATCTGGCCTTAGATAAGTCCTAGCTATGTGGCTCTGGACAAGTTACTTAATCTCAGTTGCCTAGCTCTTTCCATTCTTCTGTCTTAGAATTGATACTAAGGCAGAAGATAAGGGAGGAAGAAAAAGAAAGAAAGAGAAAGAAAGAAAAAGAAAGAAAGAAAGAAAGAAAGAAAGAAAGAAAGAAAGAAAGAAAGAAAGAAAGAAAGAAAGGAAGGAAGGAAGGAAGGAAGGAAGGAAGGAAGGAAGGAAGGAAGGAAGGAAGGAAGGAAGGAAGAGAAAAGAAAATTCACTACATCTGGAAGCAGTTCATTCTACTTTTGGACTAGTTGTTAATCCTGCCATCTGGGGCCAAGCAGGACATGACTCAGTTCCTCTTCTGCATTTAACCTTTCAAATCCTTAAAGACATATATTCCCACCTTAGTTTTCTCTTCTTGAGGCTAATATCTTCCAAGCCTTTAACTGATCCATATATGGCAGAATGTGGAGTCCCTCCCTTCGCTCTCTTGCTTGTGTCTCTATGGACATTCTCCAGCTTATCAATAACCTTCCTAAAATATGGGGCACAGAATTGAATGCAGTACTCCAGCTGTGCACTGATCAGAATACAACATCATCTCCCTAGTCCTGAGCATTACGCCTCTTCTAATATAGCTTAAGATTGTATTAGATTTTTTAAAATCTTACTTTCTGACCTAGTAACAAACTCTAAGAAGGGCAAGATAGACAAGTGGGTTTAAGTGACTTGCCCAGGTCACACAGCTCGGAAGCATCTGAGGCTCTGTTTAAATCCAGGTCCTCCTGGTTCCAGGCCTGACACTCTATCTACTATACCACCTCGCTGTCCCTTGAATTAGTTTTTTGATGCCATATCACACTGTTTACAGAGGCAGCATGGAATAATGGATAGATACTAACTAGCTTTGGAGCCAGGAAGACCTGGGTTCAAGTCCTGACTCTGACTCATATATGTCATGTGACCCTTTTTTCAGTGCTCAAAAACTGTAAGTCGAAAAGAAAAAGATGTTAAAATGTATTGGTAGAGGGAGTCTCCTCAACCACAAGTCCAATTCCTCTCCCTGCCATATTGTCACTGCACATCAAATTTGCAGCACACAAAAGCCCCCAGATATTTTTAGATGAATTCTATTACCATGTGTCTCCCATCTTGTAGTTTTAGGTTGATTTTTTGAACCCAAAGATGATTTGACATTTCTTCCTATTCAACTTCACCTTCTTATTTTCAGTTTGACATAACTGACTGTGTCAATTCCTTTCTACAAGGAATTGTTGAGGAACTAAATAGCTCAACCAACACATAGATGCCTGGGAACACTCCACTAGAGTTTTTTCTCTCAAGGGGCCACAGTGAAAGAACCAACTTAATCCAAAGAAGCAATGGTCTTCACCATTATCACTTTGCAAAAGTCAGAGGCCTGGGGCATTAGGATTTATAGTATCTTTAATTTCCTTACATATTTACACTGGCTCCACTTCTGGTCCCTTATACCTTACTCCTCTTCACATATTCCAGGTGCCCCAGACTTTATTCCACTCACACCACAGTCTACCTCCTGACTCCACACTAGGTGCCCCCAGGTCTTCAATGTTCTCTCTTCTAACCTCTGCCTCCTGGCTTCCTTCAAGACTCCGAATCAGCTCAAACCCCCATTGAGCTTTTTGCTCAATGCCTTTACCAGTCTCCCACCCTCCCCCATTACTAGTTGGGTGTTGTCCTTCAGACTCAAAGAGAACCCAAATGGCATCATTGATGATGACTTTTGACTTGTGCATGAATTGGATTTAAGTGAGGCAGAGTTGCCCAAATACGTCAGCTTCACTCACTTTTCCAGAGTCATCCAAGTTCATTGGCAAGACAAAAGTCAAGGTGACTAGTAATGGCCAGAGATGCACAATATAGCCATGGCTTCTTCAGTGTCTGATCCTAAGCTCTCCATAGTGACGTAGGCAGTTTAAGAACGATCTTAGAAATGTAAAGTGGATGGAGCCCTTTTGCTGGAGTGACAGGATGCACAGAGAAGGAAACTGAGATTTAGAGAGTTCATAGGACTAGAATTAAAATAGACTAACTGATGCAGTCTTCTAGCCTTACAAGTGAAGAGAAAAGACATGAGTTTAAGTGACTTGTACAAGGCCTTATAGTAGGTACAAAACCTTACAGCTATGTAGCTAATATTTAAACTCAGTCCCCCCAACTGAAAATCCTGAGCTTTTTCCACTTTGACTGGGTGTTCCCTCCAAGAATCTCCATTTTAAAGAGGATGTAGAGGCCAGCCTTATCTTCATTCCTCTACTATGACCCCATACCAAGTACCCTCATTACATCCTCTTTTCAGATGTCTTTTTCTTCATCCCATTAGAAGGTAAATGGCTTGAATACCATTGTTGGGTTTGTACCCCAAAGAGATCACAGATAAACAGACTTGTACGAAAATATTTATAGCCGTGCTTTTTGTGGTGGCAAAAAAACTGGAAAATGAGGGGATACCCTTCAATTGGGGAATGGCTGAACAAATTGTGGTATATGCTGGTGATGGAATTCTATTGTGCTCAAAGGAATAATAAATTGGAGGAGTTCCATGTAAACTGGAAAGACCTCCAGGAATTGATGCAGAGAGAAAGGAGCAGAGCCAGAAGAACATTGTACACAGAGACTGATACACTGTAGTAAAATCGAATGTAATGGACTTCTGTGCTAGCAGCAGTGCAATGACCCAGGACAATTCTGAGGGATTTATGGAAAAGAATGCTGCCCACATTCAGAGGAAGAACTGCAGGAGTGGAAACACAGAAGAAAAGCAACTGTTTGAACACATGGGTTGAGGTGGACATGATTGGGGATGTAGCCTCGAAACTACCACACCAATGCAACTATACAATTTGGAAATAGGTCTTGATCAATGACACATGTTAAAACCAGTGGAAATGTGCATCAGTCATGGGTGGGGGAAGAGCGGGGGTGAAGGAGAAAGTAAGAACATGAATCATGTAACCATGTTAACTTTTCTAAAAAATAAATATTATTAAATGTTTAAAAAAAAGTTAAAAATGAGCATTTCCATATACACTGTAAAATGGAAAACAAAGATTGCACGTGGCATTTCTAAACAATAAAAATATGCTTTTCCTTGAAATACATCATAAGTTCAATATTTAACATTCAAAAAAAGAAAGTAAATAGCTTGAGAGCAGAGATAGTCTTTGTTTCTGTTTGTATTTATTTGCAATCTCAGAGTTTAGCACAGTGTCTAGCACATAGTAAGTGCTTAATAAATGCTCTCTGACTTGACTATACAACAATAGGACTTACCCATCCATAGTCATGTTGTTCATCCTTCATTTTCTTTTTGTTTTTAAACCCTTACCTTCCATCTTAGAATCAATACTGTGTATTGGTTCCAAGGCAGAAGACTGGTAAGAGCTAGGCAATGGGGATTAAGTGACTTGCCCAGGGTCACACAGCTGACATCCTTCATTTTCTGAAAGGACTAATAACATTATGGAGTGATGTCTTAACTTGCTCATGAATTGGATTTGACTGAGGCAGGTTTGCACAAAGTCATCAGCCTCACTATCCCAGAGTCATGGAAAGCTGGTGGCAAGACAAAAGTAAGGACAATGGTCTGGGATGCAGAGAATCATCTTGGTTTCTTTGATGTCTGACCAAGCTCTAAGCACTCCACAGTACCTGCTCCAGCTGCCTTTGGGGACATTGGAACAAATTATTCTCATCCACCTATTCCACCAATGGGTGATCTTCGCATGTTTAGGGTAGACCTCCCCCACCCGCAACTCATTGTCAAGTTTGTGGCTAATCATTTATCTTCAACCTGGTTTAGCCCATCTGCCAAGATGGTCCACTGGGGGATGGCTGCTACACACGCTACAGCTTCTTGGAGCCACAGGTGAGAGATGAGTGAAAGGTGATCACTAAAATGGATAAGCAGCCCTGAAGATGGCTTGGCAAGTCCTCTCACCAGAGGTGCTAGCCTTCTTTGAACACTCAGATGCGTCCATAGTCAGTAATGACTATGCCCCCATAGTTAGTAATGAGTCAAAGTGATTCTGGGTTCCAGTTCTGACACTAGTCCAGATCCTTCCCTTCTAGCACAAGCTCTGGCTGAATAGACATCAAGCTCATTCCTCCATTACAGCTCCATGTTGTGCCCTCTTTTCCTCCCAGAGTCCATCTGAACATCCAAAGCACTATGTTCCTTGGTTCCAAGTTAACTACATTTATAGCATTCTCCTGAGGGAGAACTGCTTGAAAAAGACTCCCAGAAAAGGTGCTTGCCTGTGTTCCTTATTCCAAGGAACACAGTGCTTTGGGTGTTCAGATGGACTCTGAATTCCTTGGAACCAAGGAACACAGGCAAGCACCTTTTCTGGGAGTCTTTTTCAAGCAGTTCTCCCTCAGGAGAATGCTATAAATGTAGTTAACTTGGATTTTAGTAAAGCCCTTAATAAATATTTCAGACTCTTCTTGTAGAGAGATGTGGGCTAAGTGAGATTGTAATAAGACGGATTCAGAACTGGTTGACTGGCCAGACCCAAAGAAGAATTATAAATATTTCAACCCTACTTTGGCAAGACGTCTCCAGTGGAGTGCCCCAGGGATCTGTACTTGGCCCTATACTGTTTAACCTTTTTTAAAATGACTTAGAAAATAGCATAAATGGTACCCTTATCAAAATTCTCAGATGAAAAAAAGCTGGAAGGGATAGCAGCTAGCTAGCACACCAGATGAGAGTGTCGGGATCCAAAAAATCTTGACAGACTAGACTATAGCATTGGACTCAATCTAATAGGCTGCAACTCAACAGGGAGAAATAGAAAATCTTAACCTTGTCTTCCAAATAAGCAATTTCACAAATACAAGCTAGGGGAGCCATCGCGATAGTATACTGTCTAAAAGAGATCTGAGATGTCAGCAGCTCCAAATGAGGCAGTAGTATGATGGGGGTAGCCAAAAAGGGTCATGGCCTGGGCTGCAGTAAGAGAGGTAGAAGAGCTAATAGGAATAAGATGGTGAGGTGGTGATGGCCCCGCTATGTTCTACCTGGTCTGATCACATCTGGAGTGCCGGGTTCAGTCTGGGTGCCACAGTTTGGTATGATCATTAATGAGCTGGAGAGCAACCAGAGGACAGAAACCAGAATGGCGAAGGGATGTGAGTCCATGCCATATGATGAATGGTTTTAAAACTGGACATAATTAGCCTGAAGAAGAGGACGCTTGATATCTGTCTTTAAGTATTTGAAGGTCTGTCAAGTGAGAGAGGGATTAGACTTGTTCTGTTTGGCCCCAGAGGAAAAACCCAAAGATGATGGGTAGAGGCTGCAAAGAGACACATTTAGACTTGAGGTCAAGAACAGCCTCTCCATAAGAAACTGTCCAAGGGAGAAATGCCTGAAAAGACCATGGGCCCCCTCTCATTGAAGGTCTTCAAATGGAGGCTAGGTGACCACTTGTTGGGTCTCTTACAGGGAAAGGTTTATAACAGATGGTCACTGAAGTTCCTTCCAACTCAAAAATTCTATGGTTCTGTGATTCTTCTGGATCCCTGGGAGTAGAAATGAAGAAGGGTATAGCAGGGTATGAGGCTCTGATGGTTCCCTCTTCCCTGAGATCTGACCTTCCTTATATAACTTTATCATCCAGGGACAAGGAGGTGGACAATCTTCTTCCTTGTGTCTTTATTGGGCTTCCCCTCCATCCCTCAGTTGTTTTGTTGTTAGTCCTTTTAGTTATGCCTGACTCTTCCCTTCTGGGATTCTCCTGGTCAAGATGTTGAAGTGGTTTGCCTTTTCCTTCTCCAGCTAAAGTTTTACAGATGAGGAAACTGAGGTAAACAGGGTTAAGTGACTTGTTCAGAGTCACACAGTTAGTAAGTGTCTGAAACCAGATTTGAACCCATGAAGATGAGTCTTCTTGACTCCAGTCTTGGTGCTCCATCCACTGCATCACTTAGCTGCCCTTCCGTCTCCCAGACTGAGCCTCCAAGGCTCCTCAATGCTAGGGGAAGGAAAGAGGCAGATGATATTCTGCAGGAAAATAAAGAAAAGGGGGTTGTCCTTGATGAACTTTGAGAGTGAATTAATAACTCTTTTTTTTAGTCATCCACATATAAACTCATTCAATAATCATTTATTAAGTATCTAATGTGTTCAGGGCTGGAGGAAATACAAAGTTCTGATAAGGCTGGGTCTGTTACTTCTGTGGAGCTCACAATCTATTAAATGGGGATGAAACAATGTAGTAAAGAAGTGTGGGGTTGCAAATTTGATATCAGGAGCCCTGAGTTCCATTCCTGTCTCATCAGTTTCTTCATCCATGAAGTGGGACCAATAATGCTTGTCCTACTTTGTACTTAGTAGAAGTGTGCCACAAGGCCATAAAGCATAAGTGAATTATGTGAATTATGATCATAAGATACAAACAGAGATAACACTAAGATATACCATGACAGGCTAAGAACACCAGGAAGGTGCAAACTTAAGTGTTAGGCGAGGTGGTTAGGGATTAGAGATGTGAGGAGGAAAGCACTTCACAGCCCTCTGCTGGCTCCACCCTCTCCCCCATTTTGGAAAGCTCCTCCATAAGTCAGCAAGTGAAGCTCACAGGACCCAGACTTAGAAGGGCCTTAGAGAGAAGAAGAATGACGATAATAACTGAACTTTTCTCTAGCACAGTGGTTCCCAGACTTTTTTGGCCTACCGCCCCCTTTCCGGAAAAAATATTACTTAGTGCCCTGGAAATTAATTTTAAAAAAAATTTAATAGCAATTAATAGGAAAGATAAATGCACCTGTGGCCATCACCACTCTTCTGGATCGCTGCAGCACCCACTGGGAGCGGTGGCGCCCACTTTTGGAATCACTGCTCTAGCACTTTGCACACCTAAGTTATTTTTGCCTTCTAACAACAACCTGTGAGATACGTTTTGCTGATATTCTTAGTTTTCAGGTAAGGCAATTGAGAGGGCTGGTGACTTGCCTACAATCACATAGCTAATGAGTAGTCTAGGGCAGAATTTGAACTCAGTTCTTCCTAAACCCAAGTCCAACACTATATATTCCAACATACTGCTTCTCATTATGCAGCCCAACCTTGTTCATTTTACAGGTGAGGAGAGAAAGAGGAAAGTGAGCTGTCCAAGATCAGGCAGGGTAAGTAAGTAGAAAACTCAGAACAGGAACCCAGGGCTCTGGATTCCATTAGACTGACACCACATTGCTTTACCACATCATTTTCATCTCCCATAATGGACTTCGTGATCCAAAATCGTAAGCACATCCCAGTACACCATTGCCTTCTCCTACAACAGAGAGGAAGCAAAGGAATTATGGACCGCCTGCCTGGACTTGCCTCCTGTCAGACTCTGCCTCCCTGCCACCCACGGCAGGAGGCTTCCCAGACTAGGTGGGCTGCCTTAGAGACACTTGCCTCCCACCCTCTCCCCCTCCCTGTCCCTGTCTAGCTGTGGGCACTGGCACCATATGTCCCTGATACAAGAAATAAAACAACAAGCCCACATCAGACAGCTCAGTTGAGGTGATCAGTTTGGGGGAGGGGGGAAGGGGAATCATAATGGGGTGCCGGCATGATGACATGTGTTGTGTGTGCGGTATGAGAGCCAGTCTACACCTGACACTAGCAGCCTCTGGAGAATAGCAGGAGCACAGTCTGGTCTTGGGATCCAGTGACCTGGGTCTGCCATTTCTTACCTGTGACCTTCATCAAGTTGCTTCAACTCTCTAGTTGTCATTTTCCTCATTTATAAAGTGAGGGGATTGGACTCAACTTCTAAGAGTTCTTTGGGGTCTAAATGCCATAAGAAGACATTCGACTTCTTACGTGACTCTGTTTCCTTACCTGTAAAATGGGGAGGCAAATTCTTACATTAGCTCTCTCACAGGGTTGTAGAGAGGAAAGAGCTTTGCAAACTACAGAACACTAAAAGGAATGGGTGTTCTGAGTCTTTTGTAAAAACTGTTTTTAGTGTCAGTTTTTGTAAAAACTGTCTTCCTTGGACAAGTTCTCCCCACACCCAACTGGTCTCTGCCCTGGCCTATGTATTTCAGTCTGGATTATTTCTCTGCTGCCCAGAGAGCAGATCACAAGGAAAGGAGGAGATGGAGAGAAATTGGAACAAGAACGAGGCCTAGGGGAGCTGCAGTTAACAGCTCATCCTCTCTCTCTCTCTCTCTCTCTCTCTCTCTCAGCCCAGCTCTGTCTTTTAAAAATAGACCCAAAGAACAGGCCCTGTTTAGATGGGAGCAATTATGGGTTCCCAAGCTCTGTTTCTTCTCATTATTAAAAACTGAGAGAATGGAGAGGAGAGATGCAGAGAAAGCTGGGAGGTGGGGGACAAAGGCTTCTATGATAATCTACATCTCCCAGGCCTGGTGAAGTCTATTGGGAGTGGGGTTCAAGGTCCTTTCCATAACCTTCCTAGGGGACCTTCATCTCTGGGCTGGCTTGTCTCACTCAACTGGGTCCAGAGCCAGAGCTTCAGGAACTGTCAGACTTGGGAAGGATAGCCCAAATAACTGGCACAATAGATAGCCACATGCATGAGATTTCCAGGGCCCAGGGATGCCCTCTCTCACCCACAGACCTTTCATTACCTACTTCCTCAGGACTGAACTCTCTTTCCCAGGAATCCCAGTTTCTCCTTCCTCTTTTGGACTTACAACATAGCTCCTTGGACAGGAGGGAGCCTGCAGCCACTGAGAGAGGATAGATTTCCAAGTCCCTCTTAATAGGTGTGTAGAGGTGTAACAGAGGGGACCGGGGGACCCTGGGCCTATGGAGGTTGAAGGTGGCTCTCTGAGCCTTCTCACTTATTCACTCACTCATTCATGTTCACACACACACACATACACACATACACACACACATCCAATTACTCATCCAGACACACCTACCCACATTCACCCAACTCTGATCCCATGGACCACCACACAAACTCACACTCGAACATCCCACACAAGGTCACACACCGCACACTCACGTCCTGTCATGTACTGTTGTGTACACAGTCTCACCTGCATCTCTATCTGCTGAGCAGGAGGACCCTTGGATGTAAGTGGCCCCTCTTGGGATGCTCCCGACCACGGAAGCCAGAGCCCGCTAACATCCTAACCATCAGGACTGTCTCATCAAGAAATGGGCTGCCTGGGATGGAGAGGGAGTGCTGGCCATTGGAGGTCTCCAAGACAAGGCAGGATGACTACTTAGAGCAACAATTCCTTCCTGTGTGTTCCAAGCCAAGATGGCCCCTGCGGCCCCTTTGAATTCCAAGCTTCTGTGGTTCTATGATTCTGTGCTTCGGGCAGATGAGGGACAATGAGAGAGAAAACGGGAGGAGAGACAGCTTCCAATTAGCTCCTGCCCCAGACCCTCCGGTGCACACACAATTCTCCAAGACATATACACATGCTCCCCCTGATGTAGATCCCATCTGTGCTGCTGCCTACATGAACTCACCTGGCCCCTCCTGAACCTGAGCACACTCCAGCACCCCATCCCACTGGGGATTTCCCTCTCTTCTTCTAGCTCCCTAAGGGTCCCTATAGGCATTAGAGCCTATGCTCCCATGGGACCATGACTGCCTGACCTGCCCTCCAGCCACATCCCTGCCCTAACACGTGCATAATGGCACATGGATGAGCCCCGCGGCACCATGTACAAACATATGGGCAAACCTGTGAGTCTTGATTCCATCTTCCTGCAAAGAAAACACCTGTTCAGACACACCCTTGGGTTCAGAGGCCCTCCGAATACCTGTGCGTGTATAAACACAAGCAGCCCTCCACCTCCAGTCTGTCTCCAGAGCCAGAAAGCTTTCGGGAATAGGAGTGAAGGCTCGAGGCAGCCAGTTGGTTATGAAGGATGAGGGATGAGGGACATAATAAACATCACACAGATCCTCCTTGGAATTGTGTATGGATTTAATCAAATCCTTCCCAGGGCCGATGGGGGGCATGTTTGATATTCAGCCCTCATTCTCCAGCCTCTGCTGCTTCTTTCCTATGCGCGCGCACACACACACACACACACACACACACACACACACACACATAATCAAACAAGATGCACATACAAAGGCATGCATGTATAAACTCGCCTGTTCTGCTCACACCTCCATATGTGAACACCAGGGCACATATAGTGCACATTCGTCTAGGTCCCTCTCTGTCCCCATGGAGGGGAGTGGAGGCAGGAGGTCAAACAAAGATGTCCCCCCTCCCCCTCCCACCTACAGGGCTGCTGCCTCCAGCCAGGCTTTTCAAAGCAGGCTAATGGGGCCCTGCTGCCTGTGACAGTCACCAGCCAGGGAGAAGAGGCTGTGGGAGCGGCTATTATTCTAGCCAGAGTTATTATCCCAGACAGAGATTTCGGTGCGGAGGGAAGAACCCAGGGTCGAGCAATGGTGTTCTATGCTTGGTTCTGCTGTTGACTCTGTACTATTAGGCCATTCCCTTCTCTCTGGGCCTCGGGTTTTCCCATCTGTAAAATGATGGTGTTGGGCTAGACTAGGAAGTTCATTCCTAAGTAATATTCCTCAGTTTATGTGTGCTCAGGACCAGAGAGAAGAACAGCTAGTCAGGGTTGAGAGCTTCCAAAGAGGGATCAGGCACTGGGGAGGAAGGGATGGTTTCAGAGGTGCGGAGGGGCCTGAATGAAGCCCCAGCAAGGAAGGCTAGGCTTGGTGAAAGGGAGAAAGGAGGGACTTTGGTGGAGAGTGAGCAAAGGTGGTGGGGAATCTGGATTATTCGAGTCAGGGAGGCAACCCAGACAAAAAAGGAAGGTCCGTGTAAGGGAGCTATGGAAGAGGGATGCTGGTCTGTGCAGGCCTTGAGCACCTGGCAGAGCTCAGGGTCCAGGCTTGGGCTTTGGGAGAACAGGAGGCAGTACAAATCTTTGAGCAGCAGAGAAACCTGAGGGACTGACACAGGACCCTCCCCACCTCCTCCCCTGGCCCAGACCCGCACAGCCCTAATGACATATTTTATTTATTTATTTTTAAACCCTCACCTTCCACCTTAGAATCAATACTGTGTATTACTTCCAAGTCAGAACAGCAGTAAGGGCTAGACAATAGGGTTTAAGTGACTTGCCCAGAGTCACACAGCTAGAAAGTGTCTGAGGTCAGATTTGAACCCAGGACATCCTATTCTTGGGCCTGGTTCTCAAACCACTGAGCCACCCAGCTGCCCCCAGCTCTAATGACATATTGACCCAGAAAAGAAGGAGGGCTCACAGCTAGTCTGCCTGGGAACACAGGAGTAAGTCCTTCTCTTAGATCTGACGAAGACATCCACAGCAGGAAACATGGGCAAAGGGCAGGCAGGCCCAGCTGCCCTAGGTTCCAGTTGTCAAGGATGGAACTCCAAAATACTGGGATCCCCAAATCAGAGAAATGGATGCCCTCAAAGGTGGCAAGGTCCATCAGAGGTCTCTTAATGTGACTTTATTTCCCCCAAATCATTACTTTCTGTATTAATAATAACTCTAAGAGAAAAGGGAAGGGCTAGGCAAATGAGGTTAAGTGACTTGACCAGGATGACACAGCTAGGAGGTGTCTGAGGTCAGATTTGAACTCAGGCCCTCCTGTCTTCAGGTCTGGCCCTCTATCCACTAAGCTACCTAGCTATCCCATGACCTTCTTATAATAAAGTCCCACTGGCACAGGGTTATCCATCATGTGTTTGAGCTCTTCCAGGGACTGAAAAGAGCATCCGTCTCCCCCTCCCAATACAGTCCATTTTATTGGACATAAAATATCCTCTCCACATGCTTTCTGACAAGGTATTATCCTGATTTTTCTTGGATCCCACTAGTGATGGGAAATTCACTACCTCTCAGGATGACCCATTTCATTGTCAATTTGGTTTCAGAAGGTATGGAGTAGGGCAGTCTGTTCATCTGGTCCCTCCCTTCCATAGACACACACATGGATGCACAGATGCCACAAAAATGAACATGTGATGAATAAGAAATGAATAAGATTTACAATCATGTGTCCATGTAAAAGTACATGGTTGTACATATCACCACTGTTAACAAGTGGCAGGAGAGCTCAGCCAATAGCGTGTGGGACTTGTCAACAAGAAGCTTTGGCTTCAAACCCCATCTCTGACACTTAGCAACTGTGTGAACAGCTGCTCCCTTGAATTTTCTGAACCTCGATTTCTTCATTACTAAAAAAGGTTCGATAATATCTACCTCACCGAATTGTTTCAAGACTCAGATAACGTATGTAAAGTGTTTTATGCATTTTAAAGCATCCTATAAATGTCTGTTACTATTATCATTGTGACTAATACTCACATTTTTCCAGCACTTTAAGGTTTACAAAGTTCTTTACTCACCACATTCCTAGGAGAGATAATTTGGGATCATACAAAGCACATTGGGTTTGGATTCAGGGGGCCTGGGTTCAAATCAATCAATCAATAGTCAATAAACATTTATTAAGCACCTGCCATGTTCCAGGCATTGTGCCAAACTCTGGTGCTACAAAAAGAAGCAAAATTTGGGCTTTGCCTTCAACGATCTAATGGGAGAAACAATAAGCAAACAAATATATTCAAACATGTTATACATGAGATAAAGAAGAGATAATTATCAGAGGGAAGGCATTAGAATTGAGAGGGCCATGCCTGGAATCAGGAGGACCTGGGTTCGAATCTGACCTCAGACACTTCCTAGCTGTGTGATCCTAGGCAAGTTTACGCCTAGTCTTTGCCCTTTTGTCCTAGAATTGTCACTTGGACAGAAAGTAAACATTTAACAAAAAAAAAAAAAAAGAGGGATTGGGAAAGGCGACTTGCAGAAAGTGGGATTTTAGCTGGAACTTGAAGGAAGCCAGGAGGCAGATAGGAGGAAGGAGACATACAAGGCTTGGGAGCCAATCAGAGAAAAGTCTCAGACCAAGAGATGGAATGTCTGTCTTATCTGCAGAACAATGTCCCTGGATTGAAGAGCATGTGTGCGAATAGCATATATGAAGATTGGAAGGGAATGGCAGTGCTAGGGCTTTGAATGCCCAACACAGCATTTTGTATTGGAGCCTAGAGGTGATAGAGAGCCCTTAAAGTTTATTGAGTAAGGGGCAGCATGGTTGCATCTGTACCTTAGGAAAATAGAGATTTCTAAGAACCCATCTAGCTCTGAACCCTACTGGAATCACTACAAGAGGATGCATTAGGACAAAAAAGAGAAAGTGACTTGCCCAAGGTGAGAGAGAGAGAGAGAGAGAGAGAGAGAGAGAGAGAGAGAGAGAGAGAGAGA
>NC_058130.1:716287348-716297491 GCF_016433145.1 Gracilinanus agilis | reverse complement strand
AGAGAGAGACAGAGAGAGAGAGAGAGAGAGAGAGAGAGAGAGAGAGAGAGAGAGAGAGAGAGAGAGAGAGAGTGTGTAAAGCCTCTGATGCAGAACTAAGGCGTTACAGACAGCTGAAGTGGTTATTATTGTTGTGGTTCAGCTGTGCCCAATTCCCTGTGAACCATGAACCACAGCCCACCAAGCCCTTCTATCCTTCACTATTTCCCTAAGTCTATCTGAGCTCCTGTTCTTTGCTTCCATGACATCATCTATCTACCTCATCCTCCGCCATCCCCTTCTCCTTTTGCCTTCAATCTTTCCCAACATCAAGGTCTTTTCTAATGAGTCCTGTCTTCTCATTATGTGGCCAGAATATTTAAGCTCAGGGTTATGCAGCTAATAAGCATCAGATGTAGTATTTGAACTCAGTTCTTCATGACCCTACTCACTCCATAGCAACTCCTCAATGTACCCATTATTCTGAAGAATAACAGAGGCCCAGAGCTGGAAGCAGATCTAGAGTTGGCCAACCCAAGAATCTCCAGGCTTGGGTGCTTCTATATCTAGGAGTCTAGACCTGAGAAGGGAAGAAGGGGAGTTACTGTCCCTCCCTAAACCTGGCCTGCTGCCATCCTTGCTGGAGTTAGAACTCCACTCCCTGGTGGCTCAATGGTGAGTTCTCTGCTCCCCAGCCCTAGCCCCGACTAACCTCTGATATCCTCTTTCTCACATTGGTCACTGGAGAGCCTCTGTGTCCAGAGACCTGGGTAGCCATTACCCATCACTAGGGACCTCACTGTCCTGATGATAGGACTGAGAGGCTTCATCTCCATGTTTGAAAGATAGTAGATTCCCCAGGACTGGTCCTAATGCCGCCCGGTTTTGCAGGGGGTTGGGGCTGACAGGGTAGACAGATAATAAAGGACAAGCCCAGAAGCTCCTAGAATTGGTGGGAAATGAATTGATGGATTAATCAATTGATTCTGGAATTGAGGACTTTAGTTGAAATGGCAGCTCTGTCACTTAGTAATTATGTGACTTTAGATAAGGGAAAGGAGGGGAGTCAGTATTTCTATAGAGGCCACTACATGCCAGAGGCTGTGCAAATATGTTACTTGATAAGTCACCTTTACTCCCTGGCCCTCAGTTTCTCAAATCTGTAAAATGAAGAGATTAATCTTGGTGATCACCAAGGACCCTTCCAAAATCTATGACATGTCATTCAAGCTAATCCAATGAGTAATTATTATGTAGCTAAAGAAAGCACTAGTTGATGGAAAGTCAAAAAGGAAAAAAGGAAAGTCACTCATCTTTTAGACAGATGTAATAGACATGGTGGACCACTAGATGGCGCAGTGGATAAAGGGCTAGGACTGGAGTCAGGAAGACTAATCATCTTCCCCAGTTCAAATCCAGTCTCCGACACTTACTAGCTATGTGACCCTGGGCAAGTCACTTAGCCCTGTTTGCCTCAGTTTCCTCATCTGTAAAGTGAGCTGGAGAAGGAAATGGCAAATTTCTCCAATATCTTTGCTAAGAAAACTCCAAATGGGGTCACAAAGAGTTGGCACAACTGAAACAGCTGAACAGTAGGTATGGTAGAGTCAAATGAGCATCCAGATGGGAAAGATCACCACTTCCCATCTTGTATCCCCACCCCTGTCACAGAACTTTAATTTTTTTATCTATACCTGTCATTTCCCCAGGAAACAAGATCCTCTGCCAATACCTGACAGCCACTGTTCTTCAACTTATTGTGATCTTAAAAAATTGCCTGGTATATTGAGAGGGAAAGTTACTTGCCCAGGGTCACCCAGTCAGTGCATATCAGAGGTGGCTCTGCTTCTATTCTCCTTGCCATGATGCCTTGAACATAGAAGGTGTTTGATACTTATTGAACTGAATTGAGAAGCATCATAGAGAGTAATGAGGAGCAAGGAAAGGCCCAAAAAATGCTCTAAAATTTGGAGTAGAAAGAGATCAGCTTCAGGTAGGTGGCAGTATATTTTTTTTACTGGCTCTGTATACTTGGCACACAGTAAGTGCTTAATAAATGCTTGTTGATTTGACTGACTGGCAATGGAAGCTCCAAACCAGAGAACCATAAAAATCAGAGCTATGGGAAGGTTTTGAATATAGAAGGGGAGAATTGAGGAAGGGGTAAACTTAGGGGCAGTTAAAGCATTTTATTAAATTGAAAAGAAATTTAATTAAAAGAGCAATTATTGAAGTTTTTGTTGTCATACAGTCATTTCAGTCACGTTTAGCTCTTCATGACTCCATTTAGGGTTTTCTTGGCAAAGATACTGAAGTGGTTTGCCATTTCTGCCTCCAGCTCATTTTTTACTGATGAGAAAACTGAGGCAAAGAGAGTCAAGTGACTTGTTCAGGGTCCCACAGCTTAAGTATCTGAGTTGAACTCAGGAAGATGAATCTTCCTGATTGCTGGCCTGGTCTCTATCCACTGCACCACCTAGCCTGCCCCATTAAATTTTTAGCATGAGTATTTATGCCTTGGAAATAATCAGATATCTAAACTTGATTTATTATTGTCTTGTTTATTGCCTAGATTTAAGAAAATGACTTAGAAAGTAATACAGATAAACTTAAAAGCAGATCCTGCATGTTTGAAGAGTCTGTTGTTAAAACATTTACCAGCATATCCCTGACTTTAGAATACAGAATGTCAGAGCTGGGAGAGACCTATCAACAGAATGTTTGAGATGAGAGAAACCTTAGAACCCAGAATGTCAATGATGGAAGAGATTTTTGAGCCTATAAAGTCAACAAGCCATGGGAAAGACCTTGGAATACAGAATACCAGAGCTGAGAGAGACATTAGAGCCCAGGACGTCAGAGCTAGGAGGGACCTTAGAATTCAGAATGTCAGTGCTAGAAGGGGCCTTAGAACAGAAGAATGTTGGAGTTGGGGGAGATTTCTGAACCCAGAATGTCAGACATTGGAGAGACTTTGGAATACAGAATACCAGAGCTGGGAGGGACATTAAAACACAAAATATTGGAGCCAGAAAGGTCATTAGAACCCAGAATGTCAGAGCTAGGAGGGCCCTAGAACACAGAATGTTGGAGCTGGAAGGGTCTTTAGAATCTAGAATGTCAGAACTAAGAGAGAATGTCAGAGCTAGGAAGACCCTTAGAACACAGAATGTTGGAGATGAGGGAGATCTTAGAACACAGAATGTCATATATGGAAGAAACTTTGGAATACAGAATACCAGATCTGGGAGGGACATTAGAACACAGAATATTGGAGCCAGAAGGGTCATTAGAACCCAGAATGTCAGAGCTGACAGGGGCCTTAGAACACAGAATGTTGGAGCCAGAAGGGTTGTTAGAACCCAGAATGTCAGAGCTAGGAAAGACTTTGGGACGTAGAATGTCAGAGCTGGGAGGGACCTTAGAGACTAGTCCAAGTCTCTCATTTTTCAGGTGAGAGAACTAAAGTCTAGAGATGGGCAGTGACTTGCCCAAAGTCCTTTGTGAGTCAGTGACAGAAGTGGGATTAGAACCCAAGGCTCCTAGTGCTTTCTGGGGCAGGGGGGGGGGGTGCGCGTTATTCTCTTACTACCATTTCTGCTCAACTAGCTATCTGTTGGCTTTGAGATTCCCTCAGGGAGACAGAAAAAGTGGGAAGGGGGAGAGGGAGAGAGACGCCAGAGGCTGCAAGCTGCCTGCTCAGACTTTGCATGGGGGTGGGGGGAGAAGAAAAGGATGCCCATTCTAGACTGCAGAGTCTCCATGTGTCTCTGCCGCTGAGTATCTGTGGGGGGTGGGTATACGAGTCTCCTTCTGTGCGTGCCCTTCCTTGCAAGTATCTTTGTGTGTCTGTGTATCTCTGGATGTGTCTACACCCTCTCTGTGGGCTGTGTGTTTGTTCAAGTGTGTGTGGAGAGTCAGGCTCTTCTTTCTCCCTCCCTCCCCATCCCCGGCTCTCCCCTCTCCTTAGCATCCCCATCCCTGTCGCCATGCTCCTGACTCTTCCCTCAATCAGTCTAGAAAGTCTTTCTTTCAGCCTCCAGCCTGTGGGGGAAGGGGCGGAGGGGGGGGGGCCGAGAGAGCCTCTTGGGGTCCCAACCGCGGTGGATGGCTGCCCCCTGCTGGCCGTGGCTCCGGTAGGCTCCTTGCCAGCTGTCCTGCCCCAGCCCCCAGCTCAGACGTGCAGAAAAGGAAAACTGAGCTCCAGAGCCCCATTCCTTCCCACAAGCCCCTCGGAGATCAGAGGGCCGAGCTGGCCGAGGCCCCAGGAAGCCCCACATGTCTTGGAGTGGCGCGAGCCTTGCTTTGAGGCCCGGTTCTGCTCAAGGTCAGAGAGAAGGATTTCCCTCTGGGATTTCATCAGGATCAGGGACTCCTGGATGAGGAACTCCTTCCACTGTAGTTTTCCCCTCTCAGGGAGCTGTCTAAAGACCCCAGAAAGGGAAAGGGACTTGCCTGGGACCACACAGCCAGGATGCATCTTGGCTGGGCTTGATCCCCTCTAGCTGATGCTTCTGCCTTGCCTTCTCCAAATGTACATTTGTCAATTGTCTTGTCACAGACTTCGCAAGCTGTGGGTGACTGTGGACCCATCATTTATAAGATGTCAAGGATTTAGAGCCGAGGGGGACTCGGGACGTCAGCTGGGCTGTATCCCCTTGTTTTATAGATGAGGAAACTTGGTCCTGGAGATGGTAAATGGCTTGCCTGAAGACACCGAGGCAGGAAATGATGGGGCTAGGATGTGAGCCTGAGGTTCCTCAGACTCCAAGGCCAGACCCTCTGCTCTACACCATGCTGACTGCATCTATTATAGTCTTGGCTTCCTTTTCTGAATCATGATGGGGACAGACTAGCTGAGCTCTGAGGTCCCTCAAAATTTGAAGGCAGCTGGGTGGCTCAGTGGATTGAGAGCCAGGCCTGGAGATGGGAGGTCCTGGGTTCAAATCTGGCTTCAGACACTTCCTATCTGTGTGACCCTGGGCAAGTCACTTAACCCCCATGGCCTAGCCTTTACTGTTCTTCTGCTTGGAAACCAATACATAGTATTGATTCTAATTTTTTAAAAAATTATTGAGTTTAGAGAAATTATTTTTTAAAATTTATTGAATTTAGAGAGGAGTAAGATTCAGCAAAGAATAAGATTCAGAGCTGAAAGAGAGAAGAGGAAACTGAGGCTGACAGGCTACGTGATGCTCAGTCACACAGGTTGTAAGAAGAGCTGAGAACATGGCCAGTATGGAAATCTCTTTTGCATGAGTTCATGTGTATAATTTGATATCATATTGCTTGCCCTCTCAATAGGTGGGGAAGGGAGAAGATTCAGAACTCAAAATTTTAGACAAGTGAATGTTAAAAATAAATAACGAAGTGGGAAACTGGGTGGCTCAGTGGATTGAGAGCCAAGCCTAGAGACAAGAGGTCCTAGGTTCAAATCTGACTTCAGACACTTCCTAGTTGTGTGACCTTGGGCAAGTCACTTAACCCTCATTGCCTAGCCCTTGCCACTCTTCTACCTTGGAGCCAACAGACAGTATTGATTCTAAGATGGAAGGTAAGGGTTTTAAAAATAAATAATGAAGAAAATGCAGAAAGAATAATGATGATAAAATAAATGAAGAACTACTTTTTAAAAAAGAAACAGCTGAGACCCATTGTAAGTTCCAAATTCAGGGTTCTTTCCACTGAAAGACACTCAGAGACCACCTGGGACAGAAGAATCCCAAAGGCTATCTCTACAGGTTCTGGGAGCTGATGTGGCCATTAAGGAAAACTTCCAGGATGTCTCAGCTTTGCCCGGGAGAGCACAAAGTACCCCACCTGTTCGTCTGGCCCATTAGAGTCAAGGTTCCTCCCTACCACTCCATAAATAATAATGTTAAAAGCTAAAATCCACCTGGAGCTGACTCTGTGCCAATAATTGTCTCAGTGGAGCCTCACAATGACCCTGGTACGGAGGGCCTATTATTATCCCCATTTTACAGACAAGAAATTTGAGGCTGATGCAGATTATATGATTTGTCCTGGATCATATGGCTAGTCGGTGTTGGGGGGCCACATCTGAGCTCAGGTCTTCCTGATTCCAGGCCCAATGTGCTGCCCAGCTGCCTGGAAAAAAGGAGCCTTGCCTGCCCCTCAACCCTAAGAAAGATTCTACTCAAACCTGTTGTGGCTGACATCTCATCTCTTGCCCCAACTCTTATGTCCCACCTGCTCTGAAATCTTTTCAACCGCTTAGATAACCTCGTGACCTCGAGGGACCGTAACAGCCCCAGAGTCCAGCCCTCGCCTAAAGGGACAGTGATATGAGGGCCCAAAGGCGACAGAAAACTCACCACATGCCAAGAGCATGGCTTGATCTGAGTCTGAGATGAGGGCGAGATCTGTCTTCTAGATCAGGGCTTCTATTTGGGGCTGAAGGAACTAATCATGGGGTTTGGAACAAAGGGGGTCATAATTCTCGGCCCTCTGCACTCTAGACCTGGAATACTATTATCATTTATGGGACCAGTTTGAGGAAAGCCAGACAACAGGAGGGAAGCCACAGGAAGGCAACCTGACTGAGAGAGGACTAGAGGAAATGGGATGAGGGACTGGGGTCGGGGTGGGGGCCTGGAGTTAAGAGAAATTTGGAAAAGGGAAGACTCCAGGTAAACATAATAATAATAGCTAACATTTATATAGGTATATAAATATATGTACCAGGCACTGGGCTAAGCGCTTTATGATTATTATCTCATTTAGTCGTTACCCCACCCTAGGAAGTAGATGCTATTATTATTATCCCCATTTTACAGATGAGGAAACCAAGGCAAACATGGACTTGCCCAGGATCACACAGCTAGGACGTGACTGAGACAGGATTTGAACCCAGGTCTTTCTGACTCCAGGCCCAGTGCTTTATCCACCACTGGCCTCAAGTATCTCAAGGGTTATATTATAGAAGATAAATTTAAGATTGGAATGAGCTTTAGATAGCATCATCCTTCATTTTTGAGAGGAGGAAACTAAGGTAGAGAGAAGATAAATGATTTGCCCAGAGTCACATAGCTAGTGAGATCCAAGGCAGAATTTGAACTCCTAGCCTAGTTCTCTTATGTGTTATACCAGGGGTCGGCAACCTTTTCGGCCGTGAGAGCCATAAACGCCACATTTTTAAAAATGTAATTTCGTGAGAGCCGTACAGTGCTCACAGTGCGGCTCCTGTAACAGCGCCTGAAAAAAAAATGGACTTTATGGCTCCTGCAGAAAGAGCCATACGTTGCCGACCCCTGCACTATACCCACCTAATTGAATTTAGGCAGGACCTAGCTACCTAGGGCTACGAGTGAAAGGGGGATGGGAGTGGGGCTAGACTTATTTGGCTTGGCCATAGAGGTCAGAATACAGAGGAGCAACAAGGAGAGTCTGTGGGAAACAGATTTGGGCCCAAAGAGTTAGGTTCAGTTTAAGCATTTTCTTTCTTAATCACAAAATCTCTGAAGTGGAAGGAGCCTTAGAGGCCATCTACTCCAACCCATACCGAATGCGAATTCCCCCCTAAAAGGTCTCTGACAACTGGCCATTCAGCCTCTACTGGAAAACCTTCAGCGATTGCAAATTAATTACCCATTCGGAGAGGTCTGATGATTAAAGTTTTCCCATGTGGCTATGGATTCATAATGGAAGAAACTGTTCTGTGAAATGAAGAGCTCCCCATCACTAGAAGATATCCAAGCAGTGGCTGAATGGCCTTTTCCCAGGGCTTCTGTCAAGAAGATTTGGGTAAGTTGGATTTGATGTCCTTTGCATGCTTTCTACTAATGGGAGCCATTTCCGTAGTCTCCCGCCTAGACCCCACAACCCCTTACTCAATGACCTCCTTTCTTCCACTAGAAGGCTAGAGTTCACAGTTAATGCCCCTAATATTAACAGCAGCAGCCTGGGAAGATCCTTCTTGAAATAACAGCTCTCCACACACACCTCTCCTTTTTCTTCTCTCAAATCCATCCTTCCCATGCCACCAGCATCATCTTTTCCACCCAGAGATCATTTCATGTCACTCCTCTGCTCAAAAACCTTTAATGGCTCCCTGTTCTCTACTAATTCCAAATCTCCTTTATGTTGCTTTCAAAGCCCTCCAAAATTTGGCCCCACTCCCCTATTCTAGCCTTCCCTCATGCCCCTTTGCCTTCTCTATTGTATCTGACTCTTCATGACCACATCTGGGTTTTTTTTTTGTTTTGGCAAAGAAGACCCTTCTTTGAAAATCCTTCCTCATTTCATTTGACAGATGAAGAAACTGAGGCAAATAAGGTTAAGTGACTTTCCCAAGGTCACACATCTAGTAGGTGTCAGAGGCCAAATTTGAACTCAGAAAGACGAGTCTTCCTGATTCCAAGCCCAGGGTGCCACTTTAACTGCCCTTGTGTTCTCCATGCTTCAGTTAAATTAGACTCTTCTGTAGCATTTCTCTATGACAGTGCTCTCCTGTGGCCAGGCCTGCGATTGAACCGCTCCACTATTCTCCATAGCTGGAATGCCCTGCCTGCCTCATTTTCCCGAGAGAATGCCTATTATCCCTTTCAAACTCACCTCAAATGCCTCCTCCTTCAGTTTGTCCTCCCTCATCAGGAATGACCTCCTCCCTTCTCAGATCTCACTAATGCTTTGTTTTGTAGCTCTTTAATGCACTTCTTTGAAAAACTTTTTTTTTTCTTTTTTATTACTAACTCCACATCAACAGGCATTTCGACATATAAGGAACAAAAAAGAGGATTCTAAATGAAGCTGGCCTCTTCTGTTTCCAGTTCTTTTTCAAAGTTACAGATTGATTTTAAATTGTATCCATTTTTAAAAGTTTGATATCCAATCTAATAAGGGAGTAACAAAGTTACCATTTATTTGGGTTCCCTTCTGAACCACTAGGTTAGTTTTGGGTGTACTTTTCAGGTAATATTGTATTCCATAGTTATTTGCATCTGTATCGTCTCCCTCTTCTAGATTGTAAACTCCATGAGGGCAGAGCTAGTGCCCAGCACAGTACTCGGCACACAGTCGTCTTAATAGGTAGGTTATTGTCCTTCAAACTAGAAGAGGACTAAAGTGACATCCCTGGTCATAAAGTCATCAGTCTCTCTCTCTCTTCTGCAGTCTGGTGGCAAGACAAAAGTCAAGACGAATGGTGATGGCCTGGGATGAAGTGGAAGACCTTGGCGTCTTCTATGTCTGCCCAAGCTCTAAGCACTCCCCAGGACCTTCTTCTGTCTTCTTCATGGCGGCTGGAACAAATTGTTCTCATTTGTTCCTTCCACTGGGGAAGTCTTCCTGTGCCTGGTGTAGACACTCCCCAATTCATGGACAAATTCATTGTTCTCATCTGCTCCTTCTACAGGGGAAGTCTTTCTGTGCCTGGTGTAGACACCCCCCAATTCGTGGACAGGTTTGGGGCTTGTTGGTTACTCTCACTCTGGTTTAGCCCATCTGCCAAAGCAGTTTACCAATGTGGCCCATGTTCTTGTCTTGGAGCCAGAGGTGAGAGTTGGCTGAAAGTTGGAC
This sequence comes from Gracilinanus agilis, assembly GCF_016433145.1. Lineage (NCBI taxonomy): Eukaryota > Metazoa > Chordata > Mammalia > Didelphimorphia > Didelphidae > Gracilinanus > Gracilinanus agilis. The sequence goes on along the minus strand of NC_058130.1, from coordinate 716,287,975 downwards.
ACCAAAGGAGGATGAGCAGCTCTGAAAAGGGCTCAGCAAGACCTCCCACCAGAGGTGCTAGTCCTCCCTAAACATTCCCTATACCCCATAGCATATAGTCATTACAGTATATTATAAATCAGAAAGGACTTGCCCTCACAAGAGATCAAGGTTCAAACCTCACCTCTGACCTATGTGACCCTGGGGAAATCACTTAAAATCATAGTCTCATGGGCTTAATAGATATGTACTGAAGGAATCCCAAGTTGGGCATTTTTCTGTCTATACAGTTACAGAATTTCAAAAACTCAGTTCCTTTTTTTTTTAAATAACATTTTATCCCTCTCCCTTAATTACAAGTAAAAAACACTTTTCACATTCATTTTTTTAAAGTTTTGAGTTCCAAATTCTCCCCTTCTCATCCTCCTTCCCTTACCTCTTCCCAGCCCTCCTCCATCTCTGAGACAATAATCTGATAAAGATTTTACATGTGCAATCATGTAAAACCTTTTCCATGATAGGCATTTTAGAAAGAAAGAAAGAAAGAAAGAAAGAAAGAAAAGAAAGAAAGAAAGAAAGAAAGAAAGAAAGAAAGAAAGAAAGAAAGAAAGAAAGAAAGAAAGAAAGAAAGAAAGAAAGAAAGAAAGG
>NC_058130.1:716269004-716286623 GCF_016433145.1 Gracilinanus agilis | reverse complement strand
GGGGAGGGGGGATTAGGTGAAGATTGCACCCAGACAAGAGATTGCACCCAGGATCTCATATATGTGAAGCATATATTCCACCACTGAGCTACATCCCCAAAAACCATCCTCCTAAATCTTCTTTTCTGCCTGACAAACATCATTCATTCATTCATTCATTTGCCCATGCATCCATGCATCCATCAATAAGCATTTATTAAGTACCTAGAAATCAAAGTACCTAGAAATCAATCAAGTCCAACTCTCTTGGCCCTGAGGAATATGGAGATAAAAATGAAAACAGTCCCTGCCCTCCAGGAGCAAACATCTAAGGGTTTCTAAAGCACTGTGCTAGAAATAGGGACAGACCAAAACAAAAAACCACTTCCTGCCCCCAGAGCCTTATATTTGACTAGGGCACTGGGAGGAGAAGACTATATGCCCAGAGAAATAGACCCAAACTATAGAGGAAGTTTGAGGATTCACCAAAACCTCAGGGAACAGGACACCTGAACAGAGCCGGATTCTAAAAGGCGTGGGGTGGGGCGAAGGGAATCTATTGCCAGGTCCACGAGACAGTTTATGGGAAAAGATGGAGTGCTGTCCATGGGAAACGGTCAGGAATGCAGGGTTCAGGAGGGCAGAAGTTATTTGTAATCTGCCTAAAAGGATAGGTTGGAGCCAGATTATGACAGAAACCAAAGAAAAGAGGTCGCACTAGGGAATCCCAGAAGCTTCTTGAGCAGGTGATCCACTCTGAGACTGGAAAGGGAAGAGAAGGCAATTTGGAGGCTACTGGAATAATCCAGGTGAGAAACTCTTAAGAGCCTGAACTTGGGGAGCAGCTGTGTGAGTGGAGAGAAGATGCCAGAGATGTTGTGGCAGGAGAATTGACAGATATTCAATCGATATTAATACTTAGAATTTATATAGCACCTGCCATGTGCCTGGCACCATGCTAAAAGCTTTATAATTATTATCTCATTTGATCCTCACAATAATCCTGGTAAAGGAGCTCATTGTAGTAACTGCAATATTGTGGGACAATCAAATGTGAGACTTTGCTACTAACAACAATACAACAATCCAGAACAATTCTGAGACTCAGCAAGGCCCGAGTTCAAATCATACTTCAGAGACTTACTATTTGTGTGAACATGGAAAAATCCTTTAACCCCTCTTTGTCTCAGTTTCCTCAATGGAAACATGGGAATAATAACATCTACTGATCAGGGTTGTTGTTTTAAATTTTTTTAATTTTGATAACAAATTTCCACATAAGTTTCCCAAAATCATATGATCCACAGCATCTCGGTTCCTTCTTCCCTGCCCCCTTGAAGAGCTGACAAGCAATTCAATCTGGGTTATACATTTATTATCACGCAAAACATGTTTCCATGTTATTCATTTTTGTAAGTGAATAATCTCATAGGACCAAAACCCCAAATCATTTTCCCAAATAAACAAGTGAAAAATTATCTGCTTTCCTCTGCCTTCTGACTCCAGTTCTTTCCCTGGAGGTGGAGAGCATTCTTTGTCAGGCCTTCCTGACTCCAGCCTGCGTTCTCTAACCGCTGTATTAACCAGGACACCTTATGACTTGGCCTTGAGGCCCCTCTCTAACCTGAACTCCTTGGCACCATCCTTCCTATTTTTGCTTTTGGAGTAGAGGTTTTTATCATGGAACGAACAGAAATGAAAATTCCCAGGGCATCAGCTATAGTTCGCAGAAACTCTTCCAGGGCTGGAAAAAGATGTGGCTCTATGAGGACAGTCCCTGGGAAGAAAGACTTCTACTCCAGTTACATTGCTAAATCCTGAAGCAAGTCCATCAGGATTTCAGTGGGACTCGCTGAGTCCTGGATGCCCCGTGGTCACTAGATAACTATCTGCTTGAATGGGTCTCCTTAGTCAGGCAGCCACCGGCAGAGAAATGCTAGGGACATTGAGGCACGTGCCTCTGGAAATCTGGGTGTGAGACTTCTGCTTCTGAGAGCTAGCTGCGATTGGAATCACAATACTATGGGCACAGTTATTAATAAAGCACATAAAAGAAAAAATCGTCATTATCTCAGGCTGATCGGTACCTCAGAAATCATTGAGTCCCATAGTTCTTAACCTGGGTTTAAAAAAATGTATTTTGATTGAATGATTATGTTTATAATATAATAATAAATATAAAGTTTATAATATATAATATAGTATAAAATTATATTATAAATAATATAACATTGTGATAAATATATGTATTATCTCATGTATAATTATATTATAAATACAAATATTAAAATAATATATGTATAACATGATATAATAAAATAATAAATTGGAATCCTTTGTAATCATATTTTAGGTATTTAAAAATGTTGTTCTGAAAAGGGATCCATAATCCACACCAGACTGCCAAAGGGGTCAAAAGATACTAAAAGGGGAAGAACCTCCGATCCAGTCTACCCTCTTCATTTTACATCTAGCAGAGGGGTAATTGGAAAGGACTATGATCAAGAGTCCATCAAGGGTATCCGAAGAAATTACAGTCTGTATGGTGCAGGTAACAGAGACAATGAGAGGCAAGAGGTATTCTGCTTTCACAGTCACACCACCCTGAGTGAGCCCCATCTTGTCTGGTCTCAGTAGCTCAGCCGGGTTAGCCCTCATTAGTTCTTAAATTGGAGACCATTTTTTAAAAATCCTTACCTTCCATCTTAGCGTCAATAACTGTGTACTGGTTCCAAGGCCAAAGAGTGGTAAGGGCTAGGCAATGGGGGTAAGTGACTTGCCCAGGGTCAAACAGCTAGGAAGTATCTGAGGTCAGATTTGAACCCAGGAAACTCCCCCCCCCCCATCTCTGGGCCTGGCTCTCAATCCACTGAGCCACCCAGCTGCCCCTTGAAAGACTATTTAGAAATGCTGGGTGCTATAAGCTTCTTGGAATTCCTCTCCTCACCCTTTCTCCTAGGCAATGGCACCTTGCAACAGAAGCCCTTGGCACCATCCAGTGTTAACTGAGAGTATTAGTGTACTCTGTGTGTATGTCCACTCTTCACCCCAGTGCTGTGTGTATCTGTGGGAGAGGAAGCCCCAGGTTTATTGGGCAGATGCTTAGTTACTGCTATTCATGCTATTTGAGTAAAATGCCTTTGCCTTGAGCTACCTGTGTTTGCTGGCTAACAGGAGTAAAGGTCAATGATCTAATGGGGCCTGGAGAGCTAGATAGTTTTAGGAGTATGAACTCAAGGTCTTCATCCCTCTGGGGATCTGGCCTTCCAGCACAAGCTAGTAGGGTATCCAAGAGAGAGTTTTAGATGCAGATTGGGAAACCGAGGCCCCAAGAGGTTAAATGACACAGGACTAGAATTCATACTCAGGTCCTTTCATTCCCAATCCAGGCTTCTTCTCTTTTCTTTTATTCTTTTTTTTCCAGCCTCTTCTTACTCCACTTTGCTGTCTATCCAGGGAAGGCTTCCCAAAGGAAGTAGGACTTGAATTGGGCTTTGCATGATGGGTAGGATTTGAAAGGTGAAGAGGGAATGACCCATTCCACACAGGATCTAGGTCACTCCTTGGGAGGAAACAAACACCTCATAGACTACTGTGGACAGGATCCCAGCTGTTTTCCTAAAAACAGCAGCTGCATCCTCCTTTGGTCAATGTAACAAGAAGACCACATCTGGATCAGCCACTCTTTTCCCACCCATCCCCCTTTTCTCACCAACCTGGCAATAATATCCTGGAACTAGTTGTTGAATCAAAGGAAAGAAGTTTGAGTAAACATGTGGTTGTTTTCCCCAAATGCTCCCTACAGAATGTCACCCTGATTCTTGACCCCAAAGGAGAGAGAGGAAAAGAAGAGCCAGGATGGTGATGAGGGGAGAGGACTCCATGAACCCAGTAAGAAGATGATGTGGGGAGAAACAATGGGCTCTGGTCAACTGCTAGATGTTTCCTGTTAGCCTAAAGAATGATGGCATTACAGAAAATCAAAGTATCTAGAAAATAGAACGCCAAAGCTGAAAGGGCCCTTAGACAGTACCCATTCTAAGCAGCATGGCTGAAAGTCTTTTCACCTGTGACAAAAACAGGTGTGTGTGTGTGTCTGTGGTAGGAGGGTGTCACACAGAGGACAGTCAGGCATGGAGGGCAGGGGAATGGCAGTTCTAACTGGATAATCTGGGAACAGATAGAAAGGGTCTGCCCCTATGCCTAAGCCCCTCCCCATCCCCACAGGGGATGAGGATCAGCAGAGGACTACAAGATCTAAGGCTCAGGGGCTCCATATGGCCCTAGGAAAAATATGCTATCTCCAAATGTCCATGCCTGGAAAGCCCTCCAGATAAGCTCTAGCTCTGTTCACTCCAGATCTCTTATTTTACTGGGGGGAGGTGGGATCTGAGCCCTGAAAAGGGAAATGGCTCTTCCACTCATGCTAGTGGTCTTTAGTGGCTGATTCAGTACTAGAATGAGAGCTAGGTTTGGAGTCAGACTCATCTTCCAGTTGTTGGGAATAAAAAGAATGAATGTGTTCTTCTCTGGGTGGACACCCATCCTACACTGCCCCATGATCAAGGAATGAAAGTCTGCTTGACCTTGCAGAATAAGACCTCAAGGACATTTTGTTATTGCCACTGGCCCAGTGAGTTGGGAGATCTCTTATCTCACTTCAAGGATGAAAGCCATCAGGCTGTCCTACCTCACTATCTGCTCATACCTTTAGGAGCTAAAGGAGTCACTCCCGAGGACATGGTTACCTCCCCATCACCTTACCCCTCCCAAGTAGGAGCTCGTGATGAGCTCATGCCATATATCTTGCTGTTTTCTGACTGGGGTAGAATTCACAGGGTAGATTGTAAGTCTGTGCCCCCAGACTATTGAAGTTGGACAGAGCAGGTAGGGGGTCTCCCTTCAGGAACCTATATAACAGTGATGGTGAACCTATGGTACAGGTGCCAAAGATGGCATGCAGTGTGCTCCAGAGTTGTTACTAGAAAGGCAGAGGGACTTGGCCAGAGCTGCTCCCTTCTCCCTCTCCACCCTTCCTGATGACATTTTTTCACATCACTTCTCCTCTTCCCAACAGCCCAATGGGAGCATTTTCTCCCTCCCCTGTGTGGGGTAAAGTGGGGACAGGGCATGCCTGGTACTTGGTGTGGGGGGGAGAGCTGGGCACGGCACTCTTCTGGGGGGGGACCCAGTTTGTTTCTGCACCTGTGCATTGCATTTGCCATACCAGGGCATTTGCCCATTCTCATGAGAAAGAATAAAGCCTGCATCCTCTGCTCTCACTTCCTGATTCCAGGTTTGTAATTTGGGTGGGTGTTTTTTTTTTTATACCACTCACAGTTATTATTATTATTATTATTAAACCCTTAACTCCTGTGTGTTGGCTCCTAGGTGGAAGAGTGGTAAGGGTATGCAATGGGGGTCAAGTGACTTGCCCAGGGTCACACAGTTGGGAAGTGTCTGAGGTCAGATTTGAACCTAGGACCTCCCATCTCTAGGCCTGGCTCTCAATCCACTGAGCTGCCCAGCTGCCCCCCAATCACAGTTTTCCATTCTGGCCTCAGACACTTCCTAGCTGTGTGACCCTGATAAAGATGCTCAACCCTGTTTGCCTCAGTTCTCTTATCTGTGATATAGGCTGGAGAAGGAAATGGCAAGCCAGTCACGTATCCTTACCAAAGATACTGGAAATGAGGTCACAAAGAGTCAAAATCAATGAATAACCAAAGAATGTAAAGATGGAGGGAGAGAGAGAAGTCTGGAATGATACCGAAGTTCTGAATTTAGGTGTCTTGGAAGGATAGTGGTGAAAATAATCTTGAATCTGGAGTCAAAGGATTAGAGCCCAAATCCTGGCTCTGCCACTCACTGCCCCTTGACCCTCTGCAAGTGATTTCCTTTCCCTGGCTTTAGTTTCCTCATCTGTAAAATGAAGGGGTTGGCTAGACCAGGTGATCTCTAGGGATTCTTCCAGATCTAAATCCTATCATTACTATGAACTCAAAGGCATCTAGTCCAACCTGTAGCTAAGCAGGCAAGAATCCCCACTATAGCATCCCCCAAACTGGTGCTCCAGCATCCACTTCAAGTGATGGGGAGCTCACTACCTCTAAGAGGCAAGACCTCTTCAGTTTCTCAAAGCTCTGATTGTTAGGAAGTCTTCCCCTAGGCTGAGTACAAATCTGCCTCCCTATAACTTCCATCCATTGGTCCTACCCATTTCCTGCTCTCTCTCAGCTTCTGGGACCTTGGGGATCCGGGATCCGGATCCGGACCGGGGGCGTGGGCTAGGCTTAGATCAGTCCCTCCCAGTCACACACACACACACACACACACACACACACACACACACACACACACAATCACACACACACTCACACTCACACACCCCCTCCCAACCCTCCCCAGCCCACGTCCAGCTCGCCTTCCATTGGTCGCTTCGTAGGAAGCTCGGCCGGCGGTTGGCTGGCCCTGGATCTCGCCCCGCCCCTTCTGGACTGGGAAACTTTGGCTCGAATTCCCCTGCCTCCTCTCCCCTCCCCTCCTCCTCTCCCCTTTCCTTCCCTTTGCCCCCTTGGCCTCGGCCTCTGGGATCCAGGCAGTGCATGGGGCCCCGGGCCGGGCTGCAGGCGTCCGGCAGCCTCCGTACACGCTAGAGGCACGGGCTGGCCCAAGTGTCCCACTGCCGGGCGCGCTCCCCTTCCATCCCATCCTCATCCCCAGGTCCACGGCGTGGGCGCCCGGACCTGGGGCTCCGGGGCAGCGAGTGTCCCCCGAGCTCCTGGCGAGCCTCGGCGGCGGTGGCGTCATCGGCAGCGGTTCTCGGAGAGTCCGCGGAGCTCCGTGGAGGCGGACCTGCTGGCAGGTGAGCTCCCCTGCGTCCCCGGCGCCGAAGAAGGTGGAAGCAGCGGGGACCACCGAGTCACCAGAGCCCACGGTCAGGGTGGGAGCAGGAGAGACAGCCGGGCAGCCCGGGGTCTCCGACCCCCGTGGTGTCCTCCCGGATTTGGGGGGACATAGATTGGGCAGTCTGGGCTGCCTACTGCCTCCACCCTTCTCCGCTTTCCTCGCCCCTCTCTCAATCTCCACCTCTTTCGTCCATCTCGCTGCCTCGGTCTGTCTCCGCTCCGGGTCCCGCTGTCCATCCCTCCCCTCTCCTCCCCTCCCCTTGTCTTCTCTCGGTTCTGTTGCTCTTTGTGTTTCTTAGTCTCTCTGCCCAGGTGGGTTTCAGAGCTAGTCTCCCCGTCTCTTATCTTTGTCTCGGTTTCTGTCTAGCTTCCTCCCGCGTCCCCTTTTCTCTCACTGTCTGGTGGGCGCCTGGGCTGGGCTGGGCTGGGAGACGGGGCTGGGGGCTTTGACACGTCCTCCCTTCCTGGGTTTGCAGCGCGGCCGGCGTTGGTCCCTCGGACTCCAGGGTCCTTCTTTATCCCAAATCAGGAAAGTCAGGGATTGGATCTGGGGGACCCCAGGGCAGCACCCCAGCCTCTCTCCAGGCAGAGAATCCTCCTCTGAAGCCGACACACTCCGCCCCCCACCCCAAGGTCTGGTCCTGCCCCGCCTGAGCCTTGGGAAAGCTCCTACACGGTCCCAGGTATTTCCCTAGCTCTGCCCTCCACCCCAGACACACCCTGGGGCTAATTTGGGGGCTGGTCCGAAAAGGCAGACCTCTTCCCTCGGATTTGTGGGCGCCCCACCTGGTGCTCACGTGTTAAGTGCCCTTGGGGGAGGAAAAAAGTCACCAAATCGGAGAATGTTCGAACTGGTGGAGATCCCCAGACCGACTCGACCCGGGCCTTCGGGTTACCCAGACTCCTCCCTCTATCTTCTGCCTATGGGCCTCTGTCGGAGTAAATGAAGAGGTTGGGTGTTACCCAAGGTGGTCCGTGCTGGCGCGTGTAACAGACTTAAAGCCCAAGAGACTCCCCGCTTCTGCGGCTGGCCTGCCATCGGCTCCCAGCACACTCATTCCCTCTCATAATACACTATCTTCCATAATAAATGCAATAGACTTAATGAGCCAATGTGCTGTTTGAGGTGTGATGGGGTGAGGGTGTAGATTATTACTGTATGAGAAAACTGGGGAGGCTTCCTGGAAGATGTGGCTTGGCCATTTTGTAGCAGAGCCTTAAAATATAGGCACATGCTTAAAGCCACAGCTGAAGAGGAGAGAGAGGGCATTCCAGGAAGTCCAGAAAAGGTCCCCAGAGGGAGCCAAGGATGTTCAGGAGACAGTCACTAAAGTGGAGAGTATATGCATGAAAGAATAGAATAGGACAGAAAGCTGGAAAAGTCACAGTGGAGACAGGTTATGGAAGGCACTGAATGCCAGGCAAAGGAGATCACTTCACTGGTATCTGAGATACTGAAGTTCTTTGAGCAGAGGTGGACCAGAAAAAAATGATGGAAGAAAGTTTAGTCTGGCAGAACTTCGAAGGATGGATTTCAGGGAAGAGTGTGGAGATGAGATCACCTACTAGTAGGCTAGTGTTGGGATCTACTGGGAGGTGGGCAATGAGGGTACATACCAGCATAGTTGCAATAGGAATAGTTGGGGAAATGAAGGCCATTTTGGATTAGAGGCTTGAGCAGGGCTGTACCTTGATCTAGGAGGCCCTGCTATTGGAGGTCTAGTGCAGGAGGCTTCCCTGGGAGGTGGGGATTGGGGAGTAGAACTTGAGAATGGACAGGCAAGATTTGGAGAGGCTGAAAAGGAAGACGTAGAGGTAAAGGAGGAATTTATAAAGTACCTACTATGTGCCAGGTGCTTTGCTTAAATGTTTTACAACTATCTCATTTGATCCTTACCACAAGCCTGAGAAGGTAGTGTCATTCTCCCCATTTTACAATCAAGGAAACTGAGGCAAGTGATTTGCCCAGAGTCACACAGCTAGCATCTGAGCTAAGATTTGAATTCAGATCTTCCTGACTCCAGGCCTGAGGCTCTATCTATTTCACCACCTAGTTAGAAGAAAAGAGATGAGCAAAGACTTGAGGGAGGGCAAAATTCAAAGAGTTCTGGAAGTTCTGGGGTAGAGGAAGCTGCGGCTGCTAACCCAACCCGAATGAGGTCAAGGTGTCTCTCCCAGGCCTTCCTACCCAATTAATTGCCCTTGGGCAGGTCTCAGTTGCTGCCTTGACATCTCAGATATTAAATGGGTCCAAAGCTTAGCCATAGTAATTAGGGCCATTAGGGTGCTTTGAAGTTTCTTATAAAGTGGCTGGGGTGAAATGATGTGATGCCAATGGCTTGACTTCAGTGTCCTCCCTCTGAATTGTAGAAGGATGGCTTCCTCCTGGTGCCCCATCAGCCCAGCTCCCACCCCCACCCCGCCAACTTCACCCTCAGCACTGTCTCCCTAAGCCCAATGAGTTAATTAGCAACAGAGCTGGGGGCTGCCATCTCACTGTTGTCTCTACTCCTCCTGGCCTCCTGTGTTCTGACTCATTTCCTGCCTCAGCTCCTCCTTGTCGTCAGGGGCCAGGTGTGGCGAACCTGACGAACCTTCAAGCTGTTGCTTGTTGTGGGCAGAGCCTGAGTTGGTGTCTTCACCTAACAACCCTCTGGGGCCCAGGGATGGGTGTAGTGGCTTTGTAGGGCCCCATGGGTGAGCTCAGGAAACAACAGCCAATGATTGAGGCATCTGCTTAATGAATAACACACACATACTCCCAACACCCCTAATATAGCCAAGTCAATGAAGCCTGTGCTCCGGGGAATTCCCCTTTCTGAAAGAACCTAGAAGATTGAACAATGGCTTCTGAAGGGTTCCTTCCTTCCTCCCTTTTCTCCTTTCCCCCTCCCCACAAGCTCTGAGTTTCTTTATTTTGTTCCTGGTTTAGCTATAGGACCATAGAAAGTCAGACCTTGAAAAGAGCCTTAGAATAGAGAATATCAGAACTGGGAGGGTCCCTAGGGCACAGTGTCACAGGGTAGAACATGGAGTCCCCAATCTAGAAGGGGCCTTAGAAAACAGACAGCCAAAGTTAGGAGGGCCCGATGGGACACAATGTTAGAGCTGGAAAGAACCTTAGAATATATAGTACCAAAGCTGGAAGGGACTTTAAAACATAGAATGTCAGAATTGGAAGGAATCTTAAAATAGAGGATGTCAGAGTTGGGAGGGCCCGTAGGACACAATGCCAGAGCTAGAAGAGACCATAGAACAGTGATGGTGAACCTTTTAGAGATTGAGTGCAACCCTCACACCATATGTGAGTCACCCCCTTACCCCAGAAAAGGGAGGGAGGAAGCACTCCCATTGGACTGCAAGGCAAAAGGGCAGATGATGTGAGAAATGTCCTCAGGTGCACCTGGAGGGGGAAGGGAGCAGCCCCCTCTGGCATATTCCGGCACGCATGCCATAGGTTGGCCAATACAGCTTTAGAACATAAGACTATCAGAGAAAGGAGGGATCTTAGAACAGATAACATCAGAGCTGGGAAGGCCCTTAGAACACAATGTCAGAGCTGGAAAGAATTTTGGTACCCAGAATGTGAGAACTCAGCCCTTCAAGCTAAATGTCAATTTAGTTCCAGATTTTATAGATGAGGAAACTGAGTCCATAAAGGTGAAATGACCTATCTAAAGTCACATAGGGAATCACTGAACAAATGGGGACTAGGACACTGTTTTGGACATCTATCCTGACAGTGCTATATGCATTGTGAGAAGAAAGGAACTACCCCTCAGGGATAGTAGAGAGTCCAGAGTAGAGAGTCCAGGCTCATGTATGGGGGCAGGAAGAGCTAGGTTTGTCCCAGAGCCATTCAGGGTTGCAGCTGGCAGATGGCTGTCCTTCACCAACACCCAGGGAGCCCTAATTTTCAGGGGAAGGGAGAAAAGGCATAAAAAAAGAAAGTGCCCCCTTTTCTTTGCAAGGTATCTGAGAGGGCTGGGAAATCCTTTCAAATATTTTTCCCGGAAGAACCCCAGAGCCCATGCTCAGCATCCCTCCTCTTCCCTCTATACTTTCTTAAAGGTACAGCCTTTCCTTAGAGACTCACAATATCCTGGAGAAGTCATATCCCCATTTGACAGATGAGAAAACTGAATCCCAGAGAGAAGACTTGCCTACACAGAGTGAGTGGTAAAGTTGGAACTAGAACCTAGGCATCTTGGCTCCCATCCCAGCTCTCCTCATTCTGCCTCACTGACCACTGGGCATTGAGAAGCACATTCCTTAAATCCAGGGGGGCCAGTTGAAACACGACCTGGGGAGCCTTGGCCCTGGAGGCAAACTGCACCCCTTAGCCTGCTGGCTAAGATGCCGTCATCCCTAGGGCTTTTTTGAAAAATGAAAAGAGAGACCCTGCTGACTCGCAGCTCCTGGGCAGCCAATGAACAAACAGGAAATGCCCTGACACGTTGGGGAGCAGCTGGGAGATGTTGGAGGAGGGGCTGGCAAAGGTGTAACCGGGCCCCTGCCCGCCGTGCCCATGGCAACAAGAAAGAACAAATACCTGTTGCCTGGACAGGAGCTCCAAGAGCCATCCAAACATTAGGGCTGTTTCCTGATTGCCCCCCAGCAGGAGTTTCTCTCTCACCTGGGGTCCCCCACACTCGCTCTCTCCTCAGGGCCAGAGGTCTGGAACATTCCTCAGATGAGGGTTGAACTGTTTCTGGTGAGTGGGGGGTGTGTGTGTGTGTACTGTTAGACAGGAGAGACAGCGAGTGGATGGAACAGAGAGGACTCTGGGCTGGGACTCAGAGCACCTGAGTTCTACTCCTACCTCTTCTCTGGGCCTCTGTTTCCCTATCTGTAAAAGGGTTTGGACTAACCCCGGCGAGGCGGGCTGTGTGGGAGGGAGTCTTAATCTTCTTCTTGTGTCATAGACTACTTTGACCTGTCATCTGGTGAATCCTATGAACTCCTTAGAATCATGTTTTTAAATGCATGAAACAGAATATGTAAGATTACAAAGGAAACCAGTTATCTTGAAATAGTTCTCAAAATATTTTTTAAAACTTTATAAATCTCAGGTTAAGCACCCCTGGTCATTAAATGGTCTGCAAAGGCCCTTCCGGCTCTGGTGGTCTCTGTTCTACACTATTGTACATAGAGGTAAACTGAGGTACCAAAAAAGGTTACCCATTAAACCCGTGTGAGAGCCAGAATTAGAACTGGGGCTTCCTGACTCCTAGGCCAGCCTCTTCTGGGAAGGGAATGCTTTGCTTGTATTTTCTTGACTTCAAGGACTTTTCTGGGCTACGTATTTGCTTGCTCCCAACACTTCTCCCGGCTTCTGCCTGAAGTGCACTGACTCTACCATCCCAAGAGATTTTCACATACTTTCTGCCTGCGTAGAAATGGTTTGGTAGAAAGGGAGAAGGTGTAGAAGTGCCTGCTGGATCCACCTCAGAAACCGATGCAATTTAGATGAAAAGAGATTCTCTATGTTCTGTAAGGAATTCGAATCATCCTTCTGTGGGCAGCTGTGGGGGTAAGAGCCCTAATCCAAGAGAATAAAGTGAGTGGGAGGGAGGATGGCAAATGGATCCCATCCTGCTTCACTCAGGAGTCTAGAGTGGGTGTTCTCTGCTTCTTCTGAATGCTTAATAATTGCTTGAATTGAATTAGAGCCAAGGGTGGATAGAATAGACATTTATTAAGCACCTACTATGTGCCAGGCACTGTGCTAAGCACCTTACAAAGAATTTTGTGCTTAATCCTCACAACAACAGACCTGGGAGGTGTAGGCACTGTTATTATCCCCATTTTACGGCTGAGGAGACCAAGGTAAACCAAGATTAAGTGACTTGTGCAGGATCACAAAGCTAGGAAAATATCTGAGGCCAGTTTGAACTCAGGTCCTCCTGACTCTAGGTCCAGAGCTCTATCTACTGAGCTGCCCAGCTGCCTCTGGCTGTAGTTGGGTCCTTGGCCTCCCCTCATTGAATGTCCTTAAGCTGGCATTTATTCTTAGGAAGGTTTCTTTGGCCCAAATCAAGCTGATCAGTAGACTCTCAGGAGAGACCTTGGAGACTGGGGGAGGAGAGGGAGGAGGAGTCCAAGTCCTGTACCTTCCTCTACTCCACAGTGGGGTGCTGGTGGGGCACTAGGACATGTGTGAGCCTGAGTCTGGTCTGGCAGGACCCTTAGGGGGTTCTCCAGGGGGGTGCTGGTAAATGCTTAGCAAGCAGCTCTTTTGGGGGGGAATATGCCCACGCCACACAATTTAACCTGCATTATTAACATTTTCTCCATCATGTTCTTAAGTCTAGACAATCAAGAAAACAATAGAGCAAGCCCTGATTTGTGGTGTTTGCTGATTTCCAAGAAGTAAAAGCTTATACTACGAATTTAACTATGGGCCTGACCACCCCCTAGGATTCTTCACAATGGTCAGAGCTTGTCCTCTTGCCCTGGGAACGGGTGAGAGAAGCAGCAGAGATCCCCTCTGGCTTTTTCTGTATCTCTGAGCTGGGGAGTTGAGGGAGGGGGAAATGCCTTTTAAAGAGATGCCCCGCCTCCGTCATGATCAAAACCTCTCTTGGCGAGTTAGGCGTTCTCCTCAATGTGGTGTAGTGGAAAGGGCGATGGGCATGAGAAAGAAGGAACCTCAGTCCTATCTCTACTTGCCAAGTGACCTTGGATAGATCACTTAATCCCTGGGCTTTAGTCTCCTGATCTATAAAATGAGATGGTTGGGGGCAGCTAGGTGGTTTGGTGGAGAGAGAGCCAGGCTCAGAGATGAGAGGTCCTGGGTTCAAATTTGACCTCAGACACTTCCTAGCTGTGTGACTCTGGACAAGTCACTTAACCCCCACTGCCTAGCCCTTACTGTTCTGCCTTGGAACTGATAATTCATATCAATTCTAAGACAGAAGGTAAGTGTTAAAAAGAAAAAAAAAAAAAAGAAGAAAAAAAAGAATGAGAGGGTTGCCCTGGCAACAGTATCCTTATTTTCATTTCTATAGTGGCTCGCAAAGTGCTTCCAAGCATTATCTCCTGTGTGAGTTAGGTACTATTTTTTTTTTACTAGAGCTGTAATTTCATTATTAAAAAGGAACTCCCAGGAAATAAATTCTCTCCACCAATACAGGCTGGTACCTACTCTGCAATTATGGTCTTGGAGTTGTTTGAGGAACTGAGTGGTGCTATTATTCTTCCCATTTTACAGAGAGAAAACAGAGGCTCAGACAAAGCTAGTGTCTGTCCGAGTGCGATTTGAACCCTGGTTGTCTGTTAGCCATTCAGCCAGGCCACCTCTAGCCCTTCAAGTTCTGTTGCTCTGTGATTCCATAAGCTGGTCTGGTACTGGTATTAGAAGGGGGTGTCTGACTCTGAGGCAATTCAACTGGATTCTGCAAACGTAGACTGAGGGTCGACCTTGCTTCCCACTGGGGATACGAAGACTGGCATGCAATAATCCCTGATTTCAAGGAACAGCCAGGTAGCACAGTAGGTAGAGAGCCAGCCCTGATGTCGGGCAGACTGGATTCAAGTCTGGCCTCAGATACTTCTTAGCTATGTGACTCTGGGCAAGTCACTTAACCCTGATTGCCTAGCCCTTGCTGCTCTTCTGTCTTGTTACTAAGGCAGAAGGTAAGGGTTTGAAAAATAAAAAGACAGAAGAGAAGGGTTTAAAAAAGAGGCAGATGGTAAAGGGGGACAGAGAGAGAGAGAGAGAGAGAGAGAGAGAGAGAGAGAGAGAGAGAGAATGGGAGGTGTTTGAGGAGTACAAGGAAATAGGATAGATGGGGGCAAACAGATTTTGTCCAACAAGAATTCAAGGAGGAAGAAATCACTTTTAGCCACTGGGACCCAGAAAGGCTTCCTGGAGGAGGGGACACCAGAGCTGGGAAGAGAAATGTTTCAGTGGGCAGAGATGAGGACAGGGAAATGCACCTGTGCAAATAGAAAGAGGGGGCTAGCTCAGGATCAGACCGCGGTCCAGCTTGACCTCAGACCAGGCAGAGGGGCTCGGGGATGAGATGGGGGGGCAGTGGTCAAGCAGAATGGGGCTGGGCTTGTTAGGGTCATCTGACCCCACTGGACTGCCTTGGGCCCTTCTGAGCAAGGGACACACCCAGCACTGCTCTGCTGGCTTTGCCTCTTTTGGCCTTGATAGGAGCTCTTGTTGCCAAACTTCACCCACTTGTGGGGGAAGAGAAAGAAGACAGGGGCCGAGATGCCCTGGCAAGAGGAACCAGAGGTAGCCTTCATCGCTTGGGGCCAGACTATTTGGGAGAAGGGAGCAGCGGAGTGAATCTGATTGGCAGTAGTTCAAGGGACAGAGAAGTCAGAGAGCAGCCTAGCAGTGCCCTCTCTTCAGACCTCCCCCACCCCACTGAACCAACCCATTAATTATTTAGAGTCTTTGAATTACAGCATGAAATATTCATTAAAAGGGGGAGCAGGCTGCCTGCCCCTCTTGGGGGCAGGACAGAGATTGTCCCTTTGGCCCTATGGGTGGAGCCCTGAAACCTCTGATCCCTGACTTTGCCACTGACTTGTGGTATGAACTTAGGCAAGTCACCTCCCTCTCTAGACCTCAGTTTCCCCATCTACAAAATGAGGCAGTTGAACAAGAAGGACATAATAGAAATAGTCCTGGGCTTGGAGTTAGGAATCCACTAAGATCCCAATTTGACATGACTAGATTTCCGGGAGCCTCAGTTTCCCCATCTAAAAATGGGGATTGTCATGCTTGCAACCATCTCCCTCCCTGGAGTTTGTGAGGAAAGTGCTCTTAGTGCTATAGAAATGTGAGTTATTCTTTATTTATCCAGTGGCTTCCTACCCTAAAGCCTCCTCCTGGCATGGAGTGATTCTTAACCCAGAAAAGTCCACCACCCTGGAGAGGTTTCCTGCAGGGGATGCCCAGCAATGGCCTTTGAGCATTGGAGGATAAGGTTAGTTAAGTGCAAAGAGGCTCACCCCAGCCTGGGTATAAGGTGACAGATATTATGACCATCGTCATTCTCATGCACATTACCTAAAGGGGAGATGACCAAAGGAAACCCCAGATCCTTGAAACAATCCGATCTGTGGTGATTCAGACCCTGGGATCCCATCCTTCCTTTGGGGGAGGCCACCAGAGCCCACTCTACCCATCCTTTGCCATCCTTGTCCAAGTTCCTGCCCGGTTCTTCCAGTTGGAAGCCCTCCTGTCCTACCCCCTGGGCTGAAGGTCTTCCTTTTGGGGTCCTTCCGTTTTGTAGGCTGGCCTTGGTCTCCTTATCTGAAGCATAAAATGGCAGGGTTGGATGGAATCTGGGTGGCCAAACCCTACCCCCCACCCAGGGCAGCCCATTCCAGTAACTCTAATTATTAGGACTTTTTTAAAAAAAGTAAGTACCTTCCATCCTAGAATCAATACTATATACTGGTTCTAAGGCAGAAGAGCAGTAAGGGCTAGGCAACAGGGATCAAGTGACTTGCCCAGGGTCACACAGCTAGGAAGTGTCTGGGGCCATATTTGAACCCAGGACCTCCTGTCTCCAGGCCTGGCTCTATCTACTGTGCTACCGACCTACTTCCAGGATTTTTTTTTATATTGAGTTGAATGAAATGTGTCTTCCATTCATGGATCCACATTCTGTACTTTGAGGCTGAGTAGAACAAGTCTAATTTTTCTTCCACCTGGTCACCAGCCCTCTGAGAACTTCAAGATGGCACTCACATCCCCTCTCGATCTCTTCTTCTCCAGGCTAAACCCCTTCCTAAATTCCTTCAACTGAGCCTTATACTATCATCATCATAATCAGCAGCAGCAATCATAATCAACAGTGATAATAAAAACAACTGGAGATTACATAGTGCTTTGAAATTTGCAAAGCGATTTACATACATTATTTCATTTGAGCCTCACGTCTACCATTTAAGCTAGATACTTCATTTTACAGATGGGGAAACTGAGGCTCAGATCTAAGTAACTTGCCCATTGTCACACAGCTAGTCAGTGTCAGAGACTAGATTCTAACTTAGGTCTTGATGCTAACTAAAGCCAACTACCCTATTCATTATGCCACACACCCCCCTACCCCCTCTTCTGCCCTCCATCATCCTGGTCATCCTCTTGGACACTCTTCCATTTAGTAAGTTTTGCTGCTTTGTCAGATGTGGTCTGACGGGCCCAGGACATCTTCTGCAGGCCTGGATGCCATGCCTCTCTGGATGCTGTCCAAGATCACATTCGATTTTTCGGCCAGTGAATCATCCAACACATTGAGCCTGCTTTCCACTAAAATCCCCAGAACATTTTTTAGCCATCTCCCCCTCACCAGATATTTGTGAAGTTGATTTTTTTTAATCCAAGTGAGTTTCTTTGTAAGGAATCCAATTTATTGGTTACCCACAAAGGGTAATAGAGAGTGGTATAGTGGGCACAAGGAAACTGGAGCCTCCAATCTCTAATCCTTGATTTCTAGAAATCATAGGATTAGAGGCCTTTCCAGTGCTTATATTCTGTATTCTAAGACTGGGAGCTTCCTGAGCCTGGGAATTCCATCATGTTTTCTCTCGTCTCCCTCACAGCATAGCCATACAAACCCAAAGGGTCAGTCATACACACAGTAAGTAGGTTAGAGGGAGAGAGGAAGAAAGGAAGGAAGGAAGGAAGGAAGGAAGGAAGAAAGGAAAGAAGGAAGGAAGGAAGGAAGGAAGGGAGGGAGGGAGGGAGGGAGGGAGGAAGGAA